>NC_080682.1:55916229-56230812 GCF_030445035.2 Dasypus novemcinctus
GGGTAGACAGATCGGGGTTGGGCTGAATTCCAGCTTTGCTATTTACTTGTTTTGATATCTTGGGCACATTTTGCACCTCCTCAGGCCTCAGTTGCCTCATATGCAAATCTTTAACAAGGCTTTCTGAGTGGCTCTGCTGTGAGCTCTGGTGCCTTCGCAATTAAAATGCTTCCAGCTACAAGTCAAACGACGTCTATGTCAAACCACCTTGCCATCTGCTTTGTACTCTTTGGGGCCGCGGGGTCACATGCAGGAACATTCCAGGTAAAAAAAGAGGCTGGACCAAATCTTCGCTTTCTTTTGGGTCTGCGTGAGAAAATTCCCCAGATGCTCCCTCAGGCCCCAAGCTCCTTTCAGAACCATTCACAGGGTAAAGGGGGCGGGATTTCCCTTAGACCAATCAGATCCGCCCCTGGGGCAGGGAGGCGGGGCCAGCTACCCGAGGCGCATAAGCTGTTGGGAAGGCTGCACCAATCCGGAAAGGAAGCGGAGGGAGAGCAGCCGGGCTATTTGCGTTTTGGAGATAGTTTGCAAAATGCGTGATAGGTGCGCGGTCCGCAGGAGCTAACATTGTGAAGCTTTGGCGCATTGCCACAGCCAGCTTTGGTACTGCACTAATGGCCATAGCCAGGCCCAAGGTGCCTTTCCTTAATTGCGTCTGGGTCGTTAAACTTCGGAGTAAAAGAGAGAGAATGAAGGGAGATTCTAAGAGAAACCGTGCAACTCATAACGCTGTCTATAAAGTTAAAAGGTTCTTGTAAATTCGTATCTCATTTGACTTTTTAAAATCTGTAATTTTCCCCCTATTCTCCAAATTATAACTTCCCCTTTTCCCCTTTAGTCCTTACAACCACACCAGGTTCTTTTGGGGGAAGTTGTAGAGTCCTTCCCGTCACCTGCTCTGTGCTAGCTGGAGGTTCCTGACAGGTGGTGCCACGGGTAATTGTGAAGCAGGTGAGGGCCAGGCTGGCTGGGTTCAAATCTCAGCTCCGGAACTCCACAGCTGTGTGAATTTGGCCAAGTTAGCCTGTTTCTTCATCTGGAAAAATAATAGTACCTAGCTCTTCAGGCTGCTATGATGATTAAAAAGCAGTTTGGTTCTCTGTTTGGCAGAGGTGGCCTGTTAAGGTTAGGGAGCATGAATTCTTGCCACTTCCTGCCATCTCATCAAAGAGCAGAACAGAGAATAGGGCTATGTGAAGGGAAGGAATGTGAAGCTTAATGAAAAGCAGGCATTCCATAATTTAAAGAAATTGCAATATTATTACTTTCTAGCATAACAACAAGATATAGATAGATATTAAGTAAAGTCATGTTACTGCTGAAAAAAAGTACAATTATAATTGAATTATATAAATACACATGTAAAATATTAAATACATGAACTTCAATTGCTGGATTGAGTGGAAAATACTGGCTCTGCCACTACTAGCTATGTGATCTCAGGCAACTGTCTTCACCTTTCTGAGCCTCAATTTCGTTGGCTACAAAATGAGAGTAATCATTTCTTTCATGGAATAAAGGACTGGATGATTTAATGTGTGTGAAGGGGCTTTGAAAACTGGAAAGCACAATATTTTTCTTAGGTATTTAATAATTATTGCAACTAATAATCACCCACAATAAGAATATATTCAAGGAAAACAAAAACTTTGGCTTACACCATTTGAAATACCAGCTTGAGGAATAATTCAGAAATCCTGAACTCGTGCTTTTCTTTACAATGGAAGCTATAAATTGGAGACATTTAATTTTTTGTGTGTGATAGCGTCCTTAACACTTGGTCCTCATTGAGGGCCTTTTTACCGTTGGTCCTCATGGCATCTTTTCTAGGGACTGAACAGCAATTGGTGGATTGTTTTAAACAGAACTCTAAATGCTCCAAGCTTCTGGATTAAGGTAGCTCTCTTTGGGAAGCGCATTTGGCTCAATAGATAGAGCGTCTGCCCACCACATGGGAGGTCCAGGGTTCAAACCCAGGGCCTCCTGACCCGTGTGGAGCTGGCCCATGCACAGTGCTGATGCGCGCAAGGAGTGCCCTGCCACGCAGGCGTGTACCCCACATAGGGGAGCCCCATGCACAAGGAGTGCGCCCCATAAGGAGAGCTGCTCAGCACAAGAAAAGTGCAGCCTGCCCAGGAGTGGCACTGCACACACGGAGAACTGATGCCACAAGATGATGCAACAAAACAAGACACAGATTCTCGGTGCCGCTGACAAGAATACAAGTGGACACAGAAGAACACACATTGAATGGACACAGAGAGCAGACAACTGGGGGGGGGAGGGAGGGAACAGGAGAGAAATAAAATAAACCTTTAAAAAAAAGATAGGTCTCTTTATGAATATATTTTCTAGATAAAGATGAAAACCCAGCCCTTCATTATGGATAAGACAAATTGATGCACTTCGGGCTGGGCTGTTTATAGTCTTAGTAGAAAAATGGATGTACTATTTATACCAAGGAGTTCTGCTCTCTTACGCCATCTTTTTTAGCTCCTCACTTCAATTTAGCCATCCCCGTCTCCATGGCCAGCCAGTCATTGCTGGTTAAAAGCAACTAATGTCAGACCCCTGCTGGCCTAATCTGGTACTGCACAAGGGAATACAAACTAATTCCTCTCACAGGGAAAATTGGCTGCAGCAATGTGGGGGGAGGGAGCCTGAAAATTCAAGGGTTCCCTCTTACTCCACTTTATTTCTAGGTGCCAATATACATTAAAAGGACTGAAGAAGTGGAGACTAGAAGAAAGGTCGTACTTGCCTTACAGTGGAGGACAGTGGTTGCTGAAGGGGAACTGAGGATCATGGTTTCCTGACAGGGCAGTTTGGGGCTTCATTCTGCCTGTGCCACCACTCACTCGCCAGTGCTGACAGCACGGAGCGTAGTGCTGAGCAGTTTTTCAGTATGCTTTCATACTCCTTGTGGGTTGTATACTCTAACCCCTAGGGGGTGCAGAGGTTTTCCCACAGCTTTTCCATTCTACTTCTCAAAAGCAAAGAACAGGGATTATAAAGGGTCAAGGCCAAAAAGTACTCTCTCTTGCTCTCCTCTTCTTTCATGAAACCAAAATAAAGCAGAGCCTGCCCCTGTAAGGCAAAATAGGGTCCAGAGAAAAGGGAGCCCAGAGCAGGCAAAGAATAGCAAGAACAACCACACCAAAAAAAGAGCGCTCTTGTTTTTGAGGAGGGGATATCTTGATTCGTCCTCCGAGTTGGTAGAAATCAGAGGCAGCAGGAATGAAGAATTCATGTTTTGTAGGACCAGAGAGAGTGGCAAAGTGGCTGAAGTGCCCACGATTCACTCCCAGCCTAATGTTTCTGCTACAGTGAACAGGTAAGCCCCAGAGAGTAGCCAGAGGCACTGGGGTGGGGGAGCAGCAAGGATGGGGAAAGCCATTTCACCTTCTTTGCTTGAATATGGCTTAGGCTAGAGGTTTACCTTTAGTTTTCCTCTCACAGTAGAAAGCTCTAAGGAAGATTACCAAGGGTCCAAAAGTCAGGGCTTTAATTCATTCAGTCCATTCCACTGGCCCCAGGACTTGAAAGTCACAGCAGGAATCCGGGTATCTTTCAGCCACACCCCTCCATCACTTACTGTTTAGGACCAGTGCCTCTTTAGGATTTGGTTTGCGTGATGCAAATCCACTTTTCCCAGTAAAACAAAAATCATCACCTCATTAGAATCCCCAAGAATGTTCAGTGATTGCAGGAAGAAAAGCAGTGATTGTCAGTCTAAACAATGAGGGCTCAGTGATTTGCAGAACCATTGTTGGCTGGGCTAAGGAGGCAGTGAGAAACCCCTTATATCTGCAGTGTTGTTCTACATGGACAGACCCTAAGGTATTTAGCCAGTCCCCTGTTGATGGACATTTAGGTGGTTACCATATTTTTCCCATTAAAAAGAATGCTACAATGAACACTGTTATGCAAAAAGTTTTGTAGGTAAGTGTTATTTCTTTCAGTTAGAGAAATTTCTAAAGTGGAATTGGATACCACCACATTTCCGTTCAAGAAACCTGTTTTCAAACATCACCAGCCATAATTTATAATAATAATGCTGATATTGATCATTAATACTTTATTTATTGAGGACTTACTATGTGTCGAACACTGTATCAAGCACTTTGCCTGCACTTTTCCATTGAATCCTCTCATCAACCTAGTGTTGAAGGTTCTATCATTATCCCCATTCTAGAGATGAGGAAATGGAGGCACTGAGCCCTTAAGTTACTTAAAGTTACTCAGTAACTGTAAGACCCAGTCATTCTAACTCCAGAGTCCATGCTCCCATTATTTCACTCAAAGGAGAACAAACATGTCTTTCAGGAAGAGAGAACTTGGGTAAGAGGTACCCACTTGGCCTGGTGAACTTGGCCACTTCTGCCCAGCAAAGGAAGCCAGTTGAAGGCTTACTTTTTGGAAGTGTCATCATCTTGGGTCTCATGTTAACAAATCTTTGGTTTTGGTCTTGATACAAAAACCCAAGTTTAAGGTCACAAGAGGATTTCACTCAAGCTGTGCCTATACAACCTCAGTGCATAATTCAGTCATCCCAGGAGTTGTTCTATTTAACCTCTGCCAGACAACTAAAGTTATCTTTTTCCAATTAAGCTAACTAGCTCTTTTGGTGCCCTGTCATGCCAGGCTAAGAAGTATTATGAAGTGGGATGATGGGTTGATTCAATTCAAGGCCATACTTAGTGCCTTGCAACCCTGAAAACAGAGTTGCTCTATAGGTGTGAAACACCACTGATGACTGGGAACCCCCCAAGCAAGAGCTTTTTCCAGGCAGTTTTGTTGTCTGTTATGGATTGAATTATATCCCCCCAAAAGATAGGTTGAAATTCTAATTCCCATTAGCACAGGATGTGAACTTCTTTGGAAATAGGAGCATTACAGATGGAGTTGGGAAAGTTAAGATGAGATCCTACTGGAGTAGTAATCCAATGTGACCAGTGTCCTTATTGAAAGCAGAAATTTGGACACAAGCAGAGAGAGAAAGAGACAGAGGGAGAACATCGTGTGATAACTGAGGCAAGGAATGTGAAGGATTGCTGGTAAGCCACTGCCAGAAACTAGGAGGCATGGAGCAGATTCTCTCTGACAGGTTTAGGAGGAACCTTGCTGACACCTTGATTTCAGACTTCTAGCTTCCAGAACTAGCTGCGAGACAATAAATTTCTCTTGTTTTAAGCCACCCAGTCTGTGGTACTTCGCTATGCAACCCTAAGAAACTAAAACATTGTCCGTGAGCTCCTTTGGATGATGCTCCTTTGTCCTGGGGTGATAAAGGGTTGGAGTTGCTGAGGAAAGGGGTAAGAAGAAAGAGGCAGAGGAAAGACAGCTGTTTCAGCAAGTGGGGATATTTATTCCTTACCATTACTAAATGCTATTGTTACATTCCAGGGGGTCTAGTCATCTCCTAAGAAAATATCACAGTTGTCCCTTTCCTTGCTCGAAAGGGCATGATCTCCTCTCCGTTCGAGACAGCCCATGACCACATGGGGGTATTGTGCTCTGGCAGTCAGCACAGTTTCTATATAAGGAACTGGGTAGTAACTAAATCACCCATCTAAAGACACACACGCACACGCGCGCGCACACACACGCACACACACACACAACACGAACATAATCGGTCTGGGAAGGGAGGTGCCAGTCTGTAAAGCAGGGGTGCTAAAACTTCACTAAAATTGTAATGAGGTGGAGAGAATTGTGCTTTCAAGAACCCCTTTCAAGGACATAATTGTGTGGGGCTGAAAGAAATACTTTGAAAGCCATTTGGAAGTGGGTAGGGTAAGACCCCCAAAGGGTAAGCTGGAATAACAACAGATGGTCATTGAATGGTCTTCTAAAGAGGCTATCGGGTCAACTGAGGTCACTGCTTTTGTTTGAGTGTGGAATGTAGGCAGGGGCACAGCCTCCAAGAGCCCTCCCCCACGCCTGCTCCCCGTCCTCTCCTCTAAATAAATGTTGCTCTAACATTTAAAGAATATCACTTTGGAGGGATGCCAAGTTACTATTCGTCTTGATGAACTCACATTTCCTGTGGTCTTGTGTGTGTGCGCACACCCACATTTTCTCTCTGTCTCTCTTTCACTGACACCTTCTCCCCCCCCACCCAGGCTGCACTGCTGCCTGCTACAGCACTTGCACAGTGCACATGAAGTTTCCGCTCAAGTTTCAAGGCTAAAGTGCCAGGGAAGGCATTTGAATATGGTCCATGGTCAACTCCGTTAAAGAGGCTTCTTTGATGACCTGACACCTCAGGTTCTCAGCACAGTAAATGGGTGCAACCATTAAGCTGGATAAAGAGGTCTGCCAGCGCACAAGGCAAACCGAGCACCTTCGCCCTGGCGTGTGGTGTTTCGGTACCGCGGTGATCTTAATCAAGCAGATCAGTGCCTCTGCTTGCCACAAATACAGCAATCCCAGAATGCAGCTTGGAAAAGCTGAGAGAAAAAGATGGGGGGAGAGGGGAGGAAGAGAAGGACAGCTTGTCAGAGCAAGTGCCCAACAGAGAGCCAGGACTCTCCTGCCTCCCTTTTTCTTCTTCACAGTGACGACAGTCACCTGGGTACAACCCCACATTCCAGATGGTGCCGCCACCATGACAGGAAAGCTTCTGGCAAATGGCCCTGCTTGCACTTGTGCTAATGTCTGCACAGCCCATGGGGTGCTGCCATTTAGCATTAAAGGAGGAACCTTGGGGCATCTCCAGAATGTTCAAATGTGGGCTCTTGAGTCACTAAATGGCCTTCTCTTCTGGAGGTGATGGCCAAATCGGGATAAGAATTTGGGTTTCCTAACAAGGCATGTGACTTTAGGAAAATCATGTCATCAATTTGGGCCTCAGTTTTCTTACCAGATAAATGAGGTGAATTGGACTCATCTCTAAATCAGGGTTTCCTAAAAATGTTACACAGGGCACCAGAAAACCATACTCTATTCTCGAAGCTCAACAATATATATTAATATATTAAAATCATCAAGAAGTCCTGTAAGGAAGAGACCTGTTTAATTTTGTTTGGCCCACTGGTGACTTTCCAATTTATTAGACAACAGTAAATTTTTTCACAACTTGTGCAGATTTTGGGAAATGCTGCTGTCCATAAAGTCTACGTGAGTCCAGTTCTCCTGGTATAACCTCGACATGCACATATACCTCAAACATGCCGGCACACATACATGTTCACCCATGGACACAAGCATGCACATACACGTGCACAGATATGGAGAGGAAAAAGAACAGTTGAGACACTTAGGAGCACCTTTACATTCCAGCCAAAACTTCTAACTTTCACTAAGATTTAACACGTTAGGACTAGAAGAGAACGGAGAGATCCTCCCATCTATTTGACTCTAAACCTTGTTTTAGGAGTCTCTAGAGAGGGAAGGTGACCTGCCAATAGCTGCAGAGCTTCTAAGTGACAGAGCGGAATGGCAGCTGGGTTTCCAGACTTTCTTACTATATACCTTTCCAGCACACCTCATTGCTTCCCTCTTCTGGGAAGAGCAGGTGCCTTTTGGTGGCACCATCTGCTTTAAACACCCATGCTGGGGTAGATGTAGCTAAAATGTTTTCTAGTTTTCTGCCTCAAGTTGTAATGTCTGGAGTGACTCTGTATCCAAATGTTATGAAGACATCAGTCAGGAAACCCACAAATATATTTTGAACAGCTCTCCATGTCAGGCAATTTTGTTATCATTGGCAATACAGCAGCAAACAAATGATACAACCTTCAAGAGTCACTGACATTAACCACATGAACAAATAAATACAGATAATTTGAAGTACTCATGATAGACATGAAAAAGTAAAATTGGGTGATGGGGCAGAGAGCTATGAAGTAGCCTTGGGGAGGATCTAGAGCAGGGGTTCTTAACAAGGGGTCAATAAGCTTGAATTTAAATTAAAAAAAAAATTCTTGTGGGGATGTGTTGGTGTGGGTGTGATATATTTATTAAAAAATACACAGTATAGCATGGACTTAGTAAGGCGTCTGTGGTTTTCACCTGACTGGCAAAGGGGTCTGTGGAACAAAAAAGGTTAAGAAGCCCTAACCTAGAAGGTGAACAGAGAAACCTAAAGGCAGGATCCATTTGCCATGTTCCTAATAGGATCCCATTTGGCTAAGTAGTTGTTGCCATGGTAGTCATACTAAACTACCATTTACTATGCGCTTGTTGTGTGTCAATTGTGATACTAAGCAGTGCAGATCCACCTGTTCATTTAATTTCTTAGGTTAAAGACTAGAACAAAGTCTGTCTGCTTCCAAAACCCAGCATCAGGAGTGAGCTTATTCCATTTTCCAAAGAATAGAAGAACCCACATTGTGTTTTCTTTCTTTCCTGGAGATGAACACTAGGGTTAAGTGGTTTGTAATGTTAACAGTTTGCCCCTAACCATTTAGTCTAAATTTTATTTTTCACTTCATTCCATTACTCTTAGGTCTACCCTCCAGAGACACTCCCCTTCTCTACTAACACACACAAAATCAATTACATTGTATTATCTGATGCCAGTTGTGTTTATACCTCAGAAGGCAGAAAACTATGCTTTTATGAGTGGAGATTTTGTTTATCCGTTCTGCTCCCTCCCAGGGGAAATCAGGCTACTTTTTCCGACGTTGTGTGTGGTTTTTGGAGCTCAGTTGGCACACCACACCTTATTTATTTTCTCTTCTATGGAAGGGTCTCAGATGTTTTTTCTCCCAAATTGAATTCCCTTACTCTTGAAGAATGACCCAGGCAAAGAAATTTCCCAAACATATGAAATCTGATCATTTGTGCCTGGAATCCAAGAGGCTACATGACTTCCAGATGGAGAGACCGGAAGAAGTGGAAGAAGGAGGTTGGGAGGATAAAAGGCAAGGGGGGAAGCCTGAACTTTGGATCACTTCTGACTGCCTTGTGAACCAGGCCAGTTCTCTTAGTTGTGCTGTAAGTCTGCCATTTGACAATGTGCCAGGCCTGAAGATTTTCAGCAGTTGTGGTTGTCCTCATGAGACAGTTCCAACGATTATAAGGAAGTAAGTCATTGTAAAGTCATCTTTTCTGAGGGCAGTGACTGACCTCAGTAGCAAAATATAAAAGAAAGCCCATGGCTTTGCTATCAAGAGGGGCATAAACACTCCAGATGGATTGTCTCACCATCCCAGAAATGGCAAAAGACCAAACACTTCTAGACATCTTGGCTTCTCTACATCACTAACCATATGCAACTGTGGACCCTCAGGTGACCTAGTTTTTCCCCCACATGTCTTGTCCTTATGTCAGGAAGGAGAAAGGGGTCTTGCCAGGCAACCTTGCTTGAATAAATAATAGGCAAGTTTAGTTTGGTCACAAGTGGGATAGGTATGGTCTCAGAAGAGATGCCTTGTTTGATTAGGTAGGCCAGTATCTTCTAAGGAAAATATGTGCGTTTTGGAAATTAGTTTAAGTGTTGAGGAAGCACGCGTTTTTATTATCAGTGTTTCTTTATAGTCATCCCCATCCACAACTACTCTACTGGTCACCCACCTCCCACTGCCTCCCACCTACACCAAACCAAAGGACAATCTTGTTCCTCTTCCATGGTTCTTTCCACTTGGAATAGGTTGAATTTGATACTATAATATATCTCCCGACAGGATCCAAAAGGTCCTATAAACCCAAGTATGTGGAAAGAAACCAAATACCAAAAATTTACTTGTAATTAACACTGCCCATCTCCAGATTTCCTAATAAAAATGCTGAGACATCAAATGGCCACTCTCAAGACAGAGAAATACACTTGGACTCAATGTTTGCAAGAGCTCAGGAAAACTTTCAGCCTCTTCTTAGCCTGATCTCCTGGCCTGAGACAGGTCAATGTTTAAGTACACTCTGGCCTGGGGGAGAAGCCAGCAGAGGTGAACATATTTGTAATGGCATGGCTTCAACACTCATCTCGGGGACACTGCTTGCCCCCTCAAGCTGAGCAGTGCCCAGAATTTATGAACTTCAGAGTATGAGGTGAATCCTGTGTCTGAGCCAGGCATTATCATGGGAAAAGGTGCACAATTTCCTTCTTCTTCCATGCTCCTTTTCCTTTGCTGATTGTATTGTTTGGAAATGATTTAATCCCTTCTGCTGTTAGTCACAATTCAGCCATAAAAATATTTAAATGAAAGAAAGAAAGATAAATGTTAGAGAAAATGATGAAACTCATTATTAGGGCCAGCAAAAGATGGGGAGGCATGGGAAAAACCCTTGCTGTGGGAAGACTGTGGTCAGTATACCAAATGGAATGCATCTGATTAGCTCAGATCATTTCTATTTATAATCAATGTGGCTTGTGCTTTTACAATCATGCAATGTTGAAAGCACTGCATCATGGGAGCATCATGGGAGAAAAGATAGCTCCAGTCATATGCTTCTGGATTTTTATCTCAGGGTCATCAGATCAGGGCTGGGTTACCACAAAGTGCTCAGTAATCCATGGGAAATGAATCAGGTCTTCATTCTGGGGCTTAATGTATGTAATACATCATTATTAGAAGCAAGGGACTCTGGTTGATGGCTCCAGTGTGGATTAAGGTCAAAAGTGGCCTTGGAGACCAAATTCCCTAGTGAGTGACTGCCATACAACTCCACATGTGCTTTGCCTCTGAATTCTTTCTTCTCCTAGCAACAACCAACTAAATACCAGCTTTTCAGGGTGGTAATATGTCTATATAAGGTTTATTCTTCTTGCAGCAAGAAGCTGGAGAAATACAAGTGTGAATCTGTTATTACAAGTTAAATTGTCTTACACCCAAACTTGTGGCGAGGGTCCAGTTTCTTTTTATTATACTCCAATTTTGATGTAATGACTATTGCCTGAAATAAATGGGCAATCGACAGGGGCTTAGAGATAACAGGGATGCTTAAGTGCTTTTTATAGTAGCAGTATTTGTTGTAACAGAATTTGACCTGTATTCTGGTTATTAGTTTTATTCATCACATTGGAAACTTGGCAATTCCATTGTTCATGCCATTTATGCAAAGCAATGTAGCATGAAAGTCACTTACAAAGCTGTGAAAAAACCTTTAAATACAAGAGTCTCTTGGTACAATAAAACTTCAGCTAGGGGGATGTATTACTTTGTTTACCCAAATGTTCTGGAGAGTGAAAGGTATATCCCTTTTAGTCACTAAGATTTTATTTTTACCATTTGTGATATAAATATTTTGTGATATAAAAATTTTGATATACACATTCTTGCCTTCTTCTGATCATGTTTTAGTTTGTGATGTTCAAGGACATCATTTTGAATATAATTATATTGTTCTCTGATATAATAAAGCTCTTAGGGTTGGTTGAGGTGTGTATATATCTGTTGTAATTATTAAATATCCCTCTAAAATAGTGCTGCTTTTTGGGATCTTCCGTCTACTTTAAATTTTTGTCTTCTCCCTTGCTGTCAGTTCTTTTTTCTTCTTAACCTCAGTTTTGTCTAGATGTCTGTTTCTCTCCTTTACAATTAATATATGTAGGTTTGGAAACCAGGCAACAAAACATTTAGAATTGTGTGTGATGTAAGAATGAACAGGTCTTGAGAGATGTTTGCTGCGTAAATATATGGTCTTTTCCTTACGGGCTTGCTTGGTAGTTTTTATTTACACTCGTCAGAAGCATTGTTTGCTGACTTCCTAGTTCTCAGTTATTTTTGAATGGATTGAGCAGAGATGTTCCAGATTTTTCCAGTTCTATCTCAATTACTCATTGTTAAACCACATGTTTGGATGTTGGGTCCAGGAACTGCAGACAGGTGAAGCTGTCAGATGGCTAACTCCTAGGTAAAAGAGTTGGTACTGAATTTCTAAAATGACCTGATGGCTGTGGACGATTTTTTGTTAAGGCAATTGGAAGCTGTGACCATGATGGCTAAACTCAGTAAATTAACTTTAAAATCCCCCCAGGGCCCACTGGATGGAACGTGAGAGAGTCTGGGCTATGATGTGGACCACTGACTATGGGGTGCAGTGATGCTCAGAGATGAACTTACCAAGTGCAATGGATGTATCACGATGATGGGAGAGAGTGTTGCTGTGGGGGGAGTGGGGGGCGGGGGCGGTGGGGTTGAATGGGACCTCATATATTTTTTTAATGTAATTAAAAAATAATAATAATAAATAAATATTAAAAAAAAAAATAAAATAAAATAGACAAGCTCCTTTTACTTTTGGTTTCCAAGAATATGAAGCTGGCTTAATGTCAAGCTGTTGGAGGCACCTTCAAGATGTTTAATTAAATTACAGACAGTGTTGCTGTTGACTTTCTGGAATCTAAGACCACATCCAAAGAAGCCATGGCTTTGCCTCTCCTGGCTATTTCATTATTTATGGCTTTGTAGTAAAGGTGATAAAAGCAATCTAATAGTTCCTTCCTTCCAAAAGTGTAGTTTCAGGCCAAAAAAGTTTATCACTACAACCCCTATCCCCCCATTCTTTCCATGTGCACTACTTTCCACACTGTAAAAATGTAGGCTCAGCAAAGGGCAAATTCTTTTGTCCTAGGGCCACACTGTTGGAGGTGAAGTTATTTGACAGTGTAAGATGGAAGCAGTATAGCTAGGAGAGGGGTGATTAAAAATAGGGGTTTTGAAGTCTGTTGGGCTGGGCTTAAACCTTGGTTTCCCATTTTTTTCAGGTGTGATCTTGGACATAATGCTTTACATCTCTAAATCTGCTTCCTGAGCAATAAAATGGCAGTATATTAGAGCTAAGAAAATTAAATAAGATAATACAAAAAACATCTAGGATAGTGGTACCATTCTAGCTACCAAATGGTAGTTATCATTAATAAAAATGAATGCTTTAAACCAGGAGATTGCAATTTTCAACAAACGCAGACACTAAGTGCATCCAGCTATTGGCTTCCAGCAGTCATTTGTTTTTGGTCTTTCCTGAGACATCTTCTCTTATCAAGACTGGCAGCCTGACTTTCTATTGGGTGTATTTATCTCTGGGCCTTATGAGGACCAAGAGTTATTCCAGACAAGCTGTCACTTCACCCTTTTATGAGTATAGAGGAAATGGGACTTCCTGCTAGTTGGACCAAGTGAAGATCAATGAGACAAATACAGAGTTGGAGACTTCACAGGGAAAGATAATAAAATGAGAAAGGGCTGGGGCAATGGGATGTGGTATTTGGATACAGACACCAGGAAGTGGGGTAAAGAACCTCCAAACACATTGTGGTTTGTTAAAACACTGAGACTCCCAAGTGCTAGAGTGCTTGGCAATCCCATCCCAACTGGCAGAAGTTGTGCCCTCAGCAACTGAGGAGGGAGGAAGTAGAGTCTAATGATTGCTACAGGAGACAGAGAGTCTGCTGTCTTGGGCTTTACTGCAGCCTGGCCCAGCGGGTGTCTTTGAGTGACTCATCTATCTTGAACAATTTCCCCAAAGTTAACATGGTCCTGAACTAAGGAAAGAGGGTCTGATGAAGACAAATGTGTGAAAAGGAAATCCAGAATAGGTCCACAAACAGGCAGTCCCTCCAGATATAACAGTTGATAGGCTTTAGCCATATTTTTAAAAATTGAGTTTTATAGCTTCAAGGCTTGCACCTTCTAATTCACACAACCTCTACCATCTTGGGTCTGCACATTTGGCTCCTGAAGGCCTCTGAGTAAATGACCCCCTGGTTTCAAGGCAATCTCTGGTCCTAATATTACAAATCAGATTCGATTTCACTTACAAGTCAATTCTATCTCTTCATCAATTATATGCAAATGTATACTTTAAAAGTTCCTCAAAGATGATTTTGCTGGCCTAATTTTTTTGTCCTTGGAAGTAATTGCTTAGTATTTTTTTTCCTAGAAAATATGGTAAAAATTAAAATTTGACCTTCTCCCTGGTTAATCCAGATTGTAAAACTTTAATGTTACTTGAAAATATCATTCGGGACCCAAGTATTCTTTAGGTTTTATACTCTGCTTTGCTCTAAAATTTAACCTAGTAATGGATAATTTTATTTTGAGGGGAAAACATCCCTCTAAATAATAATTTTAATTACGTCCTTTTGCCACTTCCCTGAGATTTCCTAAGGCACTCTAGGGAAGTCAGGAGGAGTAAATTAGACTTCCACATCTAATAATCAAAACACCGTCATCTCCATCATTACCACAGTTAAGCATGCCCATCATTGGGAACATTTATACCTAGCAGGGTCCTTTGTGTACAACTTTGAGAGACAAATAGTATTTCCAGTAATAGTTTATTGATTTCCAAATGCACAGAGGTGCCAAGTCTGAACATCCTAGGATAGTGGTAAATCTCTCTTACAAAATAATTTACAATATGAAAATGATATATTGAAACATTAACTCAAACATGTAATTCCCCTGAAAGATTGAATGTTCCCTTGTTTAACCTAGGGATAGAAGGGGAAGCTAAGGAGGGAATGTGTGCACAGGAAAACATTCAGAGGACAACGGATCCGTGGGTTTTCCCCACTCATGCAGTATATGGCCTGTCAACTGTAGACAGATTGGTGAGGTTTAACTCCCATCAAATGTAAATTTGCTGTCTTCTCAAGGGCATTTCAAACCCAGCATGGGCTGGGTGGTTTATTTTGCACCGGCGTACCCACAAAAGTCTTCATTTATTTTCATTTTCCTGCTCTGGCCCTTGTTGCGGTTTTTTGTTCTGCTGTTTCTGGTGTGTTCTTAGTTCCAAATGATACTGTCTTATGCATCAGGCCTCCAGAGGGCGGGAACTGCCTGGTCTTATGGATATTGGAATGGGCTGGGGTGAGAGGCTTTGGAAACAGTACTGGGTGAAGGCAATATTGATGGAATCAGAAGTTCCCCTTATGGGCTTTCTTTTTCTCTTAGGGCTGAGCTGAAGTCAATTCATGAGATGTTTTTTTTTAATAGAAAAAAATCAGGATACGCTCAGCACACAGTATACAAAAAACTGACTTCTTCATTGAAAAGCAAGTACTGAACAGTCACTACGTGATAAGCACTGGGCTGGGTTCTTTCACCAACTAAGACTGAATAAATGGAGGGGTGTGTTCTTTACTTCCTGGGCAAAGCTGGCCTCCAAAAATCCGCCCTTTCCCTCTCACACTCACATAATTACCCATCAGCCCCTCTGTGTTCACAGGCTCAAAACTTGAAGGTGAATATTGATCTTGTAGAAGTAGCTTTAAAGAACCAAAGGACTTTAGGGGTCATCTGGTTTACTCTTCTTTCCTCATTTCACAGTTTAGGAAACCAAGGCCCAGAGGGGTCCAGGTCAGGACTCTGACCTAGGGATTCCGACATTGTCTTTCCACTGCATTCTTCCCATCATTGCCTATGGGGTGCTTTCCCAGGGTTTCTGGCATTTTGGAGAGAGAAAAGTTCTTGTCTGGTTTAAGCTAAAAGCATAAAGCACTGAGTGTGGAATTTCAGGTATTGACAGGAGAATATTTTCTAGGTGAGAAAAAGGACTTCATAGGCCCAGCCCCTACTCTAAGGCATTGAATGCTGGAGCTGTGCCTTTAGGCAAGACTGAGTGGTCAGACTCTCAGGTTGTTGGGCTAACTGACTGGGCTTCCAAATTTCCCACGTAATTAAATATCTTGGAGTAGGGCTGGAGCGCAATTTCTTTCAGGGCCCTCACTTTGACTTAATGCTTTAGGAACTGACAACCTTTGCCAGGGAACTGTTCTTCCTGTAAGCATCTTGTAAGCAAGCACCTAAGCTCCAATTATCTGGTGACACTTGTAATCAGGGCTGGTAGAAACCTTTGTATGCTATGCAAAGTAATGAGGGGGGTGCTTTGAATTTCTCTCAGTTTGCAGTGGTGTGTGTGTGTATGTATTTGTACATACACACATATATACACAGACATCACATTTATTATATACATACGTGTGTGTGTGTGTGTGTGTGTGTGTATATATATATATTTAATTATTTAGCTGCAGGAGAGTCCAGAATCACTGGACTTTGAATCAACATCTTCACAGTGCATAGAACTGGTCAGGCTTACTAAAATAATGTAGATTTCCTTTTCTGCAGTAGTACAGCAGCAGATATTTTAAAATAAAGTGAGAGTGGAGAGCAGAACACCTCATTTTTACAATTTCTTGAGAAGTACTATACTCTTGAAAGCCTAAAAACATTTTATTTATGAGGGATTGGTACCAGAAAGGACAGGCTCCCTCAAC
This sequence comes from Dasypus novemcinctus, assembly GCF_030445035.2. Taxonomy (NCBI): domain Eukaryota; kingdom Metazoa; phylum Chordata; class Mammalia; order Cingulata; family Dasypodidae; genus Dasypus; species Dasypus novemcinctus. The sequence continues at coordinate 55,932,404 of NC_080682.1, forward strand.
TCCTGCAGGCAGGCTCAAGTTAGCAACATGTACTTAAAGCATCTGCAAAAGGTAGCCCGAATAAGGCTACCTCAGTGCCATTTCTGAGTCCGGACTACAGACATCAAATATCATTTTGAAGTATTCAGAGTCAGATGGTCAGACTGTAGCGGGAGAACCTAAAGCCTTTTTCTCCCTCAGTTTTAAGGAGACCAAGAAAAAGGGTGCAAGGTGTGTCACATAGGGTCTGTCCACAGTGTTAAAGAGGGCTGGGTTCAAAATCTGGCTCTAATATTTCCTAGCTGTATAACTCAAGACAGGTGACTCTTGCACTCCACATGCTTTTTATTATCTGAGGAATGGGAGTGTAGTGCAGGGCCTGGCTCACAGCAGGTTCTCAATATAGGATATATCCTTCCCTGGGCAGTCAGAGCTAAAACTCCAAGCACTGCTTGTCATTACCCTGGATTTAATGCTATCAATGCAAAGGAAAATCCTCATCTTGGCCTCAAGATACCCAACATGTGGAAGGCAGCCAGGGACTGCTGTGGGTACCTGAATCATTCTGGAGACATTCATTATTCGCTTCCCTTGGTGATTTCTCCCTGGGGTTTTCAGCAAACCCTGCAGCCTGCAGCCATTTGGGACACCATTCTGAGCACTCTAACTTTTAATGACCTGGCAGGAAAGACGCCTAACCATGCTGGAGCTTAAGGCAGTGCAGCATGCTCCAGCTCTGGGGGAAGCTGGTGCCACTGCAGGAAGCCTCCTAGTTCTTACATTGATAAACGCTGCTGGAAGGAACTTAGAAGCCTGGACAGAAACTGCTGTGCTGTGTTTAAGACTTCTCTGGTTAAAGTTTTATCAGGTGCTGAAGACACAGATGCCTAAGCAAACCTGAAATCCTTTTTAAGTAAAAGCAAAAATGCTTCCCTAGAGGATTACACAGATATGATAATTTATCGAGACAGGTTGGCACATGCTTTAACATTTCCATTCATATCCACTGCATGAATGCTTGGATTGCTCAAATATTAATTGAAAGTAATAACATATGATCAGGTATGCAGGAGCCAATGGTCTGTCCCTTGCTAAGACAAGGCTACTATTTAGGGATTAAAAATAATTACTGGGTAAAGACAACAAAAGCTTTCACATTCTAAAGACTTCTTTATCTTCTGATATTTTTAACTCTTTCAGGAAATGGTTGGGGGTTGTAATTAGTGTTATGCCAATTTCCCCAGTCTTTGTAGACAGATAAAGCACCGAAGTGGTTTTAGCCATTTGCTGGCCACCATTTGAGAGAAAAATACTTTAAAAAAAAAATAGCCCAAACTCCTCTCAGCCCCAACATCCCTGTATATTTAGTGAGTTGGGTAATCCTATCCAAAAAGCACATATGCCTGGCAGCTTCCCGGCCTCAAAGGGATAAATTATTTCATAGCATGCGTATAATTGAACAATGATATAAATAGTACTCCTACTGAAAGCAAGTACTGGTTTTGCCTAAAAACCATCCTGCAGCACACAAATCAGCCGGCCTTAAAGCTATGTATAGGTATATAGATCACGACAGGCAGGCAGGAAGAGGGGGATAATCCTCAGTGTAGGCTCTTTTGGTTTTGCCTCAGAGGCATAAAAAGCCTAGGCCAAATATGGTCCTTCTCAGAAATGAACACCAAAATATCAGTGAAGGCAGAGGAGAGTGAGCATATATCCCCCATCTGCAAACAAATTACCTTTGAAGTCTACCATTTTATCTTAACAGTTCACTATGTATATTTTATCTCACAATACAACGATGTGTGTCTTACATAAAAATACTGTCATTCCCTCACTCCAAACCAATGGTTGAATAAAACTGATGTTTCAGGAAGTTGCAAGTGCTTTGGCTTGTGGTTTTGTATTCCCCTAGCACATCAATGCTTATTAGGGCTAGGAAGCTTGGTTGAAAGGAAATGTGATTTGGGAACGGGGAGAGGTGAGAAAGTCCAACCTCAGAACTGTCTCTGCTCATATCACTTTTTCACAAGATAGCCAGAGGATAGATTATCTAAAAGTCCGTGGGTGGACAGTGCCAAGGGAAATAGAGTTCCAGTTCAAAGTATAAGAAAGGTATATTTGCTGACCATTGGCTGGGAGATGGAGCTCAATTCAGCACACCGTGGAATTCTCCTCACACTATGTTTAAGTCAAGTTAGCCAAAGGAAGGAGGCCAAAAGCCTATGAGGAAAATTCCCATTTGGTAATATATATTCCAGTCTTTCATGTTAGGATAACATCCTGCAGAATTCATCCACATAACTCAGATGCTGTCAGATCCTTTAGTGACTATTTTGGAAATGGAAGCAATACGGAATACTGAAATACTTTTAATCAGATCTTTTTGGTCTTCTTTTGTTTTTTTTTTAAAGGGCATTTGCTTTCTACCTTATTAGTCTTTTTTTTTTTTTTTTCATTTTCACAGCACTGAAATATGAATGATAACCTCATGGACTAAACTATTTCCATGTTTTTCTACTTCTTACCTCTCACCCCCACCCTGTTTCCAAGTCATCCATCCTAATTCATGGCACCACATTTTTACAAATTCAAAATTAGATTATTTAAGACTAATCTACATGAGTCAGTTTGACCCCACTTTGTCCTCATTTATTTCATGCTTCAATATGAACAAAATGGGGTTTTTATTAGCAGGTAGGGAAAAAAAATTCTGACTGCCCCTCAAGGTCATCCAGATTCTTCTTAACGAAGTGATACAGTTTGGTTATACAATATTACAGGAGCTGCCTTTCCTGAGTAAATTCAAAGCAGCCACTGAAGGATCCATCTTGATCAATGAGGTGATTTTCCTGGACCTACCACTATAAAAGAAAGAGAAGATATACACAGTCACTAAACGTAAGAACTGGTCATCCTTGGAGACAGATGCACCTGCCGTGGATCTGGGGACGTATATGGTAGAAGTATATTTGTTGCTGGTAGCTTTCACAGAAATCAGAAGCTGTTACATACACGCTGTCACATACACAACAAGGGGAAGGTATAATAGTCCAGTGGGGATGGCAAGCCTTCATGTGTCCTCTTCTTCACTGGTGTCACTAAAAAGGAAAAGGAGAAGTAGGTGAGTGAAGTTATTACAAGAAGGGAGACAGCGTAGTATACTGGTTGAAGGCAAAGGCTTTGTTGTCAGACATATCTGGATTCAAGTCCTAACTTTGCCACTTTTGAGCAGGTGTAGCCTTGGGCAAATTACCTAACCTCTCTAAATTTGTATCACTTTGCCTGACTACAAGGATAATGATAATAAATGATAATAAAGTTGTTTTACAAAAGGGAGAAAGACAGAAAGGAAAATAGGAAGGAAGGAAAGACAGGAAAGAGGAAGGGAGGGAGCGAGGAAGGGAGGAAGAGAAGAAAAAAGGAAGGGAGGGAAGAAGAGAGAGAAGGAGGCAGTTGGAAGGAATGGTCAGTCATTACTGCCTTGGACAGGGTATTCTAGATGTCAGTGATGTTCCAGTGGCCAAAAAATTAGGTGTAGACATCTGAGGACATGGCTACTGTGTCAAATGCTCATGGTTAAAGCCTTCCTGGCTTGGTCCTGGGAAAGAACACTGTTGACATAGGAATACAGGGTGCCTGAGGCAAGGAGACAGCAGGGACAGAAAAAGAAAGGGGGATGGGAAAGCACACTTAGAAGGGCAAAACTGCCTAGTTTCTCCTCATCCTTCCACTTACAGAAATCACTCACTTTAAAATGCTAACAAGAGCTAACTTGATTCAGTGCTCCCTGTGTGTCAGGGGTGATGAGCTAAGCGTTTCTCACCCATTCTTTCTACTAATTATCAGAACAATCCTAGGACATAGGGACTATTATAACCTCTACTTTTTAATTGAAGAAAGTGAGGCTGGATATAAAATCCTAAGGTCACAAAGTTCAAGAGGATTAGCTTTGGCTGGGATAAAGTCCTTGAAATAGCCAAGCTGGGGTAGGGAAGGGAGGTAAAATCTCCTTTCTCTAGTGGAGACAGGAGCTAGGGAGGAGAAGGCCTGGAATGCATCCGCTCCCAGCTATAACCCTTATCTCACAAGGGGTTTATCTGGATCCTAAACTCTATCCTCTTTTATACCCATTTGGAAAAGACTTTAAGGGAACACATTCTAGGCAACAAACTTGTACTCTGTTAAGGGCAAAAACATTTCAAGACATGGGGCCTGTAAATTAAGGCAAGTATACTCTAGGAACCAAAAAAAAAAAAAAAAAAAACAAAACACCAAAAACCCATATCAGCAATGCTCACCATTCAAACCTCTGCCCCATTTCCACTCTCTTTTCCTAACTGTGATCCAACCACAGGATAAAGGGCCCCTGTGCATGCTGGGAAGGGTCAGACAGCAGTGTTTAGTGGCATTTGTCCTAAAGGGAACAAAAGGCCCTTTTATGAAAGCTAATCACTAGAATCAAGACTGACTTGGAGCTGGTGCCATATTCTCCTCCTTGGTATTATGTCTAAAGCAAGCCCTTATTGTTCTCTCGTCAATTTCAAATATGAGAGGTCTAGCTTGGTGACTGTACCCTTTCCCTAAGTTGTGGTTCACTTTTTAGCTTTCTTAACTTGGGATCCAAGGTTTACAGCGTTCATGAAACTACTGAAATTGTATATGACAATTCATTTGTGTGTTCCTTTATCTGAGAGTGGCCATAATTTTCATCATATTCTCAAAGAAACCAACAACCCCGAAAAAGATTGAGAATAATGAAATTATAAATAAAGTTCCTCTCCAGTTGCCAGGTGCTTTACTATAAAGATTTGTAGGGTTAGCTTTGGGAAAAAGGCCCAAAGTCCCAAGAAATAAAATCTTTTCTCATTACCCAAAAGAGACTTTTTCTTGGGCCTGAATTATATAGTTCATGTCACAGTTTAAAAGCATGAGAGCAAGGGATTCTACCATATTATTTCTTTTCAAATTTAAAAAAAAATTTTGGTTTAAATATGCTTTTTTTTTCGGTAGTACTGGGGCTTGAACCTAGACCTGGTACATGTGAAGCAGGTGTTCAACCACTTGAGCTACACCTGCTCTGCACTAAATAATAATTACTGATTCTTTCATTTGCTAAATATTTATTGATTGTCTACTATAAGATGCTAGGCACGATAATGAATAAAATGGACCCAGCAGTTGCCATCATAGACTCTACAGCCTAGTAGGTGAGGAAGAGAGTACATTTCTTTTTCAGAATAACATCTTCCAAAAAAAGCATACTAATTTTCATGATTAATTAGTAAACTACTTTTCAAAATAATGAAGAAATAGGACATTAGCTGAATATATAGCAGAGTGCTTTGCACTCCTTGCATGTGGTCTCTCCTAGAGGGTTACACAACAATATAATTAGTGTGAGCCATTATTTTCTGAATGCTCCTTCTTCACCTTGGATATAAGCTACTCTATGTTCACACAGTTTTTCTCCTTAAATAGCCTATAAAAGTCTTCACTTTCTCCAAGTGAAGTAGCATAGCCTTTTGCCTCAGCCACTTCCCTGAAACATTTGCAAGTTACACTTAGATTTATAATTGGAGTGGGACTCAGAGGTTGTTGAAATTCTCTTTAAGTTTTTTTTTTTTTTGGTTTGTTTGTTTTTGAGAAAGAACTAAGGATGTTAGGCAGGCAGTCCATTCTGTAATGGGTCCTTACCAATGAGGTAGGCAGCATTACTTAATGGCTTTGGACTCATCAGACCCAACTAAATTCAAATCCCTGCTCGACATTAACAAGCTGTGGGACCTTGGGTGAGTTACTAAACCTGAGTGTCAGTTTACTTGTGGTAATAGCATGTATACTACAGGACTATTGTGAAGGCTTATGTATTTTATGCAATGTAAGTAAAAAAAAAACGTTCACCCCTTTTTCAGCTCACCTTCCTTCTAATCTGAATTAAAACCTACTCCCTTCTAACTTTCCCTCAATGTTCCTAGCTCTAGCATCTGAAACATTATAAAAAGAATGTATTCTGATCCTCAAATGCCATTCAAATATCTCTGGAAAGTAACACTATCATTCTTTGCTTGTTTTGGAGAGTTTATACAATTTCCTATGACAACTCCACACTAATGAAATACAGGTATTAAATAGACAGGCTGAGTTCCATGGTTCTGGGTCATCTTCTTGACAAGTTTCTAGAATAAAGTCATCCCCTGGCAAATGCTGGTGAGGACAAATACTGAAAGAAGCCCAGTTAACTGGTCTCAGTTCAGTCACCAACTAATTTAGTTTGAGAGTGGTGATGTATCTGAAATGGTGGCTTTAAAACTGGAGTATGTATACCTTTGATATACATTACCCCCAGGGATAATGACTTTCCAGGGGTTATTTTGACATAGATAATTTAAGGAAATACATTTCCAGATCCTTAACTTCCACATGTATTCCTTCCTAAAACAGAGCTGCCAAAGAATATTCCTGTGGTCTACAGTACTCTCTTCAACCACCGCCACTTTCATTATCACCTTACTCCCGCTTGAGAAAAGAAATGAATACCTCTCACCCTCTTGAACCTTATCATGGGACATTCTAGAAAGTCTTGCTTCTAAGGGAGAGTCCTATAAGAACAGGACAAGAAATAGTAAAGGAGAGAGTCCCTTATTTCATCCAAGCAATAAACTACTGGTAAGGTTGTATCCCTTATCTGTCTATCCATTGATCTAACAATTAAAATTTAGAAGTGGATGGTTGTCATGTTTACTTGAATTGAAAAAATGACATGAGACTTGATCTGACAGAAAGCAAAGTCTTTCTGCTTTGTCTGGATGGTTTGACCATAAGAACCAGATTTGCCAACTATATTATACAGTGAATCTTGCCTATAAATTTAAGAAGTTAAATCTGCAGTGCCAAAATTTTAACAAAAACATAAAGCTCATGTAAATTGCATAATATGTCAGAAATCACATTCTTTCCAACTATCTACATTATAATTTTAGGAGCCAATTGAAAAATGGGCAAGGCAGCACAATTCGTTCTAAATTCTTTTAGGGAGTATAAGAATCCTGATGGGTATATCTTTGCGGGTTGGAAGGGGTGGGATGTGAGATTTTATCCTTGCTGGTAGGGGTAGGGGATGGGATGATAGAATGAGACCAAGGAGTCTGGCTAACAGGCTACTATGTCCGCGCTCTCTGTTGGGCCCATTGTCTGATGAGGAATCTTTTTTGTCTTGTTGTGGTGCCTGTGAAATTGAAGGCATTGTCAGAGGGATGCCACAAGTCCTAGTCACATTCAGCACCCAAATACCTGCTGATAAATTGATGATGACTGAGGAATGTTTCAGTGCCTGACAATTTTTTTAGATAGCTCATACAGATAAGCATCTCAGCTTTTCAGATTCTGTCTCCAAAGATAGAGGCTTTTCAGAAATAAATACATGAGGCAGCAGGCACTCTGACCTTAGCAAATTTAAGTTTCTTTTCCTAAGTACATAATACAATTTGATTTGATTTGGCATCACTCATATCTTTGAGTCCTTGGTTATCTATTAATTAGTGTTATAATTATTCAGCTCTAGAGGATAGAGAGTTTAAGAGGTTATCAGCAGGAGCCCTGCAATACCTTGTTCCAGTGTGGGTCTTAAAAAGTCTGACATGGTTCCAGTTTCATGACAAGGAGGAGCGTTATTCCCTCTCTAGGTCAACGTTCTACCTTTTTTATGAATCTCTTCTTCTTCAAAAATAAGCCCCGTTTCACAGACGCTTGCTCAATGTTCCATACACTTTATATACATAATCTCACTGAAACCCAACAATAACTTATAGGTATATATTATCATCTCTGCTCTAAAACCAGAGACCCAGAGAGGTTAAATGACTTGCCCAAGGTACACAGCTTGAAAATGACAGATCTAAGCTGAGCAATCACACTCCAGAACCCTCAGAAATGAAACTGAACTTCAGTAGGAGACATGAACTTTTATCTTTTGATTCCCAGTTACCCAGCCAATAAGTGGCAGCCATTTAAACTCTCTGAGGCTCAATTTCTACACCTGAAAAATGGAATATTAATACCTACCTCCAAGAGCTATTATAATGAGATGCAAGGTACATGTAAGTGCTTTTTTAAAGGACTATTATAGAAGAAGGAAATATGGACACTGTGTGTGTCTCTCTGCCCTCCCAGCTGACTCAGCCTCCTTACAAATCTATATAGGGGCCTCTGAGAGAGACTTCAGTCTCCAGCTTGGCCTCAGGTCTACCTACACTCCCAACACAGTGCCAACTTTGATCTTCAATCACCTTGCAGACTATTGTTTTTACAGGTGGCTATCATTCTCGTACTCTACAGAGGCTGTGTGGGTGGGTGACCTGCTTCTAGTCTATGGAAAATGGAAAGAAACCAGCAGGCCTGCTAAGGCAGTGCCCTACTACAGGGCACTTGAACAGAATTTGAACAGAGATTTCAGGTGGGCTTGTTGGCCAGCCAATGTCCTTTCTGCTCTGAGAAGTCCCTTCTCTAGGACTAAGCCCTTTGCTGCTCTTCTACTGGAATTAGATGAAATTATTTCCAGCTTTTTTTTTTTTTTTTAATTCACAGAGTAACTTCCCCCCCCCCCCCCCCCCCCCCGCTGGTCTATACTTTATGTATAGATACTGCTTCTATAAAAAGAAAAAAATTCCATAGTGTTATCTACCAAGGAAAATCACCATTAACACACTGAAATACATTCATCCATACCCCTTCTATGCCTATACAAAGACACAGATCTCATATAAAATTGGCTCATACTTCACAGATTCTTTCATAATCTTTTTTTCATTCAACTATCAATCATGATTATCTTTTCTTACAAAGAAATATATTTCTGTAAGATTATGATTCATGATTGAATTGCATGGACCTACCATACCTAATATTGAATATTTAAGTTTTTTCTGTCTTTTCACTAATACCCACACCTCTGCAACACACATCCTTGGGATGAATCTTTGAGTTCATACTTATTTCCTGAGGAAAAATTCCTAGAAGTAAAATTCCTGAGTAAAAGGGCATCTATCTTTTTTCTTTCTTAAATTAAAATCTGTTTTTAGAACAGTTTTAGATTTACAGAAAAATTGCAGAGAACCTCCATACCCACTATTATTAACATCTTACATGGTATGGTACATTATATAAGTAGCTCCATATTTTATTAAAATTTCTTAGTGTTGTTTTTTTTTTAACTTAATGTCCTTTTTCTGTTCCCTGTTCATATCAAAGGTACATACAATCAAAATGACTCACCACTGTTGATGTTGACCTTGATCATCTAGCTGAGGTTCTCTGGAAAATTACTCTTTTCCCCCTTTCCATATTGTACTCTTCGGAAGGAAGTCATAATGCATTTAAGGAGGGGGAATTTAAACTCCTTCTCCTTGAGGGAAGAAAATCTACATAAATTATTTGGAATTCTTCTGCATGAGAGATTTGTCTAATTCTCCCTCATTTATTTATTCAATTATTTATTAATGTCAGTATGGATTCATGGATATTTTGACAATCTGGAAGATTCAGAGCCTATCCAGACAGTGTGCTCTGAAGTTATGGCCAGAAATGGCTCTATCTTGGACCTCCCTGAGCTTCTGGGAAGTGAGTCCCCAGAGGACAGGGCTTCATGCAAGGGTTTAACTAAACAACCCTTTGCTAAAGAGAAAAAGGATGTGGCTGAACATTGATCCAGTCGGCCATTTTAGTGGAAGCCAGCATTGGAAATGCAGTTTTTCAGGAAGGATCTGTGGAACGTTCTACTGTCTGATGATTTGGACTCCCTGGAACTGCACACCAAGCTGACAAGGTTTTTGCAAAATTTGTATGAGCAAGGCAGCAGATGTGGCTCAATTGATTGGGCTCCTGTCTACCATATGGGAGGCCCTAGGTTCGCTTCCCAGGGCCTCCTTTTGAAGGCAAACTGGCCCACACCTGCAGAGAGCTGGCATGGCAGGATGATGCAACCAAGGGAGACAAGCAGACACAGAAGAACACGCAGCGAATGAACACAGAGAGCAAACAGTGAGCAAGCAGCAAGGGTGGTGGTGGTGGGGGGGAATAAATAAAATTTAAAAAATAAATCTTAAAAAAAATTTTTTTATGAGCAGAACCACTGCCAGCCTGTATTAAAAAGGACAAAGAATGGATTAATTGAAGGAAGAATGGCTTTGTGGGCAGAAACATGCCAGAAAAGGTCTGGACCAAAAAAGATCTCCTTGGGCCAGGAGAATGGATCCAACCACATGTGTGGAAGAGGCAGGCCCACCCCTTTACCTGGAGGAGATGGGCCTTGTGCCCCACCCTTGTACCCCACTGTTCAGGGAGAGTGCTACTACAGGAATACTCAGAGATAGTGGGGCCCATGCCCTGGCAATTCACTGAGAGTCTGGCTACCATTCCAATGTTCTGAGAGCATGGCGCCTACACCCCAGTGTTTGAGGAGAACATGGCCACTCTTCAAGTGCTTGGTAGGGGTGGGGCTGCCACTCCATTGGGTCAGGAGGACAAAGATATCAGCCACAGATGACTCTCAGACCTAATGCCTTACTGGGTTTCAGGCTTGTTTGGGACCCACGACCCTTGTTTTCCTTCCAATTTCTTCCTTCTGGAATGGGAATGTTTATCCTATAGCTGTCCCACCATTATATATTAGAAGCAGATAACCTGTTTCCTAGGTTTTACAAGTCCACAAACAAAAAGAAAATTTTGTCCCAGGGTTGATTACACCCATAACTGATTTTAATGGGATTTTGTACTTAGCATGTTCTAAAGTGGCTTAAGGCATTTGGGATGTTGTGATTTAATGACTGTATTTTGCAATTGGGAAGAGCATGTCTTTTGGAGGGGGGTGGTCTAGAGGGCAGATTGCTGGGGATTGAATCATGTCTCCCACAAAAGCCATGTTCAGGTTCCCACTTCTGGTCTGTGGATATGCATTCATTTGAAAATAGGACCTTGGAAGATACTATTAGTTAAGATGTGCCCAAACCAAATGAGGGTGGGTCTTAGTCTAGTATGGCTGAAATCCTTATGAGCAAAGGATGTTGGACATGGGAAAAGAAGCCAAGGGAGAAGCAAGTAGTTGGAAGTCAACAGAACCCTGAAGAGAAGAGAGAACACACCACTAGGAGAACACATCACTATGTGCATTGCTACATGACAGAAAAATCAAGGAACAAGAGCCAAGGATCACCACCAACCAGCCCCAGAATGCCAAAGTTTTGGGAGGAGAAAGCACTGCCTTGCTGATGCCTTGATTTTGGACTTCTAGCCTCAAAACGGTGAGCCAATAAATTCCCACTATTTAGGCCTATACACTGAATGGCATCCATTCAATTAGCCAGGAAACTAATACACTACTTTATTTATTTTGTTGCCCAAATTGTTCCAGCATTGGCCAGTGGGGATTGTTTTAATTGGCTTTTATGTCCCTTTGACAACCCCCATCAGTGTGGGTTTTGTTTTGCGCACTTCCTTACTCTCTGGCTCTGTATGATGCTTCAGGCTCATTTTGTTTATTTCCTGCCCAGTCATAGAATCAGCCATTTCTCCAAGGTTCAAAGGGCATGTATTTTTAAAAGCTTTTGATACCCTATTGTTTAATTCCCCCCCTCCCCCTGAAATAATCTTTTACTCATTTCCAATCATTACTTACAAAGGTATAAAGATTGCCTATTTCCCCCACATCCTGGCCAATACTGGGGCAGTTCCAGAGTCTGGGGAGGTGACCTGGCATGGCATGCAAGCGTGTGTGCATGTGTATGTGTTTTGTCTGCTCCTCCTCTCTTAAATAACTTCCATGTTATTATTCAGCTTCCTGTTGAACTTCAAAAGGAAAATGCCATGGGGGCAGTAGGCATTCTTTTCTCTGCCTTTACATTGGCTTTCCCTAACCTTCTCCCTCCTCTAGCACTGTTGGTTTCAAAAAACTGAAGATCTCCTGTTGTGAGGGCTAAAGGGAGCCTTTTCCTAAACTTCTGTTAAGGCCCAGGCAACTCCAGGAGGTGGGGGTGGGGGTTAGAAGCAGAACATAGCCGGGGGTTTAGAATCCCTGCTTCCTGCGCCTTCAGAAAATATCTCAATCCAATTTCCTGATTCTCACTTAGCATGTAAATAATGGAAACCAAATCTCTCTCAAGAAATATCCTTCCACAGAAATCTTAAACAAAAGATTTAATAAAATGCTGGATTTCAAATTTCCTGTTGCATCAGTTGCTGAATCTTACAAGTTTCCAAAGACATAGGGGAAAAGAATTAATCAATAAATACATTCTCAACACTAATCTCTACTCTGTTTGAACAGGCTTATATTTAGTGTCACAGAATGGTTTTCAGTAGTTTTGAATCCTTTGAATTGAGGCCCGGAAGTTGTAGAAAGTTGGAAGTTGGAAGCATACCAACCCTGGAGATCTAATGCTACTCCCTCATATCACAGAGGGTTGTAAGTGTGCATTTTGAAGTTAGAGTCACAGTTCTGCCACTTAATAGCTGTGGAACTTTGAGTTCTATGTTCCTACCTGGAAATGGAGAACCATTTAGTACCTACCTGGAAAGGTTGTTTGGAGGATTAAATGAGATTAATGTATAGAGTGTTAGTGTACATAAAAATAACTATGCATGGTACCTGTGCATAGTAAGTGCTCAATACATCCTGTAGTTATATAGTGACATCAAAGACTAAGAGAGGCTGAAAGTCATATGGTGAGCTGAAAAAGTGAGACTGACAGGAAGTCAATCTTTTGTTCCCAAATACCTGCAATCCACCCATTTCTATTTTCTCTAAGACTATTACTATTATTAAAGATTTATTTTTTAAATTTATTTCTTTCCCCTTCCCCACCCTTCCCACCAGATAGACCAGCTGCTCTCTGTGTCCACCCGCCGTGCATTCCTCTGTGTCCACCTACGTTCTCACCAGTGGTACTGGGAATCCACATCTCCCCTTACTGCGCCATCTTGCTACATCAGCTTTCTGCACACGTGAAGCCACTCCTGGGCATGTGGCACTCCCCTCGCGATGGGCGGCCCTCCCTACCAGGCACATTCCCTGGGCGTGGGGCTCCCCCACGTGGGGGACACCCCTGTATGGCACAGCACTCCCCATGCGCATCAGCAATGTGCGTGACCACATGGGTCAGAAGGCCCCGGGTTGGAACCTTGGACCTCCCACTTGGTAGGCAGACACTCCACCCATTAAGCCAAATCTGCCTCCCTCTAAGACTATTATTAACAAAAAAGAAGTGCCAACATTGTTGTCACACAGGCACTGTAGCACCATCTTGTCATATGAATGAGCTCAAGATTCCTATTCTCTTGGTTTTTGCTAATAGGCTGCTTATTAATAATGACAGCAGCAATCATTTATTGATTGCTTTTTATGTGCCACCCATTGTGCTCAAAGCCTTAGGAGCATCATCTGCCTATTCCACTGACAGCAAGTCCTGTTGACCTACCCTGCACAACCTATTCGAAGTCTGTTCATTCCTCTTTTCCACTGCCACCACCATCTCTTGCTTTAACTACAGCAGTTGTCTCTTGCCTGGTCTTCCTAGTTCTATTCTTACCTCAGTCCTGTCTTATTTTTCAAACTTCATTCAGAGTAATATTTTTAAAATGTGCAACAGCTTATATCATTGTCCCACCTAAAATCCTATAGCCCTCAGAATAAAAACCATGGTCCATAAATCCCTACATGATTTGGCCCTTGCTTACCTCTCCAACCTGGTTCCATGCCATCTTCCAGTCACAATGGCTTTCTTTTTTTCTTCTAGTCACAATGGCTTTCTTTTATTTTTCCACACATTTAGAAAAACTGGCTCTTTAACATTCAGGTCTCAGATTCAATACACCACCTTCTCAGAGGCTTTTCCTGACCAAGCAATCTAGAGTAGCCTCCACCCCCCAATTTCTTCACTATTACAATACACTGTTCACAGCACTGATCATTATCTGAAATTATTCTGAAGTGAGGAGGGTGCTTAACTATTTTGTTCCCTGCTATATTACTTGGTAATATTTAGAAAAACCTCAACAAATATTTTTTGAATGAGTGAATGAGTGAATGATTAAAACAACCCTACAAAGTATTATTCTTCAAGATGCTATCTCCTTCCCAGAAAAACTGTGGATAGCTTGATGGTCTTGGATATACTGCCCAGGAGTCTCACAGATAGCAGCTTACTTCTGTAAGTGAACCCAGGCTACATTTGTTTTCCACTGGGCACCATAACGAACAGGAACTTATAACTTCTAGGGGTACCGAGTGTGAATTAAAATGCTGTCTGATACACAATGATTTCTCTTACAAACAACTAAACCTTACTGGTAAAGAATGTGTATGGCCAGGGGACAGGAAATGTTGTATGAGATGTCACTAAAGGCAAAGGAGAAGCAAGCTCATATCCTATGCTCCCCAAGCAAAGAAACTTTGGAAATCATTTCACCTCCATGAAGAAATGTTCTTCTCCTGGCTTTCCTACAAAACAGCTGCAGGTTTTGCAACTTCTAGCCAGCCCTTCACAATCCAGCCATAAGCCATGCTCAAGGCAGGCTTAGTTTCCAAGAGTTTAATCATTCAATCTTCACCTGAATGGTCTGTGGAGGGAGAGAGGTGAGGGCTGTATCAAGCATTCCAGGCTAAGGTATGAGTGAAGGAGTGCTAATTCATCACTCCCCTCTTTCCCTGAGATAAAATGTCAGCTGAGGCATGGATTCAGAAGTAGTAGGAGAGCTGGTTAGTTACAGTGATGGTAGTGACAAGTAGTAGAAAGAACATACAACACTAGAGTCTTAGACATGGTTTCAAGACCACATTCCAGCACATATTAACAGTATGATCTTGGACAAGATGCCTCTTTAAACAAGTTTCTACAGCTGTAAAATGAGAATAATGCTACATTATAAATACTCAATAACTAGATGCTAATATTCCTTGCTGGGCACTGTGCTAATCACTTCATTATTCAGTTTTCACAATAATTCTATGTGATAGTATTCCCATTGCACATACAAAGAAAATGAGGAACAGAGAGTTGAAGTCACTTTCCCACAATCCCATGGCTAAGCAGACCTGGAATTACAACTGAGGCATGGCCTCTGTTTTCAACACCAATCAGGGAGACTTGATGATGATGGAAGGCATTATACAAGGGAGCTTGTGAAGTCAGCATGGCTGCATTTATTCAATGAAGTGACTGTTAATGTCTTATGGTAGCAATCTGTGCTGATTGCTAAATATTTTTCCGAAGCCTTGGCAGACTCAAACTCCAGTTTGGGCACCAATTATGAAAAGATTCTTTCCTGCTACAGGGGATGTGATAGTCTCTTTAAAAAAAAAAAAAAAAAAAGATGAAGCTAGGTTTTTCAGTTTTTACAACTGCAGCTAGTCTGTGACTTTTGTGTTACAATGCTGCAAAGTGGCCATTTTCCTCAGATTTTCACCTTGTTAGCCCTGTCCAAGCCTAGTTACACAAATCTAGGGCCTACCACCAAGACATCTTCTACTGACTTAGGGCAGGGTGTCTTTGGATCAGGCATCAGTTTAAATTTCAATTCCATCTATCCTGATGTGACAGGCACTGATGTCTCATCCTTTTAATTGGTTTGTATAGTAAACACCTTTCAAAGCCTTGGCTGATGATTACACACCCCACTAGAGGATGGAGTTTGACTTAAGTTGAGATGATGTGCCCTGTCTGCCTTCATGGAACCATGTGGTCTGATAGATCCCTGCTTTGTCCTTGCAGACACCAGGTGTTCAGGGATTCTGTGTACCTTAGAGTGGCTGTATCATAAATGTCAGTAGTTCCCAGTTGAGCTCCTTGCAGTCTGAATTGTATCTCATTCATCATTTTATCCCCAGTATTTGGCAACATGCCTCACATTTAGGACACACTTGGAGGCCAGTACACAGTATCTCTCAAAGCATGCTTTGGTCCAAAAGGCAGCATTTACTTAGTGAGGTGAAAGGTAGGGAAAACTGACCTTCAAGGCAGAGGCTGCATCCAATAGAAAAGCAGATCTTTCTTCTAAGAGCACTAAGATTTGTGTACTTGAGGAAATCATATAGGAGGCAGTATGGTAAGTTTGGGCCCTCCACTTTGGAGTAAGAAAGACCTTCCCATCCAAACTCTTCAGCTTCTGAATAACTTTGGCAAAGTTCTTTAGCCTCTCTAAACCCAAGTCTCCTTACCTGTGAAATGGGGAGTCAATTATTCTTTCATTCATTCATTCACTCTTTCATTGAACAAATATTATCAAGCATCCACAGTAAATTAGGCACTGTAATTCTGGGATTGTAGCATTGTACAAGACTGATAAAATCCCTGTTCTCAGGGACTTGCATTTTTAGTGAAGAAATAAATAATAAATAATTTCAGATAGTGGAAAACACTATGAAGAAAATAAAACAGGATACTGTAATAGAGAATGATGGGTATATGTGTATGTGTTGGGGACAACTCAGGAAGGGAAAATATGAATATCTACCTCTTAGAGTTGATATTAGTGTTAAATAAGATAATGAATGCAAAGTATTTAGCACACTGACAAACCAGTAATGAGCACTCAAAGTCAACGTTTTTGTTATTCCCAACCTGAAGTCAGTCCTTTCTCTCATTTCATACCAAATGAGTCCCTAATACATGCTGGTGACTGGGTGGGTGACAAGAATACAGACGGTAATCAGATAGAATCCCTACCATTAAAGAGCTCACAGTATGGCAAAGGATGTAGTCTAGGTGCTATGAGAGGAGGAGGAAATGGTAAATCCCACCTAGAGAGTCAGAAAAGACTTCATTACTTAGTGTTGACAGATGGGTTGGTATTTTCCAGGAAGATAACAGGCCCAGGAGTGGGGCATGCCAGGTGGAGGGAACAGCTTGAACAAAGTCTTGGAGATGTGAAACAGCTCGGCATGTTCAGGGAGCTGTGAAGAGTTCAGAAGTCTAGAGATGAAGTAGAGAGAAAAAGTATCCCATCAGCAGTTCCTAATGCTTATCTTTATGGGTCATGCTTGAAGTGCCTTCTAAGAAGATGGGGGAAAATGGAAGGGAATGAACAGGAGATGAGAGGGTCACCAGGGCTCCATATGGTGTCTACCACACTGCCAACACTCCAAAACGCGAACAAGGGCTGTGTTTAAAATATTCAGGCTGTGTTCTGTATGACACTCCCCAAGGCAGCACAAACAGATGTTTCAGAGAGAAAAGAAAAAACAAACACCCAGTGGTAACTCAATATAAAACTTGCATGGAGCATGAGGAAGCAGATAGGCATTAGGCTGCTAGCAAATGTGATTATATCATCAGCACAGGTCTGAGACTCAGCTTGGAAGGATAATATAAGTGCCAAACTGATGATGCTGGGGGCCTGCAGTGAATGGAAACTTGTTCTCAAGCATAGCTCTCTTTGCCAAAGTTTGACTCAATTACCTGAAATGGGGAATCAGGAAACTGAGGCAGTTTCTCTGCCTAGTTAATAAGCACTGTTGGGAAAAACACTTCTTTGTTATCACATCTTCTCTCAGAAGAGTGTAATGGGGAGTGGATGTTTGTAAAAGGGAATCATTCAGACAGAGGTTCCCTTGCCTGTTTCCTTGCTTTTATATTATTCAGTCTTATCATTTACCTTTCAGTAAAAGCTCTGGTTGTAAGTTTCTTCAGGAAATGGAGAAGGTAAGAAAGCTACACCCTGCACCCCCAATATTCTAGCAATTCATGGTACAGCTATCAGATCTGGACTGCAGAAATCTGCTCTGTTGGGTGGTAGGTTGCTTGATGTAGATAGCCATGGAAATGAACACCGCATACAATTTACCTTCAGCCACTTTTACCAGAGGCTTTCCCTAGATTCTAGTTCAGTGCTGAACTCAAATGAGAGGGAGAACGAATCTGGCCAGAAGAGAGGAAGATGTACCCAAATACATGAAACTACCAAACAGAAGAGCTGAAGCAAAGAGAGAAGAGAGAAACTGAACAAGTTCCCATCCTTTGCATGTCATCACCCAATCTCAAGATTTAACAAAACTCATTACTCTGAACTCAAAGGTTGCCCTATGTATTGGAGGAAGTGACAGATTTCCAATATGACACCATGTGAGAAACAAGGCCTCTGTCACATACAAAAGATCTTCTCCCCCATAGGCCATTAAGCCTAAGGTTCATATTAAAAGCATTCTTTTGATTAAAGGTACTGCACTCAGAAGTTCACTTCTGGCCAAGATGCTAGAATTAAAAATCAGTGTATATTACAAGAAAAGAGTAGACCAAGAGATCATCATAAATCACTTGAGTACAGGTGAGTTTCTGGGTGGACCAGCTGTCATTTTAGAAGTTGATGGGATGCGGTGGTGGATCGTTAAATTTTGCTGAGGAAGAGAATTTGATAATCTTTAAAGAGCCAAGGTACAGTGTGCCCAAAGAGCACACAAGGATTTTTTTGTTTTTAAAGATTTATTATATTTATTTCTCTCCCCTTCTCCCCCACACCCCCATTGTCTGTTTTCTGTGTCTATTCACTGTGTGTTCTTCTGTGTCCTCTTGCATTCTTGGCGGCACTGGAAATCTGTGTCTCTTTTTTGTTGCATCATCTTGCTGTGTCAGCTCTCCATGTGTGCAGTGCCACTCCTGGGTGGGCTGTGCCTTTTCACGCAGGGCACACTCCTTGCGTGTGGGGCTCCCCTACGCGGAGGACACCCCTGGGTGGCAGGGCACTCCTTTTGCACAGCAGCACTGCACATGGGCCAGCTCACCACATGGGTCAGGAGGCCCTGCTGGATCTCCCACATGGTAGATGGATGCTCTGTCAGTTGAGCCATGTCCACTTCCCCATATAAGGATTCTTAAAGACACATTCTGAACTTATTCCTATTTTTTCCTGAAGCCAGCTCTGCAGGGATACCTAAAAGGCATAACCTTACCACTTCAGAGCTGTTTCCTCTCATTCATATGCAGAAGAATCTGTTTATGGCTCAGTCTCAATATAAATCAGGTGTTATAAGATCTATTTATGAAACCTAGAAAGTAATTATTCTCCACTCACCCAATCCAATTACAGGGCCCAGCTAGAGGGGATAGTCCAAATACACCAAATAGCACTTCAAAGGGCATCCCCAAAGGGGACTTTGCCTCTTAGAGTCAAGTAAAGCCCAGTCACCCTTTAAGGCTGCCTAATTGAGAGGAATCTATCATCATCTAGATGGCAGGGCTATCTGCTGTCAGAACTTTCAACCTTGGCTTTTTTAGTCTGAAAGAAGTAGAAAAGACACGGCTCTGCAGTCTAGATCTAGTCCTTCCACTTATTAACTGGGTCCCCCGTGGCAAAACTTACTCCCCTGGACCTCAGTTTTCCTTATCTGTAAAACTGGGTCAATGAATCCTAGGTTCTGTACAAATACAAAAGTGCCTAGTACATGGTAAATGCTTTTTAAGCGATCACTCTTTTTATGAAATGGTGTGTGACACAGTAACCTGCACAGGGTAAACTTTCACTACAAAATGTACTGTTCCCTTCCTCCCTTCTGGGATTAGATGATCTCTAAGGCTCTCACAGTCTATGAGCCCCAATCAGACTCAAGTTTTACATAAGACAATAAAGATACCAGATGGCTCTTCTATACCAGATTGAGAAGTTAAAAAGTACTGGGTGGAGACCCACATAATGAGCGGGAAGGTATTGTAATCCCATCCTGGGGAGGCCCCATATGTCCTCAAACAGAGGGGAGAGCGTCTCTCAAGAACACGGGTGGTTCCTAATAGGAAAGGACAGACTAGTGAGTTGCAGATATCCATGAATCTTGTCCTTCAAGGAGTGAAGCCTTGAGGTCGCTGTGGGCCCTGAGGGGAGGGTAAGGGAGGAATAGAATAAATGGAAGCAGGGTAACTGGGGGGCAATGAAAGTGTTCAGCATATCTTGCAATGATGGATACAGGCTATATTAAATTTCATCAAAAATTTATAAAAGTGTATGGTCTAAACTGTAAACCATAATGTAAACTACTGACCATGGTTAGTAGCTATGTTTCAATATTTGTGATCAGTTGTAACAAATGTACCACCCACATGTAAGAAGATCATTAATAGGGAAAGGGGGAGAATGTTGGGTAAAAGGGAGTCCCCTATATTCTGTATGGGACTTTACTTGACCTAAAACTTCTTTGAAGACATAATTAAGAAAAAAAAAAAGACACTGAAGAAGAAATGGAGGAAATTGCCACTGTACATATATGACAACAGTTATTACAGCAATGAAAGGCAAAATGTTAAAAAAAATTTTTAAGTATTTTTCATTTTTTTAATACCCCATTTTTTTTACTTTATTTTAGTTTTTCCAAATTATTATGTATTTTATTTCTTACATTTAAACCTATCATTATTATCTCTTTTTCCTATTAACTGAATTTGGCAATATATTTGGCTTTATTTTTAAAGAAGTTTTATATCACAGAGGGGTTCAATTGTGGCAGGGAGGAACATTGGTGTGGGGTGTCTTGATGGGGGATGCATTGGAGGGAGTTTGCCTGGGCATGCATATAGGGTACAGAGACACTGTTCGTTGGGTGTTGCCACAGTGGGTAGAGATTCACACGACAACTGAGGGAGTGCTGGGTTCCCAAACTGAGGCGCTCTGCCGCATTCTTTAATGGAACAGCAACAATTCCCCAAGTGCAGGGGCAATGACCAGTGAAGAAGGATGGTCCATTGATGCTCCCTTGATACTGATGACTATGCTTATGAGCCTTTTGCACCTGAAATTGCAACTTGGCCTAGTGTTGCAGGGTGCTTAGAGTTACCTCCTGAGAGCTTCCATGTTGTTCAAATGTGGCCACTTTCTTTGCCAAACTCAGGGACAAAAGAGGCATGTGTAGAGAAGTCACATCTGATTCCAACTCCATCACACTCAGGAGCACAAACTCCAAAAAAATAAAAGAACCCTTCAAAAAAATGTATAGAACTTTTGCTTTCTCTACCCACTCACCCACTCATTACTTAAAACATTCCACTGCAGTCTTTGCTAAGCCTAGCACAGAGGGGTAGAAGAAAGGAAATGACAACAAAATGAATATCTCAACCAACCACTTAGGGAACAACACCAGAATTCTTTTGGGGGTTGTTCTTAAATTAAAAAAAAAACAAACCAAAAACATTTGCTGCAAAACAATAAAGCTACTCCTCTCTAAAAAAGTATTTTTAGACCCTTGGCTGAAATACATGCAAAAAAGAAAAAAGAGGAAAAAAGTGTGATGATTTTGTATATTGGAGTTTAAGTAAAGCCAATGGAACTACTTTTTTTTTTTTTTCCCTAAGGTTCCCAAGGCTGATTTCTGACGATAGGAACCCTGGTGGGACTGAAGGATTATGTTGGCTATGGCAGTTTGAGATTATTTTACGAATCCCCAAAGAAGAAAGATTATGTTTGTAAATGAATCTATTTCTCTGGGTGAATACTCTTGGACTGTATTAATTCCGATGGAGGGGTCTTTGATTAGTTTACCTGTTAAGGTTATTTTAGGGCTTTTGATTCAACTACATCAGTAAGGCATGACTCAGGTTGAGCCCCTGCCCCCTTGCTGGGTCTGATATAAACGGACTCACATGGACACAGGAAGAGAGAGCTCTGTCATTTTTGATCCTGCCATGTGACAGAAAGGAGAAGGCTCAAAACAGCTGAGGCCCCAGGGAGAGATGAGCCATTTGCCTGAGAGCTTACAGCTGAAATTGGAAAGAGAGCACACCAGCTGAGACTGACATAGGAGACCTGGAAAAAAATAAGCCCTATGCCAGGAGAGAGAGGACTACAGGATCAATGAAGCATGAGTCCTCAAGGGGCTAGGCCCATGGAGCTCAAGAGGAAAGGGTGAGCTTAGAGGTGAAGGTTGAAACCTGGGCCATCTCACTTCAACATGCGGCACCTGACTTTGGTGACAAAGCACCTCTTATGGTGCCTTGAGTTGGAAATTTCATGGCCTTGGAACTGTAAGTTTTTGCCCCAAATAAATCTCCTTTATAAAAGGAGTGCACTGGCACCCCTCTGACAGTGGCTAAATATGCTTTTTCTTGCTCACTGAAGAGGATGGGAAGACCAAGCTTTAGAAATGGGGTTAGAAGATCTTGTAGGGGGCTAGCGACCCAAGCTGGGAACCACTGTTCTATGTAAAAGACAAGAAGATCACCCACTTAACTCTTACTCATTTAAATTGACATTAATGGTACAAGACGCTCTAGCTAGCTAGGGTCAAACCCCAGACTCTCAAATTAGACCTAGCATAATGAATGTAAAAATTGTTTGGAGAAAGAGAGCAGAATGATTCCAAGAATCTGACATAACTCCATACTAGAGTCTTTCTTTTATTCCTTTTACCTCACCCCCCCCATTACTGTAATAGAACAGTAATGGCACTGAAATCCACAGATAATCCTTAAATCTCTGTGGCAGGTCCAATTCCAAACTCCTCCTGCACTGATGGCTTTAACAGCTGTTAACAAGTCATAACAAGAACCTCCCTTGCTCCAGCCTGGAATATCCATATCATTTCTCTTTCCCTACCCAAATCATAACCAGTCTTTAAGACCTACATCTTCCATGAAGACTATTGACCACTCCAGCCTGGAGGCCACTCCTCACTCACTGTTCAGACTCTAAGAGATCAGGACCTGCTTGTAGAGCCAAGGGGATCCCAACATATGCACTATTCATGGGAGAGTGGTAGAAATGTAGGATTCTGAGCCATGGTCAGACTAGGTGAGGTGGAAGCAATGCAATTGAGGGGTATTTATGAACAGATGCCATAGAGGCAAGGCTGGAGACTGATCTAAGCTGGCAAAGCAGGACAGACAGGCAGCCCTAAGCAATGAGCTGTATCCAAACACAGGACAATTCATTACGAACTCCAATCTTTGGAAGGTCTGGGCACGCCAGAAAGTAGAGTTTAAGGTGAGCAGGATTGAAGAATTTAGGAGAGAGGCTGTGAACAGAGAGTACACTGGAGGCTTCTTTATGAAGTAGTGGCTGTGTGGTTTGGGAGTACGCCCATAAAGTTCAAGAGAGTCACACAAGATTGGGCATGAAGTACTTAATGTATAATCTATTTCCCTGGCATTGCTCACTGGCTACCACAGGTATCTTTTGGGGTGGTATTAACCAGGCACTGATACTTGGCTTTTCTTCCAGACAGAGACCTGCTGCTTAGGGCAAGAACCATAATTCATCTCTTAACAGTTCTGATTAGCAGCTGTGTGTCTAAGATTTGTGGAATGAAGATACAGGGATGTGCATTTTTCCTCAATTTCCTGTACCTCAGATAGCTTCCCCTTTGTGATGACAGTCACAATTAGAGGACAAAGAACAGTGCAGGGCAGCCCCTGGCATAATGGACGGTTGGTTCTACCTGTATGCAGGCTGCTCTTAAGGGCATTCCATTCTTTCTCAGGGTGGTAATGCAGAGACACTGTTGAGCCCTGTGCTCATTACCTTAAAGGTTTTTTGGTTGTTGCTTTTGATGGTAGTGTTTAAGAATGTGGAAGCCTACCCATATTATAATTCTCTATCAACTACACTTCCAGACTCTCCTGACAGAGGTGGTAGAAGGTGTGAGCTCGATCTTTGGAGTGATCTCCTCCAGTGGCCTGCCAACTGCTCAGGGACACATCATTTTGCTTTGCTTAAGCAGAGGCCTGCTTCCTCCCCCAGTCCTTTCCCAAAGGTCACCCACAAGTTCACATCAAGAAACAAGCAGCGATTACAAATTGGGTGCCTGCTGGGAATATCTTTCTAGTGTCAAGCAGCTATTTAAAGCACTTAAGGAAATCACAAAGGGGAAGTAAAAGAATACTTTGGGGAGAGCTACAGCATAGGGAGGGCAGAAGTGAAAGCATAAGCCATCTCATACCTAGGAGGGGAAAAGAGGACATAAAAAATAAAGTTGCTCTAAAGAATTGGGCTGCCTTTGGGAAACAGAAGAGCATGTTATCTTTCAACCACTCTCCTTTCCTGTTGGGGCCAAAACACTTCAGGGTGCCTGGGAAAACTTTTGCTAATACAAACAAAGTAAACTAATATTTTAAGCAACTATGTGTCATAAACAAATTATTCAGTGAGCACCTAAGTGCCATGCATTGTGATAGGTACTTACATGTAATATCTCATCCAATTTTGACTGCATCTCTGTGAAAGATGTGGAAAGAGATTTAGGTTCAGAAGTTCAGTGACTTTACCACATTTGGAGACCAGGTTTGTCTGGTGCAAAGCCCAAGTTCTTCCCACCATGTGGGCTGGACTGTGAATGCCTTCCATCTCTGCATCACTCTGACTTAAGTGTCAGCAGCTGTTACTCTTGAGTCAAAAATGTACTAGCTCACTGTTGGACCCTCATTCCTTCCTGGTCCTTACCGTTGCACCTGGGGGACTGCCGCTGCTCCCCTAGGGACCACAACAGAGCACCCCAGGCCAGGAACCCAGTACCCCTCCAGCTGTTGTTTTTAATTGTTTCCACTATGAGTATATCCAAACATTACCATGCACCCTGGACATATGCCCTGTATAACTCCCTGTCAACCATATATTGCCTGTCAATAACATCCCATACCAGTATTCCTCCGCTGCCATTGTTGAACCACTCTGTGATCCAAAACTTCCTGAAAAGTGAAGCCCAATATAATGTCAGGTTCCCTTACTAGTAAAATGTAATATAGCGATGAGTTTAAAGGTTAGATCTAGAATACGTATTGATTTGGAAAAATTCTACATCCTATCTTTTTCTTTTCTTTTTTCCTAATTATTGAGCTTCTCTTCACAAGAGCCTTAGATCACAGTAATTCATATATACAATATACAGTACTCCCACACATCCACCATAAAACCTTTTCTCTTCCACAGCGATAATCTTATAACTTATTCATATCATATTTACTTAAACTGATATACAGACTCTGAGACAATAGCTTTCAAACAAGGTGACATCTGTGCTTACATGTGGTCCGTACTTTAGGATATACAGTTTTCTAAATTTTTAGTTATCCTATGTTTTACATTATGGTTTACATTATTAGTCTGTCATCCCCTATATGTTTTTGGTGTAATATTACATGTTTTATATCCATCCTTGTGTACTCTCGCGAAACTCCTCTCTTACCCCCACATTTACCTTGGTTCCATCC
This sequence comes from Dasypus novemcinctus, assembly GCF_030445035.2. Lineage (NCBI taxonomy): Eukaryota > Metazoa > Chordata > Mammalia > Cingulata > Dasypodidae > Dasypus > Dasypus novemcinctus. The sequence continues at coordinate 55,957,552 of NC_080682.1, forward strand.
ATTCAACATCCATTTTTCCCTCCCCTTGGGGCCCACAGCGACAGCCAATCTCAATAGTGAGCCCCTGATACTAATGGCTATGCTTGTGAGCCTATACACCTGAAATAAGAACAAGGCCTAGAGCAGCACTGTGCTTAGGAGTTTCCTCCTGACAGCCTTCATGTTACTCAAATGTGGCCAGTCTCGAAGCCAAACTCAGCATGTAAATGCAATGTATTACCCCCAGCATGGGACATGACACCCGGGGATGAGCCTCCCTGGCACCGAGGGATCACTACCAAATACCAGCTGAAGATGGAACTAGAAAATGACCTTGAATTAAAGGTTCAACGTGGACCAGCAGAATATCCCTGACTACATATAATAACAGGAATTTAAAATGCTGTTTGACCTAATGTAAGGGGGAAATGGAAAGGAGAAATGAGTTTATATGGCTATGAGTCTCTAAAAAAGAGTCTGGAGGTTGTCAGAAGGATTGCCCTTATGCACACCTGAGCAGAGTCTCAGAGACAGAAAAAGTAGATACAACCCCAGGTATTGGTTCTTTTGAGGGCTAAAGAGACCCACGGGTTCTATGGTCATGGCAGATGGGGTTCACTGCCATGTCAGTTGGCCCTTCTTTGGAGCTGGTGTTTCTGCGTGATGGAACTGGACTCAGATGGGATCTCTTTTCACAAGACTTTCATGCTACTTTACTGGAATGTAGTTGGTGCTGGGGTTTAAGATATATCTAGGGGATTTGAATCTCTGGACTGACAATATGATAGCCAGGCCCTGAGCCTCAACAGACTTCAACTGCTACACTCTGATTTATTGGACTTACCCCACTCAGCTAACATGGAGTTGAAGAAGGTCAACCACCACACCATGGAGCCTAGAGTGCCTACAACTGAAAGCAGGAGGATTGCATCCAGTATCCATGTGGAATCTAAGCCCCCTCTTGACATAGATGTGCAATGGACACAACCAATCCAAGGTCCACAGAGAAAATATGGCATTGGTGTGGGAAAAGTGGCCATGGTGGCTGCTGGGTGCGGGGAATGGGAGGAAGAGATGAGATGTGGAGGTGTTTTCGGGACTTGGAGTTGTCCTGGGTGGTGCTTCAGGGACAATTACTGGACATTGGTAATCCTCCCAGGGCCCACTGGATGGAACATGGGAGAGTATGGGCTATGATGTGGACCACTGGCCATGAGGTGCAGCGATGCCCAGAGATGTACTTACCAAATGCAATGGATGTGTCATGATGATGGGAGAGAGTGTTGCTGTGGGGGGAGTGGGGGGTGGGGGCGGTGGGGTTGAATGGGACCTCATATGTTTTGAATGTAATATTTTTTAAAAATGAATAAAAAAAAATGTACTAGCATGGGTGGTTTGCAGAGTACAATGACTTTTCCTGTATACTCTGGTTAAATGAAGAGCCAACTGTCTTAAGAAGGCTGATGGAGTCTCTTTGCTCAACCTTCTGGTTGTCAATAATAATGTAAAAAGAGAGTGGGAATTGAGATAAGTAAATAATACAACCTTGAAAAAGTTACTTAATTCTCTGAGTTTTAGTGTCCTTATCTGGAAAACGCGTCCAAAAAAACCTATGAAGCAAAGTAGTTCTGAACACCAAATAAGTACACCTTAAGTAAAGTCCTTAATATTGAATCTGGCACAAGGTAAATACTTTATAAATGACTGCTATTATTGTAATTTTATTTCAGATTAACAGTCTCAGAAAATACACAGGTTTGGCATCAACTTTTTTTCATTCAATAGGTGTTATTTATTGTTGAAAATGTTTTAAAAATCTTAACTTTGTTTCATGGTTAGGAACAACCACAACAAAAGAAAGTGAGTAGAAGAACAGACAACTGGAATACAGCAAATAGTGCACCATAGTCTCCCTGGAGCTGGTCCCGTTTTAAGTGGTTCAGTTATCTTAGAACAGATTTTAAACAGAACTATTTAGAGATTAGAAACCAATACTATGTACATCTAAGACAGGGACCCTTGAGCATTTTAGGAGGCAAAAGACATGTGCATGATGAATTAATGCAAATGGCTTTGGTTCTAGTTACATAGTTCCCTGAAAGTGCATTTACTAGAGAAACTTCTGTAAGATGGGCAGCTTCTCAGGAGGGCAGTTCAGGCTGGTTCCCAGGCTTGCTTGTCAGCTTAATTCAGTCTATAGCAATGAATTGAAGGAAAATCAGACTCCCTCCCCTTCACTCTGGAGGTTAAGCGCTGACCCCAACAGGACTGTCAAGACCCAGTGGTTCTTTCGGGCTTTAGTCTCCTGCAATTCTGACCAAAAGCTGCTCTGAATAAAGTGAATCCATATTCTGCTCTCTGTCCATGGAAATCTGAAGCCAAAGACTCACTTCTGCTCACCTTTCAGGAACGGCTAACACTGCCCCAGGACAAAAATAAAATATTCTTAGAATCACTGCCCCTGAAAAAATGGCAGGCTGGAAGTCTATAGCATTATGACCCACAGATTATTTAAAAAACAGGGGAGGCCATTTCCTAGATAGCTGGCTACCCCAGTCCCTCTCCCCAAAGGAACCACATCCTGACATAACACAGCATTTCAGATACCTTGGCTATTTGCATTTTCTATCTCATGGACCAATTCGCCATAAAGATCAACTTACACAACTGATCCCAAGCCAGGTACATCCCACTCTCCAGTGAGCCTGTCTCACTATTTACCCTAAACATCAAGAACGTTGTGCCAGTGTGTGGCTGACTGACAGGGTGATTGCTGGCACCAAGATCATCAGCAATCTTTGCTGGCTATGCACATGAAGGCAAGAAGGTTGTGGAGTACATCAAAACCTGGAATCCTTAATCAGCAGAGCTTTCCCTTTTTCCCTCCCAAAAAAGTCTGACTACAATTTGAACACATTAACTAGGCCCAAACACCCATACACAAAGAAACCCGTTTCCAATATGCTCAGCAAATGACCTTCAAAGTGCCCCTCCAGTAAAGGGCCAGAATCTCATTTCAGGCATAGACTTATTCTGACCCAAACATTGTATCTGCTGCATGAATGCAAAAACATATGCTTACACACAGGGCATCCCTCATTTCCTCTGGGGTAATGGGAGCCTGGGTAATACTTTTAAGTATTCATTTCCCAACATAAATTAGAATGGAGCATCAAAAACACCAGGGTCATCTGCATGGACACAAAATGTATTCATTATGGTTGGTGCTATTACAATGAAAGGAAATGCATTCATAATGGTAGGACATTTGAAATAATGTGTTGCTAGATTCTATGCCCATAAAAGCAATAATGAAGAATCGGGAGAGGGTCACATAAATTAAAAAGAGTAACAGGGGCATGGGGCGACTTTAAGGGCTCTGAGCAAAGTTCGTAAGATGGCACATTCGCTGGAGCCACAGGGAGAAAGCGTTGATCTTTTAAAAGTAGAAGAGGAAAGAAGAGCACCAGGCTTGTGGAGAACTGAGATTTGAATCCTGGCTCAGCTATAATACATACTATAATGTTGTGATTCTGGGCAAGTTATGTCACTACTGCCTTACACTTCAAATTTTCATATTTAAAATAAGGAGAGCTTACCTCACAGGACTGCATGAGAAGAAAATGAGAGAACATAAAGTTCTGATCACAGAGTCTGGTACATAATAAGCATGCAACCAACATTAGCATTTACTTTGTTGTTATTGTTATCACTAAATAAATGTTCAATTCTGGGACTATAGGCATTACCTCACCTTCCAAATTTGTTTCCTGTTTTGTAAGGTAGAACTAAATAATACCTGCTTTTCCTACCTCACAGGTTTATTATGAGGAACAAATGAAATTATATATGTTTGGCATACACTCTATTCTGGCTGACCTAGTAGGTATTCCTAACTTGTTCTCCTTCTTGCTTTCTATTTTGGAGGGTGGAAGAGTTAAGAAGTATTTATTTTCCAGCCTGTGCTACAGTGAGGGGTGGCCATATTGTCCAGATCAGGCCAGTAACACAAAAGAATAAGTTTTCTGGTTTGGGGGAGTGTGTGCTCTTTGGTAAATGTATACTTTCTGTTTAATAGAGACATGATCTTTCTTCTGACTCCCTTCTTCAGGCCTGAACATGGACATGATACCCAGAACTACAACTCTGTTTCAATTATAAAGTAATAAGCATGCAAAAGAAAAGCCTGGGAATCTGAGACACAGGGTGATCCTGCCATCATCAGCCAATGGACCAAAGTCAGCAGTTAACCTCCCTCCAAACTTATTATGTAAAGCAAATAATCCTTTATTTATTAAAGCTACTGATACCAGATTTTTGTTATTTGAAACTGAACACAATTCTGATAAAACTCCTAAGTGCTCTGGAGAACTATAAGCCCTATACATGGTATAAGATCTTTCCTCTGATGAAAATTTCCTTTCCTTGGATCCATCTGGCTAATTTATGTATGTCCTTTTAGTCTTAGATTTAGTAATATCTCCTCTAGGAAGCTTTCCAAGACCCCATTCCCCAGCTGGATTAGTATTCCTCCCAGCTCAGACCATGCCACAAACACCTCTATCACAGTACATTTAATGTACTGTGTTCTGCAATAATCCACTTACTTGTCTCCTGGCCCCCACTAAATGGTTAAAATGTCTCAGCAGCAAGGATCCTTAGTTTGGCCATCTAAAAAATTCCCTAGCACTAGTCATAGCATCTAGTACACAGTAGCTAACTCATTAAAAATTTATTGGAATATTGTGTAATGCAATGAAAAAATGATCTGAAACAGCATGAATTAAATGATAGCCTCTATAGCCCTATTATTCATTCATATTTTTGAAACACTGCAAATAGTTCCCTAATTCCTATTTCTACACTCAGGGACTCTAGGCTGGGAAAGCATTGGTCTAGGCAGTGATTTTTATCTTTTTAAAATGCATTCTATTTGATCCTTGTTTGAATTGATGACACTCTCCAAGCCTACTCCCTAAATTATTTTATGCCATATATTTAGGCTTTACTTATCCATGCAAAAATAATTTTATATCTTTGTTCTTTCAGAATTTATCCTTTGTGATAACCAAAGACATTCGGGAAATAATCTCATCTGGCATCAAAACAAATGTTCATATCATCAGTGGTTCCCTTCCTAGGTTCTGAGTTCTGTCTGGGTGACAGAGGGTCCTGGAGGCCTCCTGCTGACTCCTGCAAATCTGGGTCCTTAACTTCCCTGAATACCTTGTGTAGCTCCTCTTGCTAAGCCTAAAGAATGTAGTTCTGCCAGGAAATAGATAACACTCATGTTTTCCCTTTTCCTATAAAGCCAGGTTGTCTCTATGTCTTGTATAGATCATTACTTGAAGCAAGATTATTAGCTCCACTGCCAAATGCCCAGAAAAATAATGCCAAATAATGTACTACTACCATTCAGATTACAAATAAAAAACATGCTCTACTGTTAAGTACACTCCCCCCACCCCACCCCCACGCATACACACACCAATATCTTCCTATGACAGTCACTAGTGGCCCGACCCAGGTCTGAACCCCTCTTCCCATTGCCTAGAATGCTTCCCGTGCCCATTTTTTGCTTGGCTGGCTCATTCTTTCAGCCTGGTTTCAGTGCAAAGGTGACATCCTTAGCCATACTTCCAACATCTTATATCTATAGTGATTTCTTCTCTCCAGTCCCTCTCTATCAAATCACCCTGTTTCATTTCCATCCTAACACACTATCTGAAATTACTTTGTTTGTTTAGTTGTTTACTAGTTTTTAATCTACTTCCCCCAACCAGAATTAAATTCCTCCAGAGAAGGGAGCTCATCTGTCTTGCTCATCCTGTACCCTCAGCACCCAGAGTTGTTTCTGGCATAATGCAGGTACTTAATAAATATTTGATGAAAATGAATAAGAGGTAAAAGGCAGCATATATTAACTCAGTAAATTCCTTTTGCTGGTCTTTGCTTAAGTTTCCTTTTGAGAGATAGGATGGAGATTGAGTTGATGGGCTCTGTGTGTGCTTAGAGGTGGTAAGGTTGGCACTGGGAGGTGATGGGGAGTTGTGGAAAGAGCCACAGTCCAGGTCTTGCCACTTACAACATGTACAAGAATTGAAAAATGTCTCTTAACTTCTCTGATCCTCAGTTTTGTCACCTAATTAGTGAATTGTCTCACAGGATCAGTGAACAATTAAATGAGACAGTAGTGTAAGTAAAGGGCATAGTTCAGTGATGGTGCATAGCAAATAAATTCGTTGCTTTCTGCCTGTCCTTTACGGCAATAAAAGAGAAAGCAGTCCAAGAGCCCAGGGAAAGTGATCTAATGTTTCTTCCCACTCTAGCAGTCACCTTAACAACTGCTATGATTCTTCAGGGAGATAATCTCAACAGACTGTATCAGGCAGTCTGGCCCATAGGCCAATTTTGAAGTCTTGAGGGCATTCTCCAAACACTAAGCACAAATCTAACTTGGAAAATTGTTAGAGATTGATTCCTTTCTTCTCAACCTTAGATCAACTTATATTAAACTGGGACTGATGTCATCCCCACAGAGAGAAGCTTATAACCTGTTCTAAAGAATTTTAGGCACTGATTCTGGACAACATGTACTTCCTTTAGTCTCACTAAAACCACAGCATTCAAAGTCGTCAAAAATCTATTGTTTCCAGGCCTTCTGGAGACACTTTTGGTGACATCATCCTTGACAGAATATTGAATTCATTTATACTCAATTCATTCTACCTATTCCACATCTGTTCATTCAGTAAGCATCAATTGAGTGCCAACTGCATATCAAGCCCTAGTAATAACAGTCATCATAGGAATTATGGGAAGATCCAATTGAGTGCCAACTGCATATCTAGCCCTAGTAATAATAGTCATCATAGGAATTATGGGAAGATCCATGCTTGTGGCAGGCAGCAGTGGGGTCTGCCCCAGGTATAGCTTGCTGGTGCCAGAGAGGGACATAAAAACCTGTTCTCCAAGATCCAGAGGGGTGTAGTTCATTGCTTACCACTAATCTTGATTAGCTACTTCAGATTTCTGGGGACCTGGCAGTCATTGTTCTAACCTGCCCTGGAAAAAGGCAGAAAAGGAGACTTAAAGATGGTACACTTCCTCAGAGCAGCAGCTGAAGGGCTGCATTTGCTGGGCAGGTGCCAAGTAAAGAGAATACAGCTATGGGGAGCTGTAGAAGAAACTCCTGGTGCCCTTCTTGGCCCTTCTCTTATCCCCTCCCCAGAGCAGTTTGGCTGGTACTCTTTTGTGGAAATGTGGTCTTGTTCTGGACGGGGAAGACTGACTTGGGAAACTCTTTTCTAGTGTGCCCCACCCCTAGAATTTACCCTCCAGGCCAAAGCAGCCTAAGACAATGAAACGGTGCAAGAAACAATTACAGTGGGACAAAGGCTTAACTGTTTTAAGTCCTGCACTGGAATACCCTGGATTTCCTGGGAAGTAGAGGAGATATTAAAACTCCTATGATCAGAGGCTCCTAAGGTACCAGCAAGCAAAAGCCCAGGACAAAACACAGGCTCAGAAAAGACAGAAAGGATTCTGCACTTTGCTTTCAACTTAGGCTGACTTTGGCTGAAGGAGAGCACCAGCCAAAACAAAGACAAATCACAAAGATGGTAAAAGGTGTTTTTGCTTAGGATTACCTGATTTTTTTTTTTTTTTTAAAACTCCGGACACTCAATGGTGGGATACAAAATCAACAAGCAAAAATCAGTAGTGTTTCTATACCCAGTAATGAACAACTGGAAGGAGAACTCAATTAAAATATTTGAATTATGATAGCAATCTAGGAATAAGTCTAACCAAGGATGTAAAGGACCTGAACATAGAAAACTACAAAACATGGCCAAAAGAAATAAAGAAGGCCTAAATAAATGGAAGGCCAATCCATGTTCATGACGCAATGGAATATTACTCAACTGTAAAAAGGAACAAAGTTCTTACATATGTGACAACATGATCCTTGAAGAAAGTAGGTCCAGTAAAATAAAATAGACACAAAAAGGCAAATATTGTATGATATTACTGATATAAGATAATTAGAATAAGCAAATTCACAGAGTAAGAAACTAGAATAAAGGTTACCAGGGGCTGGGGTGGGGACTTAATGTTTATTTGGCAGAGTTTCTTTTTGGGATGGAAAAGTTTTGGTAATGGATTATGTTGACTGTAACATAACACTGTGAATGTAACTTACAGCACTGAATTATACATTTGAATGTGTTAAAAGGGGAAATTTTAGGTTGTATATATGTTAGTAGAATAACAATTTAAAAAATACATGGAACTGCACAAGACAATCAGTGAACCCTAAGTTAAACCACAGAATGTAGTTAATAGTAAAATTATAAAAATGTGTTTTCATCAATTGTAACAAATGTACCACACCAATGCAAGGTATTAATAATAGGGTGGTATATGGGAACTCTGTATTTTATTAATTTTATTCATGATTTTGCTGTAAACCTACAACTTCTCTAACAACAACAAAAAAGAGTCACCATAGATTGGGGAGTTATTAAATGTTAAGCACTGTGCTTAGCATGTTATGATCATCAAGTCATTCAATCCTCATTTCAATCCCTAGGAACTATGATTATCCTCATTTTACAGGCAAGAAAATTGAGATTGAAAAGTTTATATAAATTGTTAAGATCAGGTAACTGATAAATGGTGAGGTTAGTACTCTAACCCAGGTCTTTCTGACATCAAATTCCATGCTCTTAATCATTATATTTTAGCAAGTAGGTTCTGAGCATGCACTTGGTAACTATCAGGGTACCATATGGGAACCAGTGAACTATCAGGGTACCATATGGGTACCAGATCACAGGGTACCAGTGAACTAAAAAGAAACAAGCCTAGACTATGACCTTTCTCAAGGTGAGCGGGTAATACCAATAATGTTTTTTAAATTGATGAGAATGTGGCTCCTGTTCTTGTTCTCAAAGATATATTATGGCTAAATAGACAAGATTTATGAGGAATTTAAAAATGATAATATACAAAGAAGTTCAAGACTGTATAAAAGGTGTGAGTGATCACAGTCAGGAAATGGGTTTACTTCTATAATCACAGAACAAATGAGGGTGAATCAGGCCAGGGGTCACAAACTCAAATGCCTAGAGGCGCATGGTAGGTTACATAAATCAATAAATCGGTTCAGGTAGAGATTGTGGTACAGTGGGAAGTGCATTGTCCTATTTAAGAGGCCAACTGTTACTCAGGCCCTGCTGCTTACCATTATGTGGAAATGTGGATCGAATACTGCCAAAAGTTATGATTTTTCACTAGAAGCTGAAAATCTGCTTTTTGATGTGAGATATTCTAATTTTTAAATGCTGGCCAGTAACTCATAAGTTGAAAAAAAAAGCACTTTATGAGTGAAACCAAACACATCTTTAGGCCAGATATGACTGATGATCCATCAGTTTGTAGTCTTTGTCTAGACTATATTTCACAATCTTTTTTTACCACCAAGCACCCCCATTTACCCTCCGTGGACCTCAGTATTTGAAAGGTTTTGTGTAACTAACAAAATTTTTGAATATTAGTCTTCTTGTAAGAATTAAATACATCAATAATTGACAAATTTGGTTATCATGAGGTAAAAACAATCTAACTCTATCCTAAGCAAAGAAACTTGGCATTACCTAAGTTTCAAATAAATGTTATGAGTTTCCTATTATAATTTTTGAAACACTGATAATAGCATATAAATTTCTATTTCTAACTTCATGAATCTCCCTGGGATATGAGGACCCCAAACAAATTACTAAAAGTGGGCTCCAAAGCCTGGTGGCAGTGTGGCATAGTGGACAAACATGAAACTTGGAGTCAGACAGGACTGGATTGAATCCTAGCTCTCCAACTTACCAGCTGGGTGACCTTCAATAAATTATTTAGCTTCTTTTACTCATTTGCAAAATGGGAACATTCCCACTCACCTTGCAGAGTTGTAACGAGTATTAAATAATAAGATCTCTTCAAACTCTGTTCTACAGTCTAAATTCAACATTTGAATCCATGTTAAACACTTTCTTTGGGCCATCTGCAATCAAATCATTGAGTTTTCTTTCAATTTTTCATCCCAATTTCCCATCCAAATTTCCACCTTGTTACTTATCTGCTAAATTCTGGGCAGTGTTCTCTCTCCTCAAAGCTCACTGAATGTGATTCAGTGAAGGTAAAACTGCAGTAGAGGGCTATATGCTGCCCCCAGGGACTGTGGTTCTAGAGAGAAGCTTCCCTAACTTCTGAATTAAAATTTCCACTGTAGCTGCAATTTGATGGTCACCTCCACCTGGAAGAACAACCTCTCAGGGTCAGGAACCATCAGAAGCTTACATAACTATCTTTCTACAGCCATCACTTTTTTTTTTTTTAAAGATTTTTATTTATTTAATTCCCCTCCCCTCCCCCGGTTGTCTGTTTTCTGTGTCTTTTTGCTGAGTCTTGTTTCTCTGTCCGCTTCTGTTGTCGTCAGCGGCACGGGAAGTGTGGGCGGTGCCATTCCTGGGCAGGCTGCTCCCTCCTTCGCGCTGGGCAGCTCTCCTTACGGGGGCACTCCTTGCGCGTGGGGCTCCCCTACACAGGGGACACCCCTGTGTGGCGTGGCACTCCTTGCGCGCATCAGCACTGCGCATGGGCCAGCTCCACACAGGTCAAGGAGGCCCGGGGCTTGAACTGCGGGCCTCCCATGTGGTAGACAGGCGCCCTAACCACTGGGCCAAAGTCCGTTTCCCCAGCCATCATTTATTGAGCCTCTATGTGCTAGGCCCCATCCTAGAAGATTACACATCGGCATTACTATCTGCATTGTACAGATGGGAAATCTGAGGCTCACAGAGGTAATTTCCCAAGGTCATATACATTAGAAAATAACTGATGTGAGATTTGACTTTTGGATCCAGGCCTGTCTAACTTCAAAGTCCATGGTCTTTCCACTACAACAAGTTGACTCTCTTCAAATAATACATCTGAGGTAATATATTTTTATATATTTGGATGACCTTCTTTCCCACAGAAGAAAGAACATTATGAGAATAATGTTTCCTCATCATGTTCATCAAGCCTCAGGGACACATGACAGTCCCAAAAAGGTGAAGAAAAAGAGCTGGCAGCATCACCTACTTCTACTCCCTAATTTTCCATCCTGGAATAGAGCAGTGGTGAAAATTACCTATTTCACACTCAAGTTGTGATATGAACAGAGGAAGGAGAATCAACACGTGGACCTTGTATGTTAACAAATCTGGTCTTTCTTTGTTCTTATCCACATTCTGCTAAAGATGGTCTTCAGTTAAAATACACTGTTAACATTTTCCTCTCATCACCATTTAACTAAAAGAAGTACCCCAGATAAGAAGACCCTTTAACACCATTATAACAATTAAAATAGATCCAGATCAAAAGTGAATAAAATTCAAGGTCCTCTGTCATACATAGGAGCCATGATGACATACATGCTGAGGCGGGGCATGTCTGCGTTACCTTCCGCTTTGGAGTTCCAGTCAAGGAACTCCAAGTGCTTGGTGGCAGCCTGAGTTTTAGAGCTAGAGAACTGAAACTCTATATGTTTATGAGTCTTGCCAAAAGTCATACATCAACTAAGGTCATCAATGCCAGACGGTCCTTTCCTTAGGACCTCATGCCAAATGCTAGATGAAAACATTACCTTGTTATTCCTACACCTACTTGAACTTACCTATATAGTGCTTTACTATTCACAAAATCATTCACCATACATTATCATGGGCTTCTCAACACCCAGGGAGGCTGGTAAGGAATATATCAACCCCATTTTTTGATAATAGAATAGAAGTTCTAAAAAGTTGGAACTTGCTCATGACCCCAGAATTAGTAAGAGATGGACTCAAGTCTAATGACCCCAAATTTGTTGTTTTTCCTACATACTCTGACTTGCAAGAGGCCACACGAAATGAGAAACAGGAGTGCTCTAGGAGTCATAAGTAGACTGACTAATCTGTGAAATGCTAGGTGTACAAAAAATGGAACTTTTTTTACTAGGATTGATACTAGATGTGGGCACTTAGGGACACTTTTTTGTCTAATTATAAAAACAATGGGATAAGAAAAATTAAATTATCATTTTTGACAAAACACTGGTTTGCCTCTATGGTAGCAGAGCAGAATATCATAAATTTTGCCTGCTTTTCCCAATTTTCCCTTCTTCCCTGTCCCCACCTTGGGAAGGAGAGAACCTATAAAAACCACATGAGTGCCCCTTCCCTCTGCACAGCTAGACTGGACTAGAAATTATCACCTAACTCAAGGGTAGCTAATTAACATACAGATGAGGTGAGCTGGGTTTTCTCCTGAGACTGTGATAAGGCAAAAAAAAGAAGAAAACTCCTCTGGGTCTGTGGCCATAGTTGGTGCCACAGCAAGCTGAAATGACAAGGGGAGAGGAAAAGAAACAACTAAATAAAGGAGGCTGTTCTACAGGGAAGACAGTGAAGCAGGAAGGACAAAGAACAAAGAGAAGAAAGGATACTGAGAGAGCAACCTCTGGTCCTAACCCCAATTCCCATAACTATCTTTACCAGGCACAGAGACACTTCCTTTAGTTGGGGCCTGTGAAATCACTCATATCTTTCCATACCTGCCTGTGTTATATGAATTAGTCTGAGTGGATTTCTATTTCTTACAATAAGTTTCTGACTAATACAACAGTTACAACAGAGAGCAACTGAAAGAGTAGATGATTACAAAGAAACGAAATCTTTTGCTTTCAGACTGCAAAGAAAAAGAGAGAAAGAGGGAAGCGGACTTGGCCTAATGCATAGGGCATCTGCCTACCACATGGGAGGTCCACGGTTCAAGCCCCAGGCCTCCTTGACCCGTGTGGAGCTGGCCCGTGCACAGTGCTGATGTGCGCAAGGAGTGCCCTGCCACGCAGGGGTGTCCCCTGCATAGGGGAGCCCCACGTACAAGGAGTGTGCCCCGTAAGGAGAGCCGCCCAGCGCAAAAGAAAATGCAGCCTGCCCAAGACTGGCACCGCACACATGGAAAGCTGACACAACAAGATGACGCAACAAAGAGAAACACAGATTCTGGGTGCTGCTGATAAGGATAGAAGCAGTCAGAGAAGAACACACAGTGAATGAACACAGAGAGCAGACAACTGGGGGACCCAGAGGATGAGGGGGACGGGGAGAGAAATAAATAAAAAATAAATGTTAAAAAAAAAGAGAATGAATTAATGAGTATAAAATTTAAAATTGAAAAGGTCCCAAATTATGGCTGCCTCAAAATATGCCAAGTTTATTTCTATTACATTTATCTTCTTTTTAGAACCAAAGGATAAATGTTGAGGAAACACTCTTCTTATAAAATAAAGCACGATGATGAAAAAGGACCTAATAATGATTTGGTACACACTTTTCTACCTTGAGAACCATGGTTCAAAATCCCTTTGTGGGAAGAGGACTTGGCCCAGTGGATAGGGCATCCGCCTACCACATGGGAGGTCTGTGGTTCAAACCCCAGGCCTCCTTGACCCGTGTGCAGCTGGCCCATGCGCAGTGCTGATGCACGCAAGGAGTGTTGTGCCACGCAGGGGTCTCCCCAGCGTAGGGGAGCCCCATTCGCAAGGAGTGCACCCCATACAGAGAGCCGCCCAGTGTGAAAGAAAGTGCAGCCTGCCCAAGAATGGCGCTGCACAAATGGAGAGCTGACGCAGCAAGGTGAATCAACAAAAAGAAACACAGATTCCTGTGCCACTGACAACAACAGAAGCGGACAAAAACAACAACACATAGTAAAGGGACACAGAGAACAGACAACTGGGGGGGGGGCGGAGAAGGGGAGAGAAATCAATAAATCTTTTTAAAAAAAATCCCTTTGTAACTAATGGAGCTTACAATTATGATGTTCATTCTTGACCTTGCCACCAACCATCCTACTGTCATAAATTATAAGCAACTTAAGGGCAAGATTCCATCCTATCACAATCATAAGCTACTGGTAGAGGCTCAATAAAGACTTGATCACTGGTTGATTGTGGTTGGTACAGAGTCAGATGTGTGGCTTGGGTATTTCTCACCTTGACTCAGAGCTCCAAAATTCAAAGAGTGAATTTTAAACAACTTTCAGGTCTCATGGAGAAAGAACTTCCCTTCCTTCTTCCTAGATGTCAGCCCTATCACTCAAAGCCAGGGAAAAAGAGAGAAAAAAAAATCTTGAAAGATTGTTTTAAAAGATTTAAAAGAAGGAAGTGGAAAAGGTCAGTCCTCATTTGATGTCTTAGTTTGGTAAATGCTACTAATACAAAACACCAGAAATGGCTTGGCTTTCTCAAGGGGTATCTATTAGGGTAAAAGCTTACAGTTCCGAAAAAGCTTTAAGCCCAAGGCCAGTACTCATCTATAAAGTACATAGCACTTAGTAAGTATTCAATAAGTGAATTCTACTATAATTTGGGGCACTTATTGGTTGTCCAGCACCTAGTAAATGTTTGACAAGTAGATTCTAGTATACTTTCAGTAATTATTACTATCACAAGACACCAGTTCTTTTATTTTCCCTTCCATTATCTGTATATAGAATCTGCATTTGTCATCTGACTCAGTACAGAAAGACTTAAGGACCAAAATGGAGGCAGGAAAGCACGATTACCTACTTTCTTGATGCTACAATCTGCCTTAGCCATCATGTTGTTTCCAGAAGCAGTTAACAACAGTCCTTGCCCCTCGCACACTGCCAACCTTTCCCCTCTCCTCCTCTTAGCCTGGGAGTAGAGGTAGCAGCAAGAAGAAGCCACAAAGAATTTGGTGTGAACAAACAGGACATTAGTGATTAGATTTTTACTTTTTTTTTTAAGATTTATTTATTTATTTCTCTCCCCTTCCCCACCCCGCCCCCCACCCCAGTTGTCTGTTCTCTGTGTCTATTTGCTCTGTCTTCTTTGTCCGCTTTTGTTGTTGTCAGTGGCACAGGAATCTGTGTTTCTCTTTGTTGCGTCATCTTGTTGTGTCAGCTCTCCGTGTGTGCGGCACCATTACTGGGCAGGCTGCACTTTCTTTTGCGCTGGGCGACTCTCCTTACAGGGGGCGCACTCCTTGCACGTGGGGCTCCCATACGCGGGAGAAACCCCTGCATGGCAGGGCACTCCTTGCGCGCATCAGCACTGCGCATGAGCTAGCTCCACACGGGAGGCCCGGGGTTTGAACCGCGGACCTCCCATGTGGTAGACGGACACCCTAACCACTGGGCCAAGTCCGCCACCTAGATTTTTACTTTTTTGGTAAGGAAATTTACTGCTGCAGGTTCTGTAATACAAGTGTCAACACAACTTACAGCAACTGGAACTTTCACTGCATTACCTATCAGCTTCTATTAAAAAGTGTTTCAGAACGAAAGGTGGCTACACTGGTCAGAGAGTAAGCAAGATGACTCTTAGATGAGGTATAGGATGAAGGGGTTGGGATTACTAAAACCATCACGGAAGCTAAGTGGTCAGGGGCAGAAGACAACAGAGTATGAATCTCTGAAAGGAATACTGTCCGCATACATAATTCTCAAATTCCTTTAACTCAGTTTGGCTTTCACATTCCAAACAACATTTGGGTAGATCTGGTTTGAGTAATGACAAATGTTACTTTTTTATTTAAACATAAGTTGGCATTTGGGGATAGAGTAGGGGGAACAAGGCTGAGAATAATCAAGAGAAAATTTTCCTACCACTGCGGTAGCCCTGCCTAAGTGAACTACCCATAGAACTAATTTCAGATTTAATAAGTAAATGACTTACGCAAGATGACAGATTGAGAATGTGAACAACTGAACCTAATGTTTTCTTATTCCAAACCAGGTTCTCCACTATATAGGAACTGGGGTTTCCATAGTTATTATTCATTCAAAAAGCTGAGTACCTACTATGTTCTAGGCACTGAGAATACAGTGGTGAAAGAGACACAGTTTTTACCTTTGTGGCACATTCTCTGGTAGGGAAGACAAAAAATATGTTAAAAAAATACACAGTACATTTTCATGTAGGGACAAGTACTATCCAAAAATACTAAAGTAGGGTAAAGAATTAAGGTCTAAAGAGGTAATATTTCAGCAAAGGCCTGGATAAAGTAAGAGAATAGCATGTGAGGATCTCTTTTGCTAAATATTCTTAGCAAAAGGAAACACAAGCTCAGAAGTCCTGAGGTAAAGGAACTTCATGTATATTTGTAGAAGAGAGAGAAAACAGTGCAGCTGAAGTGAGCAATGGAGTGACTGTCAGGCATGAGGATGGAGGGGCAGGTAAGAACTCCATCTTAAATGACGTTATAGAACTTCCTGCCTCCAGATTATTTGAAAGTAGGTTCCAGAATCATAGAACTCATACTGGAATGTTATGAATGTAAGAATTACATGATCTTCTTTGTATCCTAAAAGATCACTCTCTGGCTTCTAAGTAAAGAATGGAATGGAGTGAGGTAAAATGAATAAAAGTAGTAGCAGGAAGTAGGTAGTAGAATTCTTGGAGAGAAATTATGTGGCTTAGACCAGGATGATAGGGTGAGAAGTCCTTAGATTTGATGTATGCTTGATGGTAAATCTGACAAGATTTGCTGATTAATGGAATATGGGAGGGAAAGAAGAGAGAGATGTTAAGGATGACTCCTAGGTTACTGGCCTCATAGAATGCCATTTACTGAGAAGTCAGCAGTAGAAGCATGTTGGAGAAAGAGAAGAAAACAAGACTTAAGTCTTGAAAAAAACTTAGCTATGAGGGTACAACCATGAGATGTAGAATGAGAAGAAAGGCCTTACTTAATGCCCTGACTTTCAATGCTTATAGTTCCATCTGGGTGAATTTGGGCAAGTCTCTTGCCTTCGGTCAATTTCCTCATCAACAATATGGGTATAACAAAAACCACTTCTTACAATTGTTAGAATAATGAAATGAGATATCTATGTGAATTGTAAAGGTGCTTTAATTTTTTTGTTTCCTTTGCTATTTCTCATAAATGCATATTTAAATGACTCATTTGAACCTCAGGTTGTAAATACAAGTATGTCTTAAATACCCTTATGTCTTATAAAACAAATGTATTATAAAATATGATTAGAAAAACATTACGTCTTAACTTTATAACATCCAATCCCATCTCACTTGCTTAGTGCTTTATACTTTTTAAAGAGTATAAACACCATTTACATTTATTTGCATTTCTTAAATACTAACACGAACATATATTATCTCACCTGATCTTTTTACTACAAGATAGAGTGGATGCTCTTGTCCCTAGATAACTGATGAGGAAACTGAGGAAGAAAGGGTCTTTTAAGGTCTGACATCTTGGTCTTGTTGTCCTATCTGTCAGAAAACTGCAAAACTGGGTGCATAATCCAATTAGCATTAGGGCTGGCCATATCAGGGAAATTTCTGACATAGAGAATGCTGAGCCATTCCATGATCAATAGTGAAAAACTAATACAACTACAGTTTAGATTAAGTATTTAGTTTACAAAAAATGTATATTAATTCCTTGGCACCTCCCAACAATTGACAAGCATGTGATAAGTACTGGATGTGAAGAGACACTATCATAGGCAAAAGAATAACCCCACTATAACACAGATTTACACCAAGAAAAATGCCATTGTTCTGCATTGCTTTGTATTTAGCATTGTGCCTTGTCATTGACTCATTCATCCATTCATTCATTCAATCAAGCAAATATCTGAGGATGTAGTCTTTGTTGGGCAATGTGGTAGGTGCTAGGTCAATAATATATCAAAATAATGTTATTGTTAAGAAACAAAAGAAAATACATTACAAAGATGAGATGACGCAAAATTTATTTGTGATGGATATCCAAGTTTGACTTTTTTCGTGTCAATTTTTAAAAATCTCCTAGAGGTCCTTTCTAGGCTTCCTTTTCCAAACAATGTGTATCAGCTTATTTCTACCATTGATAACTATACTTCAAATTGCATTGGAAATAAATTATATCAGTAAAAATAGAGAAATGGTTTGGAGGTCCCAGTTATTTTAAGCAAATCAAATTAAGAGGAGATTTTAAATTAAGGAGATGTAGACTCTCACTTATCGCCTTACATTTCTTATAGTTTCTTTCTAAATGGCAAATCATCAGCAATAGGACCTAACATCTAGTGGTAAATGTGCAGCATTCCCCATGATTATTTTGAGGAAGGCTATTTCTAAAGGATATGTATGCATTATCGGTTAAAAGAGTCTTAAGGTCAATAAGTTCAGAAAATCTAGGTTAGACAGGTTTCTTATATCATATCATATCATATATCATATCATATCATATTATATCATATATCATATCATATCATATCATATCATATAGGCTGCTCAGAGCCTTTATTATACTATAGTACATGTGGAATTCCAAAAACGAATATGTAGCATTTGCAAAACTTACTGGACCATAAAACCCTAGTTCAGAAAATCAAATCAATAACTCAAATAACAAGTGTTCAGCCTAATATATCTGGGAAACACTGCATTAGGAGATTCTCATTTATAATTATACATGACATGCATCTATTTAGCTGGCTTCTAATTCTTAAAGCTTGCAGAAAATGGGGCAGACAGTACAGATGCATGCCCCTGAATAAGGAGAGACCATCATTTACTATATGGTAAGCACCATGAATGCAGGGGCTGCATTCTGGTTTTGCATCCTACTATAGCTCCAACATCTAACACTGCCTAGCACATAGCAGACATTCAATAAAATTTGTTAAATATATGGATAATGAAGTGAATCTTGAAGAAATGACAAGAGGATCATGGAGATTTCAGAATGAGTGGCTACACTGCTTTTCTGTCTCCAATAATTTCAATCTCCACCTCTAGACTACTACTAGACAGTGCTTAATTTATTTTCTTGAATAAAAAACTGAGTATTCCATCAGCCTTTTCATCATGATCCTGCACTAATCTAATAAGAGAGAGGTTGCACTGTTCTTTGTTGATGAACAGCACATTAATGAGATCCCCCTGAAATAATCCCATCTCTATTATGCAGGCAAAATTACATTTTCCAATGTAATTATTTTGTCAGCAGAGCTTCCAAACTTTGATATTAATTGTTTCACTTGTAAAGGCAATATCAACTTATTAGTTTGTCAAACCTCTGCAAAATCCAGGAGAAGCTCACAGTTTTAAGAAGTGATTGCCAGCCTACACTGCTCTCTACCTTTTGCATATTTTCCCACCAGCCAAAAGGACAAGTTTTATTTTCATTAATAGGTATTAAGAGGACCAATGGATCACTTTAAAATGTTTTAAATTTAAAATTACATACCACCTACATTCTTCAATCCCGACTTGAGATTCTAGAATACATGCTCTTCGAGAGCAGAGACCTTGAATGTTTTGTTCACTTCTATATCTCTAGCACCAAGACAATGCCTGGAATAAAGTAGATGCTCCGTAAATACTGCTGAATGAATGCTATGTCTCCTATTCCAGTGAGAACCACTATTTTAAAGTAAATTCTTTCTCTCCCTTTCTCTCTCTCTCTCTCTCTCTCTCTCACACACACATACATACACACACACATACCCTTGTAATACAGGGAATTTTTGCTATATATTGCCATGAAAAATATATACATCATGGAAGTTTGGTTAAAATAGGTAGAGTACACTCTCTTTGTATTATGTTAGGTCACCAAGTCGCTTCCTCTTCCAAGACTTAACCCACCCTGAGCCACAGAACAAGTTATTAAGGAACCATGACTCACACTTATTCATCTGATCCAGGACTGGGATATAGGGCTATTCTTGAATTATGAACCTGACAGATCTCAGAAGCACAAAGGGCATTCCCCAAGATTGTGCATTCAGTAATTTTTAGCTTGTAACTTAACCTTACTTGACTAGAAAAAAGTATCATTTTCCTTTTTGTTGTAAACTTATATATACTTAAGTCTGATTTTGCTCTACATTAGGACTATGCTACCCCTATAGAATAGTACAGATTCTATTTTATAAATGTCAGTCAATATAACAGGATTCAATACACTGACTTCCCAGCTCTGGTGACCTTGGGCAAGGTACTGAGTATCTCTGATTCTGTTATGAGAATCACAGTAATACCTTCCTCCTAGGTCAGGGGGTTATGTTTCACGCACCCCTTTGCCAGTCAGGTGAAAACTATGGATCCCTTACTAAGTCCACACTATACTATGTATTATTTAATAAATATATTATACCCGCACCAATACACCCCCACAAGAACAATGTTCTTTTTTTCATCCCCCTTCTTTGTGGCTTTTTGCGTGCTGTCTGCTCTCTGTGTCCATTTGCTGTGCGTTCTTCTGTCTGTATTTTATTATTTTATTTTCCCTCATCCCTTACTGCTTACTTGCTGTGTGCTGTGTCCATTCGCTGCCCGCTCTTCTGTGTTTTTGCTTGTCTCCCTTCTTCGTTGTGTTACCTTGCTGAGTCAGCTCTCCTCAGTGCTTGCAGGTTGGGCTGCGCTCTGCAGCATCTGCAGGCCGGGCGGCTCTCCACAGCGTGCGGGCGACCCTGCCTTCACAAGGAGGCCCTGGCGGCGAACCCAGGGCCTCCCCTATGGTAGATGGGATTCCAACTGATTGAGCCACAGCTGCTTCCCCAAATAATGTTTTTTTGAATTTCAGTTCAAGCTCATGGACCCCTTGCTAAGAACCTCTGGCCTAGGTTGTTGTGAAGTTTAGATAAGAGATAATACATGTGAAGTGCTTAGCTACTTTCATTCTTATAATCTCTGAGGGGTTGACAAACTAACAACCATGATGCTCAAATACTTAAAAAACAGCTTATCCCCTTTAATTTTCTTTCTGATGAGCCCCACTTGCACATTCCATCCACAGAAGTAGAAAGCTCACAACAAGTTTGTTTTGAGTCTTCTTTTATTCCCAAGCATGATTCATCCGCAGAGTTTAGACAGCATTTCTGGAATGCTCCTAGCTCGCTAGTGTCATTTAAGGAGAGTCATTCATCTAGCTCCCTGCATTTCTTCTCACAGCCTATATGACATTCCTCTCCTTATGTATTACCTTAAAGAGGCTTGGTTGGCTGGGGATTCGACTCTTCATTTTAGTTTATCAAAAATTCCTAACCAGAGGGGATGCTAGGGGCATGCTGGGCTAGAGCATCTGTGCCTGGCCTTTTCATCTATGCAGCTTGCTGGTAATTGCTAAGTTTTCCCTCCTGAAACAATTATCCCCCCATTTCTCCCACCCCACCCCCACCCCACCACCCAGTTAATTATCAGTTCTGGAATTAAACTGCTTGCCTTTCCTGCCGTTTCCATGACAACAAATGGCCTGCACCTGCCACTGGGTGAACAGTAACTCTTTTAGAAGAGGTGATGGCAGTTGCTGGCTCTACAAAAGCCAGGGAGTAAACTAATATTTACCTATCTTGGGAGAGAAGTTCCTGTACATGCCACTTTAGGAACTTTCCTGGCAATCCCCACCTCAAGTTCCTTCTCAAATTACTTGTTGATATTCAACAAAGAAAATGAAAAACTTTCCGATAAAATGTCAAATCCCTGCTGGCTTGTCACAATCCCATCCATCAGCTTCATTTACTCCTATCCGAGATATTGGAATATATGAATCTTCCATGTCCTAACAAAGGTACTACAGTATAGCGGCTGAAACCATAGAATTTTAAGCCTGGTAAAACAGGGTCCTAAACCCTGGCTCAGTCACTTTTTACCTTTGCGCCCGTGGCTTAATCACCTGACCTCTTATAACATCAAATTGTTCATCCTTATAAAGGGTATTAGAATAACTATCCCTCAGAGTGGTTTTAAAGCTTTGAGATAATATATGTAGGTCTAGCTCATAATTAACGTTCAGTACGTAAGTATCACTGTTACTGCTGTTAGCTGTTAATCCTGGACAACCTTGAAAGTCATGTCAAAGTTGGCAGCTCAGTTAATTTTAACTGGTTCTTGTCTGAGTGATAGCACCTGTGTAGGTGGGATAAATCGGCACAGTTCAACAGCACCTAGACCAAGAACAGCAGGCAGGGGCAGCTGAGAAATGCTTCTCTTCCTGCCTTCACTGCAGTTTTCAGCTCCTCCCTCTCTGTATTGTTTACCTCATGCTCAATCTCACTTTCCTTTAAATAGAAATGATGGAAACAGAGGGTAAAGAGACAAACACTCACCAAGGAAACAAAATGCTTTTCCATTTTACAACCACATCACAACCTACCAGGAACAAGTTGGTAGTGATGCTCAAGAGTGGGGGGAATGAGGCATTTATATAAGAAAGTGTTTTTCTTCTCTGAAATTCCTGGCTTGCAGATAACAGTTTCTTTTATGAACTTGCAACCACTTGTGTTCATGTCCTGGGTCCAAAAAAGTATAGACATGTGAACACTGGCCTTCACCATTTAGGAGACTCCAATTTTATCTCAGTCTTTTTCTACTTTTCTGAAAGTTCTGAAGCCACCTCCTTGCAGTTCTAATTTTAAGGAAAGCTGCACTCTTTGACTCTAAATTTTATACCATCTTGTGAAAGAAAAAAAGGAAAAAAGGCAAAAAACATCAACTTGTGTTCCCAGTATCTGTTGCAGATGCCTGCTGTGGGTCTCTTAATAAAGAGGCAAATGTAGTTAAGCCAAAGAGAGTGTACAAAAAAAAAAAAAAAGGAAGGACCTTGGAGCTGTTGGGAAAATAGAATTGTTGACCTCTTGCCTGCCTCTCCCTGGGAAGAAGCAAGGAGATGCCTGAGACCAGCAAGTTTCCCCTGTAATGAAAAAGGCAGCACTAACAACAATTTTGCTGTGGCTGCCAATGGGGGGGGGGGGGGGGGGGGAGGGGAGGGGGGGAATGAGCATAGTCCAGGACATCAAACTTATTTTTAAAACACAGACTGGAGTTTTGTCATTTAAAAAAATCTATTATGCTTCATGCTAATCCAAAATGCTATGAAGACAAACAAGGAAGAAAAGAACTAGGCTCCAGCTGAACTCTTTAGGACCAGAATTAACTCAGGGGCCAATGTGGCATCCTTAATTATTTGGGTAGCTTTTAAGCAAAACATCTATAGCCTTAAATCTGTTTGGGAAATGTTGGTGAATTAGTTATTTCTTTTCTCTATTAATTTAGAAGGAACAACATAATGTGCAGTTTTCTAAACGTGCTTTTAAGTTAGAAGAAGGCAGGAGCTTTCAAAATAGAGGTATAAATAGGACACAAATCAAGCGGACAATTTCCTTTTACAACTACTTTATCTCACTTCCTTAATTCCCATATGAAAGAGGAAACCCAAAAAGGAGAATACTTTCAATGTTTCATAACATGTTTGTCCTTTAAGTATAACAGAATGTGCTATTTTGATGGGTAAACTGAGGCATAAAGAAAGCAAACATTTTATCTACAAATCATGAGATGTGACTAGAGGAAGAAACCAGTAAAATTCAGAAGTCTGTCCATTTCTTATATAGATAGGGCAATGCTGTAGTTGAGAGATAAGGTCCAATAGGATATGGTATATACCCTTTAATTCTCAACATGGCATACAAAACCCTTTACAAGGTGGACTCAATTCACCTTTTCACCTCATTTCCTGTGACAGTCCAGGTACAGTTACTCACCATTCTCCACACAGCACATGTATTTCACTCCTCTGGCTCTTGTACATTCCAGTTTCTTTGCTTGGATTGTCTTCCTTTTTTATCTGGTAAAAGCTTCCCCTACCCATTTTTCAAGGTCTTAACTACTACACTATCCTGACATTCCATAATAAATATGTTGGATATATATAGATTAGGGTACAGCCAACACAGAACAGAGAATCAGAAAAACATTTGTGCTGGACTTTGAAGGAAGGGAAGTTGCATAGAAGTTACACACATGCACACCCACACAGCTAAAAACTGTTAGAGTTGGTGAAATAATCTGACTCTGAATGACTCTGTATTCTCATCTCAGATGAGAAATGAAGGTAATGTTTTAACTATTTATTAGGACTGCTGTGAGAAATTAATGAGATAATAAATGTAAATGCTGGAAGTACAGAGTTGTACTGACACATAATTGGCACTCAATAAATGCTTGTTTATAACAATTTATAATAATAATTATACTACCCTTAAGTGTGAAATTATAATTTTTTATTTAGTCATTTTTTAAAAACTAGACTTTAAGATATTTAAATCCAGGAACAAAGTCTTAATTATTTTACTATTCCTGAGAACTAGCATAGGGCCTGGCACATAGTAGGTACTCTAAAATGTTTGTTGTAAAAAAGGTAAATGGACAGGATCGTCAGGATGGAGGAATAAAATGTTGATTAGAGTGAACTTACTGGCATTCTACTATACAATTATTGTGACTCTAGTAATGGAAGAAATTTTTATCATTGATGTGGAAATAGTGGCCATGGGAGTTGGTGAAGGCAGGGAGAGGGAAAAAGAGGTGTGATATGGGGTCATTTTTGGGACTTGGAGTTGTCCTGAATGATAATGCAGGGACAGATGCAG
This sequence comes from Dasypus novemcinctus, assembly GCF_030445035.2. Taxonomy (NCBI): domain Eukaryota; kingdom Metazoa; phylum Chordata; class Mammalia; order Cingulata; family Dasypodidae; genus Dasypus; species Dasypus novemcinctus. Next base: position 55,982,023 of record NC_080682.1, read on the forward strand.
GACATTATATATCCTGCCATAACCCACTGAATGGACTGGGGGAGAGTGTAAACTACAATGTAAACTAAAATTCATGCTGTGCAGCAGTGCTCCAAAATGTATTCATCAAATGCAATGAATGTAACACACTGATGAAAGAAGGTGATGTGGGAGAAGTGGGGGGTATGGGGAATAGGGTATATGGGAACCTCTTGTGTTTTTTAATGTAACATTTTGTGTGATCTATGTATCTTTTAAAAAAAAAGATAATAAAGTATTTCATCTAAAAAAAATGGAAGAATTCCTCTACAATGTTTCCTACTTGAGAGATTAGTGATCAAAACTGCTAGTAGCAAATGTTATCCTGATAATCTCTGTGGTCCAAGATATAAGTAAGGTTAGTCTGCCAAGAATCATAACTACTATATTGAATATATTACATGGCAAACAAAAGATGATTTGAATAGCAGGCAAAGTGATATTTAGGTTACTTCCTACTGGGCATTTTCTTAGTATAAACCGAAGTCAGAAAAGGCAGGCAGATATATGTTAGAATTAAGGCTGTTTCTAGCCACATTTCTAGTGTTAGGCAGATAGGCTAGAGGAACCTTAGTTGAATTTTCCAACTGCAAATGGATTCTCTGGTTATATACTAAAATGTACAAAATTAAATAAAGTTGTGACTCACATGGGTAAATATCCAAAAATCAATTACCTGAGCAAGGATGCTTGCATATGTTACAGTCAGGCAACACAATGAATAACATGGCTTATATCCTTCATCTGGCAGAAGTAAGGGATAAACAATCAGCATGGAGAAACAATGTATAGCTCAGGCTCCAAATTAGCTAAGTGTAACAGTTAAAAGACTATGCTTAAGTCTAATTTAGATGTTAGAACCGTACTCTGCACAGTAAGTAGCCACGATGGTTCCATTCCATGTCACAAGTATCAAAACCCTCTACTTTGTCTTCCAGCTAGGCCTCCTGAAATGAAGATAATGCAACAACCAAACCATGACTTTGCAATCAGAGGACAAAAAAAAACCCAAGTGTATCACTGATTAAGTCTTCTCACCTCTACAAACAAGAAAGAAAGAGAAATGTCTTATATAAGAATATGTTATTATTTTAGAGAGGAAAAAAACAGAACCTAGTGTAAAGCTCCAAGATAATTTTTAAAGAAACACAACTGAGAAGATTTTTTAAAAATCTACCAAATTATGGAATCTATAAGAGATTATTTCCACTCCAAATTTGATATAAGACTTATATTTCTCCTCACAACATATCCTAAAAACCAGATTAGGGAGGGTGAGGCTAGTGTTTATAAGGAAATTAAAAAAACAAATTATAAAGAGGTTAAATGACTTGCCCAAGGTCACACAGTCACAAACAAAATTAAGAATATTAAGAATAGACTCTAGGCTTGCTAACTTTGCTTCAGCTCCTGCTCCTTTAGATCACAGAATCAGCATGGATTAGAGTCACAGTGATCTCAGAAGGAGCTTGCTGTCTGAAAAAGAGCCAGCTCTGAAAATAAAAAATTTCTACAGAAGTCCCAAGTATAACTGTCACTATTAAAAAGCTATTTTCCTTAGTTAAAAAAAAATCAAGAAAACCTCAGTGGCAAATCAAAATTTAATATTGATCTCACTCCTTTTCCTTTGAGCACAAAACTTTAAGGGTCTTTCTCTCTCTGACTTCCTCCCACTACCCAATGGTTTTCCAGGCAGCAGAGTCTACTGCCACCCCCTCTCCTCAAATATATATTACTTCTCAGCAGGCCCCAGCAGGAGTAGAGAAAGAGCCAACCTGTGAGGGAGTAAACACAAGATCTCCCATAATAGCACAGAGAAGACAGAAAATTGCTGCCAAAAGTGTAAATTGCTTTTTTTTGCTTGGAAAAAAATCATTCTGGGCTTCAGAGGTACCCTCTTAAGAGATGATTCCACAGTGGTTAATGGCCACATTCTACATATTAGGACTTAGGCTCCTCCAAGAATACTTGCCATGTATATGACCACGTTTCATGGATCTGAGGAATAAACTTTATTATACCAAAGTGACCGTTTGAGGGCATGAATCCTCCTGGCTTTTATACAAAGTCACAGAGAAGTAAGTTGGCCCCCAGGAGGTTGTCTGAATGGTGGTTGACGGCATGGGCCCTGAAGTCAGAAGAGATTCAAGTTCTAGTTCTGTTATTTGGTTGTTACATGATATAGAGCAAGTTAATCTCTTTGAGCATTAATTAGCTCATTTGACAGACAAATAACTATATGAGGATTAAATGACAGTATACACAAAGTATTTTATACATAGTAAACTTTCAATAAATGGTAACTATGATTATTTTTGTTGTTAATTAGCAGTCAACTGTACAATAAAACTCAGGGCAAGAAACAGTCATGACCAAAAGCACAATATTTGGCCACCTCATGTCAAACAGCTTGGGAGGTCATAAGACAGTAATAAAAAAGAGGAAAGAAGGCAAGGAGATTCTTGCTGGTATGAAGGGAGGAAAACAAAGATCTATCACAAATACTTTTAGACAGAACAGTAATTTTCCTATGTTCCTATCACTGTGGAGACTGGTTAGTATCTAATTCTCTCATGGACTTCTGTGCTGACAGAGGGAAAGTGATTGTGTGGAAGAAATACTGGCAAAGGGGACAATAATCCAAATAATCCAATCAGAATTGGAACTCAGGACCTCCAGATTCATTTCCCTTCCATATCCTGTGCAGCGAGACCCATACTTCCTCTCTGTCTCCCTTCCATATCAAACCCTCATTTAAATTGTTAGCAATAAAGATGACTTTGGAACAAAAGTCTGTTTGGCTTGTTGAGATGGTAAAGTGTATATCATAAGTGAGAGAACTTTCAGATCAAAGGCAATCTATCCTCAAGTCTCAAGTGTTAGTTAGAATAAACTGAGCCAAATGGTTGTTCAACACAAACAAACTGAATGGAACCAAAAAATATGAATTCAGACACTGAAAAGAAAATTTGACTCATCTTCCCTTTTCTGTCAAGTTGGAACATGTTTTTCAAGTGTGCACTGTATCAAAAAGGATTCTGTCAAGTCCCTGTCCAACAGAATCCCTGCTGACATCCATGGCAGCCTTGGAGGGAGACAGCTTAGCATCTTGGTTGCTAGTAAAGAAATTCTGTGCTTCACCTCTATCTTGTCAAAATAGCATGATGGTATCTGTAATTAACCTCTAACACCAGTATCTCATACCAAAAAGTATCTGTGAAGGGAGTTAATTTCTTCATAAGGTCCCTGCATTCTTCTGATCAACCTGACTGGCATGTGGCCATAATGATGAGTGTGTTCATCCTAATCAGACTCTCTCAAAATATAAATGCCATTTCCATCCTTTGCAACCTACACATTATACCTGCTAAGGTATGTCCTTTATCATGGTCTTCTTTGAACTCTCTTTCTGACAATGGAGGAGTCTGAGATACAACCTAGCCTGAATTTTAGGAAACTAGATTGAGAGAAGAGGTAGAATGCCAAGGAGATATTGGAAGAGTTTATCTAAACCAAAAGTTGTGAAAAACGGTGAAAACCTGACCAATAATATTAAAGAAGATGTTGTTTTAGGCTCCCAGCATCACTAGCCTAATCTAACTAGTCTCCTAGGCTCTAGTCTTAACCCACCTCCAATTCATTTTCCATTCTGCAGGCAGGGGAGACTTTTAAAACATAAATCTACTCAGATTAATTGCTGTTTAAAAAAGTTTAATGGCTTCCCACTGCCTTTAGGATGGAGCTCAAATACCTTAAGGTAGCCTATAAAGCTCTAAATAACCTGGATACTGCTTTCTTTCCTCCACTCCTCCCTTGCCAGTACAGCTTTCACACAAGTTGTTCCCTATGCCTGGAACATCCCTACGCTTGATTCCCCTTTGCCCGCCTTCTCATCTTTCAGACCTCTGTTTATATATAATCTTTTCTGGTAAGCCTCCTCTTATCCTCCAAGACTTAGGAGTTGGTTCCAAAGCAACCTAAATTCCCTTAGCATAGCACTTCACCCAGTTATATACTCTTTTCTCCCATTAGATCCATGAAGGTAAACACCATGTCTATCTTAATTAGCACTGTATACCCAGTGTACAGTGGGTGATACACAGTGTCACAGTGCTTGATACACAGTAGGGCCATCATGAATACACTTTAAATAGATAAAAGGAAGGGAGGCAGGGAGGAAGGAAGGAAGAAAATGAACCACAACACAGGGGGACATTTTCCTGAGGATGGCTGGAAGATGGATTTTGAACCTGCTCTGTAGGTTTAAAGTAGGGTGTCTGTGGCTTTAACCATAATAGACAAGGAACTGAGTTGGTTTGTACAGTTCTAGAGTAAAGGCAGAGAACCACAGTTTCCAAAGGAGAGAAGCACCAAAAGACACAGATGTCAAATTACAAAAGGTAATAAGAAAGAGACTCAGGATGTGGGAAGACAGAAGGAAAAAAGAAGGAACTGAATTTGTTGGTTTGTAAATAAAACCAAAGAACAGTTAAATCCTAGCTTCATTAAGGGACTTCGGACAAATCATTTAGCTTTGATCAATGAGGGGTTTGAACTAGATTAGTGATTTTCTTTTTTTTTTTTCTTTTTTTTTTAAAGATTTATTTATTTATTTAATTTCCCCCCCTCCCCTGGTTGTCTGTTCTTGGTGTCTATTTGCTGCGTCTTGTTTCTTTGTCCGCTTCTGTTGTCGTCAGCGGCACGGGAAGTGTGGGCGGCGCCATTCCTGGGCAGGCTGCTCTTTCTTTTCACGCTGGGCGGCTTTCCTCACGGGCGCACTCCTTGCGCGTGGGGCTCCCCCACGCGGGGGACACCCTTGCGTGGCATGGCACTCCTTGCGCGCATCAGCGCTGCACATGGCCGGCTCCACACGGGTCAAGGAGGCCCGGGGTTTGAACCGCGGACCTCCCATATGGTAGACGGACGCCCTAACCACTGGGCCAAAGTCCGTTTCCCTAGATTAGTGATTTTCAAACTGAGTTCTGAGGAACCCTAGACTTTTGCAGAAGTCACTCAGGGTATATTGTGAGGAAGACAGAAGTTTCACCAGCAAATGTAGCCCCCAACTTTAACCAGGGAAAAATTGTTTTATCCATTGGGGCTCTATTTAAAGTCCATTTTTCCCCCATTTTATCTTCAAAGAAACTTTAGGATACAGAAAAGTCACATAGAAAATACAGGGGATTCCCATATATCCAAGGTCATCCCCCTTTTCCCCATTTTACATGAGCATGGTACATTTGTTACAACTGATGTACAAATATTGAAGTATTGCTACTAAACACGGCCAATGATTTACATTAAGGTTTATATTTTGGATCGTACACTTTTACAGGTTTTGACAAAATTTAAAGTGGCCTGTATCCGTTATTGCAAGATCATGCTGAACAATTCGAATGCCCTAAAAGTGCCCTATGTTCACCTATTCCATTCTTCCCTTCTCTTCCCCTCAGAACCTATGATAATAACTAAATTTCTATTTTTGAAGAATAAGATTCACAGTTACTTGCAATAATATTGAGGGCTTGACATATTGGTGTTTTCTTTTATGGGGCACTGTCTGTGTTCTTGAGAGATTCTTGTCCCTCTAATTGAGAACACAGCAGGACTCCAGGATGGGAGTTTAATATTTTCTTGTTTATTATGTGGGTTTCCATCCATTGATATAACACACTATGACAAGATGAATACTTATTCCACAGATGCCTAACCCAGATGTGCCCTATCCTGTATACTCCCCACACTTGACAACCTACCAGAAGGCAGTAACCTTCCCCTGCCATATTTGCCAAAAGAACATTTGCAATACTATAGGTTTAATCACAGACCTGCATCCCCAGTTATCTGCTTCTTCCCCAATCACATGGATAGGCCAACTCAACTCTCCCACCTAATAGGATAGCAAGAATCCTCCAAGTACAAGGACAATGTCCAGTGAAAGAAGACAAACCATTATGCCAGACCCTTGATATTGTTGATTGTACTTATGAACCTTTCCTTTAGAAACTTAAACTTGGCTTAGTATTATATACTGCCTAAGAGTTACTTCCTGAAGAGTCTCCTTTCTGCTCAAATATGTACTCTCTTTAAGCCAAACTCAGCATATAAATGCACTATCTCCTCCCCGCCCCCCCTCTCCCCAGGCATAGGGACATGACTCCTGGGGATAAGCCTCCCTGGCACTGAGGAATTATTACCAAGCACCAACTAGCAATCCATCTGGAAAAAGACCTTGACCAAAAGGGGAAAATGGTAAATACAAATGAGTTTTTATGGCTAAGAGATTTCCAAGTGAGTCAGGGCATCATTCCAGAGGTTACATTTATGAAAATCTCAGCAGGATCTCATTGACTGCCACAGTAAACAGTGCCTCAAATAGCAGGGATCTTGAGGGCTCTAGAGATATCCAGAAACTATAAGCAAGGCAGAGAGCTCAGGAATTTGGAACCCTGTCAGTGGGCCTTTGGAATTTGTGCTCCCCAGTGTAACAGAGTTAGACTCATTTACATGTTCTCGTTACATGGCTTTTCTACCCCTTTTATTTGAATGCATAATTAGCATTATACTTGATAAATTTATGTCACAGAGACTTAAGTCTTTGGTCTATCCATGTGCCAGTTGAGCCTTGAATTTCAGTAACACCTACTCCCCAGTTTACTGGACTCACCCAGGACAACTAACAAGGAGATGATGATGAACAATGCCTATCCCAAAGAACAGAGAGTGTCTGCAACTGCAAGCAAGATCGCTCCATCCCATCTGCCTCTTGAGATCTAAGCCCCCTCTCAAATGGAAGTAGAGTAGGGATCACCATCCCCAAATCCTCAAGAATGGGGAATGAACAACGGACTAAAGTAGACTTATTATTCTACTATAGACTTATTATTTTCTAGCAATGGGAGAACTCTTATCATTGATATAAAGACAGTGGCCACCAGAGGTTCTGAGGGATGGGAGAGGGAAGAATAGGTATAAATGGGTGCATTTTCAGGACAATGGATTTGTCCTGCATGATAATGCAGTGACAGATATAGGCCATTGTCTATTTTGTCATAATTTACAAAATTGTGTGGGACAAAGTGTAAACTATAATTTAAACTGTAGTCCACAGTTAGTAGCAATGATTCAATATGAGTTCATCAATTGTAACAAATGTACCACACTAATGAAGGATGTTGCTAATGTGGGAAAGTGTGTGGTGGAGAGGTAGTGGGACATATAGGAATCCCTCATATTTTTTATGTAACATTTATGTAATCCCAAACTTCTTTAAATGTAAAAACTAAAATAAAAACAAACAAATAAAAAGAATTTAGAGGGAAAAAAATGTACATTTGAAAAAAGCTTGCTTTTGCCAAAAATTAAAATTAAATAACATTGGGCTGCCCTCTCCCAACCTTCACAGTCCTTAAGCCTAGTGACAGATGGGATCTGTATGGATGTTGTATTTTACTTTGAACAAATGCCCCTCAATTGTCCTGATGGCCCAGCTGCAGCATTTCTTAGAGCCTGTTCTTACTGTCTGAGGAGAATGATGGTAAAGGCAAGCAAACTAAAGTCTAAGACCACAGGAATATAGAGGACATTTGAAATGCATTTTAAAATTCCATCTATATATGGTTTTATAGAAGTACAAAGGAGCTTTTTTTTCCTAAACAAAGTTTTGTATACTTATGAACTAAGATTCGCTGTATAGGTATCTTGGGTCAGGCACAAATATGTTATAGGTCAGAGAGCAGATGTGGTCCAAGTGATTTAGCTCCTGCCTATCACATGGAAGGTCCTGGGTTCAGTTCCTAGTACCTCCTAAAGAAGATGAGCAAGACAGCAAGCTGACGAGACAGGCTGGCGCAGTGAGCTGATGCAAAAAGATGACACAAGAGACACAAGGAGGAAAACATAATGAGACACAACAAAGCAAGGACTGGAGATGGCTCAAGCAATTAGGTGCCTCCCTCCCCCATGGGAGGCCCCAGGTTTCATTCCTGAGGACATATCAAATGAACACACAATGAATGAACACACAAAGAACAGAGAGTGAGCACAAAAGAATGAGGAGGTGGGGAAAAATAAATTTAAAGAATAAACGCTTTTAAAAAATGTTATAGGTTAGAAATAAAGAATATTGGGGATTTGGCTCAACTGATAGAGCATCTGCCTACCACATGGGAGGTCCAGGGTTCAAACCTGGGGCCTCCTGACCTGTGTGGTCAGCTGGCCCATGTGCAGTGGTGATGTGCACAAGGAGTGCTGTGCCACGCTGGGGTATCCCCCATGTAGGGGAGCCCCACACACACGGATTGCGCCCCGCAAAGAGAGCTGCCCAGTGTGATAAAGGGGAGCCTACCCAGGAGTGGCACCGCACACACAGAGAGCTGACGCAGCAAGATGAAGCAACAAAAGGAGACACAGATTCCTGGTGCTATTGACAGGAATACCAGTGGACACAGAAGAACACACACCAAATGGACACAGAGAGCAGACAACAGGAGGGAAGGGGAGAGAAATAAAATAAACAATAAATCTTTAAAAAAAAAAAAAGAATATTGGATGGAGACCCCATTAAAATAAAGGAAAGCAATCCAATTCCAATCAAGAAAGAACAATGCAAAAGTTTATTTAGCCAGACAACCAGTTAGCTTAATTAACATTCAAATGTAGTACTTGCTCTTCTTAACAAGGTATTCTGAATGTGCTAAAGAATAAAAGAAAGTTACTGTCACTGCATACTCTAAAGTCTACCTTTAGAGTCTACAGACTTTAAAGTCTGTAGGTTACAGAATGGAAATGGACTTAGATGGGGAGAAAGATGGGAATCTTACAACATAAGATCTTCAAAGCCCTAGCTTAGGATGGAGATCCCTTTTCTGTGTTGTTCCTTGGCTGTCCATAGTTCATGGGGCAGTAAAGGCCACAAATAACACTCTACTTCAATTCTGGTAACAGAAAAACAGCAATAAAGTTATCTTACCTAGGTCCTTCCTCGTCACCCTGAAAAACAAGAGAAAGAAACAGCATTAGAACCCGAGTCAGGTAGAGACCAATTTAAATTTACTTCTTTTTGTTCTCCTTTCCCAACCCACAAGCAAAGTTTGTGCATTTATTGTACCAGAAACAAACTAACAGACATTTAAAGGCTGAGACAAAGGCTAACATAATCCTGTGTTCAAAATGCCCAGCAGAGATGAACTGATAATTTGCCCTTGCAAGTAGAGAAGTGAATGCACAGACCTAGGAGGCCTAAATAATAACCTTGCCTTTTATCGTACGGCTGGCAGAATTTAGGTCTGAGCAAACTGAGAGCCCAAAATAGCAGCAGGTCTAAGGAAAAAGCTGACCAGTTCCAAAAGCATCAAGCTGTTTCTCTCAAAGACTCATTCCTGCCTTTGTCTAGCACTTTTTCTCCTAAACATGAATACAGCAATTCTAATATATCGCACACTATAGTGGAAAGGGCACTGAACTGGGACCCAGGAAATTGGGATTGTAGTCCAAGTTCTGTTATTTATTAGCTGTATGCCCTTGGGCAAGTTAATTAATTAATCTGGACCTTGGACTTCTCCTCTGTAAAAGGGCAGTTCTGACTTTTGATGATCCAGACCATTCTTCCACAAACAATGGGTTTTTTCCTTTCTCCTGTTCACTCTTTGTAAAAACAGTGTGTAAGCATTATTTTTCCAGGTAGTGCATTCTCTCACCCTGACTTTGTCAGTGATCAAAGCAGATTCCTTTGAGCCTCCTTCTGTGACTGAATGAGATTTTTCAAATGACACTCAAGTCTTCCCCAGAGGACCTCATTCGTACTTTTGCTGCAGTCTCTTTTACATCCTCCTCTGTAGCCATTCAGGGATGGTCTTAATAGAGAATGCAAGGAAGCAGACTTGGCCCAATGGATAGGGCGTCCACCTATTACATGGGAGGTCCACGGTTTGGCCTCCTTGACACAGATTCCCGTGCCGCTGACAACAACAGAAGCGGACAAAGAAGATGCATCAAATAGACACAGAGAACAGACAACTGGAGGGGAGAAAGGGAAAGATAAATAAATAAATAAATCTTTAAAAAAAGATAAGTGCAGAGGAATAAGAATAAAAAAGTGGTGTACAATGAAATGAAAAACCAAATAGAGAAAAATATCTAGAATGAATGAAAAGTCCAGAATGATAAGAGGGAAAGAGAAAAGACAATAAGAAAAAAAATTAAAAAAAGAAACAAACAAAATAGAGGAGATAGAAATAAAAACAAGAAAAATTGAAGACTAAACAAAAGAGGTGCAATATAAGAACAAAAAGAAAGCAGAAGATAGGAAGATGAAGGAAGGAAAAGAAATACTGTAGGTAGACAAAAGTGATATACAAAAAAGGGACACAAAGAAAGGGGAAAACACAGCAAAAAAGAAACAAGACACCAGCACCTAATTAAAAAAATAAAGGAGGAGTGGAGAGAAAGGGAAAAAGTAAAAAGAACAAAAAACAAACAAGCAAGCTATCAAATAAAAACTTAGGAAAAACAGCCTTCCCTCTTTGGCCCCTGAGGAGCTTCTCAGGCTGCTGGTGTTCATCAATCAGCTACCCTGCAGCCTGCCCTCTGCAGGTTTTGAATAGGGTTTTACTAAGTAAACTAAGTTAAATTTTTAAAAAGGAACTTTTTTTTTAAGAAAAATAAGAGACGCAAGACGAGCTAATACAAAAATACTATGTGTTCCCTGTCCAAAAGTATCAGCTGGGTGTTTGATAACCTGGTGGATCACTACTCTAAGGCGAGCCAGGAATCAAGCCAGTGACCTCATATATTCAAAGTGGAGACTCCTCCACTGAGTTATATTTTTTCGTTGGGTCTGTTAGTAAGAGAGCTGTCCAGTCATTTTCACTAGAGCAGGTCTGACTCCTTGCAGTTGGATAGATTCCTGCTGATTAGGAGCCTTTCTGTCCGTCCCCTTTCCATTCTTATTGCTTTCTCTTCCAGGGCAGCAGGACATGATAGCCTGTGTGATCAGATCCCCCTCACCTCTCCTGGTCAGGTTGAGTTCCCTTTTAAAATTCAAATGAGACCCTGGTATCCGAACTCACTGCAGAGAAATGACTCTCTACCCTCTTTCAGCCCTCCCCCTCCTCCAGGGGACTCTAATTAGGCCCTTGGAAGGTTATTAAGTGCTTCCTACTACCCGCCTCCCTCAGGGGAGTTGGAATTTTGATAGTTTTCAGCACTGGATCAGTCAATTGCCTGACTCTGCCTCTCACAACCCAAGTTCTCTCTCCCAGGTGGGCTAGGTAAATCAGGCTGCTTGAGCAGATTTCCCTCTCCCCTCTTCCCAGGGCTACCTCTTGCCAGCTGGTATGTTCCCTAAAGTTCAAAGGGGGTGCAGGTAACCAAACCCACAGAAAGGAAACCCCTCTCTACCCTTCACCAGAACCCTCTTACTCCCGGAGAATGTTCCCGCCTGCTTGGTGACTGGTGGGAGTCAGGTGGTTTGCAGCAGCTTTTTGCCTTGAGGGTGGGCTTCAGCCACCAGGGTGAGAAACTACAGTTCAGCCATCAGGGTTTAGCCACCAGGGTGAGAAACTAACAGTTTTCCTTTGGGCTTTTTATCTCTTTGTCCTATTCCCTCCAGAACAATGCCCTGAAGCCTCCTGGTCAGCAGGTTCCCAAAACAGCTCACTCAGAAGGGTCTTGCCCCTTCTCAGTCATTTTTTTGTAAGAGAGATGGTGAGTGCCCACTTAAACTGATGCCATCTTGCCTTATCTCTCCATTGTTCATTTTCTATCTGCCCATCTTTCTTGCTTCTGATTGGGAGCCCTTAGAAGGGTTATTTATTGTTTTACCCTCCCCACCAACATATAGTAGATTCTCAGCAAATCATACTGATTTCCTACTTATATTGTTAAATAACCTGTATTAAGTATATCCACTGTCTCTGGTGCTGTACTTGTCATTTACGCACATCATTTCATTTAATCCTCATACTTAGTTATCCCCATTTTATAAATTAGAAAATTGAAATTAAGAGAGGCAAAGCTCCTCTTGACATAGAGGTGCAATGGACACAACCAATCCAATGTCCACATAGAAGAGGTGGTATTGGATTGAGAAAAGTGGACATGGTGGACGATGGGTATGGGGAAAGGCAGGAAGAGATGAGAGGTGGAGGTGTCTTTGGGACATGGAGCTGCCCTGGATGGTGCTTCAGAGGCAATCACCGGACATTGTAAATCCTCACAGGGCCCACTGGATGGAATGGAGGAGAGTATGGGCCATGATGTGGACCATTGTCTATGAGGTGCAGAGGTGCCCAAAGATGTACTTACCAAATCCAATGGATATGTCATGATGATGGGAACGAGTGTTGTTGGGGGGGGAGAGGGGGGGGTGGGGGAGCGGGGTTGAATGGGACCTCACATATATATTTTTGATGTAATATTATTACAAAGTCAATAAAAATAAAAAAAAAAAAAAAGAGAGAGGCAAAGTAACTTAACCAGGGAAATGCAGCAAGAAAGTAGCAGAGCCAAAATATGAACCCGTCTGACTCCAGATATCCTTCTTTATATCAATAAGAACTAAAAATTAATTAATTCTCTGGGGAGCTATCAACAGCTAGGTGTTACATTCTCTCTTTTTTTTTTAAAGATTTATTTTTTATTTATTTCTCTCCTCTTCCTCCCCTCCCCCCCAGTTGTCTGCTCTCTGTGTCCATTCGCTGTGTGTTCTTCTGTGACCACTTCTATCCTTATCAGCGGCACTGGAAATCTGTGTTTCTTTTTTGTTGTTGTTGCATCTTCTTGTTGTGTCAGCTTTCCATGTGTGCGGCGCCATTCTTGGGCAGGCTGCACTTTGTTTTGTGCTGGACGGCTCTCCTTATGGGTGCACTCCTTGCGCGTGGGGCTCCCCTACGCGGGGGACACCCCTGCATGGCAGGGCACTCCTTGCACGCATCAGCACTGAGCGTGGGCCAGCTCCACACGGGTCAAGGAGGCCTGGGGTTTGAACCGCGGACCTCCCATGTGGTAGACGGACGCCCTAACCACTGGGCCAAGTCCGCCGCCCCTCTGCACTTATTTATATGAGTTAATTAAGAAGAAGAAGGTTCCTCTTCTACCTTTTACTATTAATATTACTATTATCCTTTCTTTCTTCTTACCTCTTTCCCTTTCTCTGTCCCTAATCTTTTTCTTTCAAGGGAACATAGGCAACAGCAAGGAAATACAATAAGAGGAACAAAGTATCAAAGAGAAAACTTACCACACACACAAAAACAGCAACTAAATAAAACCCCAGAGTAGAGAGAGAAAATAATCAACTGAATAAACCCATCAAGATAAAGAGATGCCTAAACACCAACAAAAAAGTGTAAATCATATTAAGAAACAGGAAGACATGGCCCAGTCCAATGAACAAACTAAAAACCAAGAGGAGATGCAGAACGTGGTACAACTAATCAGGGCTGTCCAAACAAATATCATGTACCAACTTAATGAAGAGATTAACCTTAAGAGATTAAGTATGTACTTTCTTCTTGAGTATATATGGGTCATTCTCCAAGACAGACCACATGCTAGGCTACAGAACAACCCTCAATGAATTCAGAAAGACTGAAATTATACAAAGTCATTTCATTGACCACAATGGAATGAAACTTGAATTCAGTAAGGGCCTGAGAACCAGATTAGGCACAAAGATGTGGAAGTTAAACAATACACTCTTAGAGAAACTGTGGGTTAAGGAGGAAATGACAAAAGAAATCAGTAACTACCTTGAAAGGAATGAAAATGACAAGACAACATATCGAAACGTATGGGATGCAGGAAAAGCTGTACTGAGAGGGAAATTCATAGCCATAAATGCGTATATCAAAAAAGAAGAGCTATAAGAGAAGATGTAACTGCAAATCTAGAGGAATTAGAAAAAGAACAACAAACTAACCCCAAAGGAATAACAAAAATCAGAACAGAACTAAATGAAATAGAAAATAAAAAAGCACTAGAAAAAAATAAAATGAAAAGCTAGTTCTTCAAAAAAATCAATAATATTGACAAACCCTTAGCTAGACTAACAAAGAAAAAGGGAGAGAAGACACAAATACACAAAATAAGAAGTGAGGGATGGTGTATACTCAGGAGACTTGAATCTCTGGACTGGGCATGTGCCAGCTGGGCCCTGAGCCTCAGGAGAGTTGTAACTCCTACTCTCTGGTTCGTTGGGCTTATCCAGGTCAGCTAACAGGGAGGTGAAGATGGTCAACCACCACACCAGGGAACTGAGAGTGCTTACAACTGCAAGCAGGAGAATTGCCTCCATCAACCATGTGGGATCTAAGCTCCCTCTCAATTTAGAGATGGAGTAAACATCACCATCCCAGGGTCCACAGGATGGAGGAATAAAATATGAATCAGAGTGGACTTGACTGGTATTCTACTATAGAACTATTGACTCTAGCAAGAAAGAAATTTTATCATTGATGTGGAGTCAGTGGCCACGGTAGCTGCTGAGGGTAGGGAGAAGGAAGAAATGATGTGATATGGGGCATTTTCAGGACATAGAGTTGTCCTAAATGATATTGCAAAGACAGATGCTGGACATTATATATCCTGCCATAACCTACTGAATGTCCTGGGGGAGAATGTAAACTACAATGTAAATGTAAACCACAATGTAAACTATAATCCATGTGGTGCAGCAGTGTACCGAAATATATTCACCAAATGCAATCAATGTGTCACAATGATGAAAGAAGTTGTTGATATGGGAAGAGTGGGGGTGGGGTATATGGGAACCTCTTGTATTTTTAAATGTAACATTTTTTGTGATCTATGTATCTTAAAAAAAAAAAAAAAAAAAAAAGAAATGAGGGAGAGGATATCACCACTGAGTCCAGAGAAATTAAGAGGATACTTTGAAAAATTATATACCAACAAGAAGGATAATTTAGAGGAAATGGACAAATTCCTAGAAACACACAAGCAGTCTACACTGAGGAAAGAAGAATTTGATGAAATCAACAAACTAATCACAAGTAACAAGATTGAATTAGTCATCAAAAACCTCCCAACTAAGAAGAGCCCAGGACAGATGACTTCACAGGTGAATTCTGCCAAACATTCCAGAAAGAAATAACACCAATCCTTAAACTCTTCCAAAAAATAGAAGTAGAAGGATCATTACCTAACTCATTCTAGGATGCCAACATTACCCTACTACTAAAGCCAAACAAAGACGCCACAAGAAAGGAAAATCAGAGACCAATCTCTTTAATGAATCTAGATGCTAAAATCCTTAACAAAGTACTTGCTAAGCGTATTCAACAACACATCAAATGAATTATACACCATGACCAAGTGAGTTTCATCCCTAGTATGCAAGGATGGTTCAACATAAGAAAATAAATCAGTGTAATACACCACATAAACAGATCGAAAGAAAAAAAATCACATGATCATCTCTGGATGCAGAAAAAGCACTCACAAAATACATCAACCTTTCCTGATAAAAACACTGCAAAGGATAGGAATAGAAGGAAATATCCTCAACATGATAAAGAGTACATGCAAAAAACCCACAGATAACATCATACATAATGGTGAAATCATAAAGGCTTTCCCTCTAAGATCAGGAAAAAGACAAGGATGCCCACTATCATTGCTTGTATTTAACACTGTGTTAGAAGTACTTGCTCAAGCACTTAGGCAAGAAGAAGTTATAAAAGGCATCCAAACTGGAAAGGAAGAAGTAAAAATTTCACTATTTGCAGATGACATGATTCAATGCATAGAAAACCCTGAGAAATCTACAACAAAGCTTCCAGAGCTTATAAATAGGTTCAGGGAAAAAAAAGCTTTTAAGATCAATGTGCAGAAACCAGTAGTGTTTCTGTATGCCAATAATGAGCAAGCTGAGGAGGAAATCAGGAAAAAAAAAAACCATTTACAATAGCAACTAAAAGAACTGAATACATAGGAAAAAATTTAACTAAAGATGCAAACAATATATATATATTTATATATATATATATTTTATTTCTCTCCACTTTCCTCCCCCCCTTCCCCAGTTGTCTGCTCTCTGTGTCCATTTGCTGTGTGTTCTTCTATGTCCACTTGTTTTCTTGTCAGCGACACTGAGAATCTGTGTCTCTTTTTGTTGCATCATCTTGCTGCGTCAGCTCTCCGTGTGTGCAGTGCCACTCCTGGGCAGGCTGCACTTTTTTTGCATGGGGTGGCTCTTATGGGGCACACTCCTTGCATGTGAGGATCCCCTTTGTGGGGGACACCCCTGCATAGCATGGCACTACTTGCACGCATCAGCACAGTGCATGGGCCAGCTGACCACACAGTTCAGGAGGCCATGGGTTTGAACCTTGGACCTCCCATTTGGTAGGCAGACACTCTATCCATTGAACCAAATCTGCTTCCCTAAACAACTTATACATAGAAAACTATACAACACTGTTAAAGGAAATCAAAGAAAACTTAAATAGAAGAATATTCCCTGTTCATAGATGGGAATACTAAACATCACTAAGATGTCTATCCTACCAAAACTGATCTACAGATTTAATGCAATCCCAATAAAAATCAACTAAGCATTTTTTACTGAATTGGAAAAACTATGAAATTTATTTGGAAGGGCAAGAAGCCCCAAATAGCCAAAGACATATTGGAAAAGAAAAATGTAATTGGAGGAATCACACTATCTGACTTTAAAACATACTACAAAGCTACAGTGGTCAAAACTGCATGGTATTGGCACAAGAACAGACATACTGAACAATGGAACCAATCGAGAGTTCTGATATAGATCCTTGCACATATGGTCATCTAATATTCAACAAGGACACCAAACCTACTCAACTGAGAGAGAATGGCCTCTTCAACAAATGGTGCTTGGAGATCTGGACATCCATATCCAAAAGAATGAGAGAGGAATACCATCTCACACTTTATAAAAAATCAACTCAAGATGGATCAAAGATCTAAATATAAGAGCCAGGACCATAAAGATCTTGGAAGGTAATGTAAGGAAGCATCTATAGGAACTTCTATTATAAATGGTTTTATGAACTTCACACCCAAAGCACAAGCAGTTAAAGAAAAAATAGACAAATGGGACCTCCTCAAAATTAAAAACTTTTGCACCTCAAAGAAGTTTGTCAAGAAAATGAAAAGACAGCCCACCCAGAAGGAGAAAATATTTGATAACCATTTATCTGACAAGAGCCTAACATCCAGCATATATAAAGAGCTCCTATATATTGAAAATAAAAAGATAAACAACCCATTTAAAAATGGGCAAGTGATTTGAAAAGACACACTTCTCCAAAGAAGAACTACAAATGGCTAAAAAGCACATGAAAGAATGCTCAACATCACTAGGTATTAGGGAAATGCAAATCAAAACTACAATGAGATATCCTCTTACACCCATTAGACTGATGGCCAGTAAAAAACAGGACTACAAGTGTTGGAGAGGATGTGGAGGAATGGGAACCCTCATCCAACTGCTGGTAGGAATGTAGAATGGTCCAGTCATTGTGGAGAACAGTTCAGCGGTTCTTCAAAAAACTAACTATAGATCTGCCATATGAATCCAGCAATTCACTGCTGGGTATATACCCAGAAGAATTAAAAGCAAGGACATGAACAGTCAGATGCACACCAAGGTTCACTGTGGCATTATTCACTATTGCCAAAAGTTGGAATCAACTCAAATGCCCATCAACTGATACATGATAAACAAAATGTATATACATCCAACGGAATATTACTCAGCTGTAAGAAAGAATACAGTAGCACACGTGGGATAGCATGGATGAATCTTAAGGACCTTATGTTGAATTAAGCGAGCCAGACATTGAAGGCCAAATATTACATGACCTCACTGATATGAATTAAGCAAATTGAGCAGACTCGGAGAGCTAGAGTCTGGAAGACAGGTTTACAGGAAATAGAAAGGGAGAAGAAGGTTGTGAACCAATGCCCATACAGGCAAAATCTATGATAAGGTGGAAGTAATTGTGCAGTGAAAGGATATGACAGGGGCGCAGTAATTCTATTGGGTTGGTGGTAAAATTTTGACAAGGGGGTAGGGTGGGGAAGGTGGGTTTTCGGTGGTCCACGGAACTGGTGTAGGGTTGGGGGAGGGAGAAGGTGAACACTGGGGATTGGCAGGTATGTGGTTGAAACTATAATGTTGGGAAGGCTCTTTTGGCAATATAACAAGGAGGGTTATTGGTTTAGGGTGTTGGATGAGGGGGTATTCAGGACAGAGAAGACGACTTGGGCAGTCTTCTAGAGAATGTGTGAGTGATCATTTTGTCACAGTATTGTTAAATGGGTGGAGACCCACATAATGAGTGGGAAGGAGTTGGACTCCCATCTTGGGGAGGCCTGAAATGTTCTCAGACAGAGGGGTGGATGTCGCTACAGAGCATAGACAGTGCCTAATAGGAGAGGACAGACCAGTATGTCAAGCCCTCAGTGTTGTTGCAAGTAACTATGAATTTTGTCCCTCAAGGAGTGAAGCCTGGTGGTCCCCATGGGCCCCAAGGGGAGAGAGAATAGAGCAGATGGAAGAGGGAGTAGTTAGGGGGCAATGGAAGTGTTCTGCATAATCTTGCAATGATGGATACAAACCATGTTAAATTTCATCAAAAATGTGTAAAAGTGTATGATCTAAAATGTAAACCATAAAGTAAACCATTGACCATGGTTGGTTGCTGTGTTTCAATATTTGTATATCAGTTGTATATCATCCACTTATAAAAAGGTAATTGGTATGGGAAGAGGGGTAAGGGGGGGATGTTGGGTATATAGGAGTCCCCAGTGTTCTGTATGTGACTTTAATGTGACCTAAAACTTCTTTGAAGACCAAATTAAAAAAAGTAAAACACTGGGGAAGAAATGGAAGAAAATGTCATTGTATATACAGGACAACAGATATTACAGTGATGAAAGGCAAAACATTGAAAAAAGTTTTTTATTCTTTTTCATTATTTTTTTAGTATCCCAATTAAAATTTTATTTTAATTTGTTTTTCTAATTATGTATTTTATTTCTTATATTTAATCCTATCATTATTATTTCATTTTCCCATCAATTTTATTTGTTGATATTCTTGGCTTCATTTTTGAAGAAGTTTTGGACCACAGAAGGGTTACAACTTTGGCCGAGGAGGATCATTGGTGGGGTGTCAGTGATGGGGGATATATGGGAGAAAGATTATCTGGGCATATATATAAGGAACACAAATGTGCTCAAATATTCATGGGGCATTGTCATAGTGGGTGGAGACTCATACAATAACCAAAATAATATTGAATTCCCATCCTGGGTAGCTGTATTAATCAGTCAAAGGGATGCTGGTGCAAAATACCAGAAATTGGTTGGTTTTTATAAAGGGTATTTATTTGGGGTAGGAGCTTACAGATACCAGGCCATAAAGCATAAATTATTTCCCTAACCAAAGTCTACCTTCACGTGTCGGAGCAAGATGGCTGCCGATGGCTGGGAGGGTTCAGGCTTCCTGGGCTCCTCCCTGCCAGGGTCTTGCTTCTCTCTGGGTTCAAGGTTCCTTTCTTCCCAAGGTTTGCTTCTTCCTGACTCAGGGTTCCTCTCTTCCTGGGGCTGGCTTCTCTTTCCTCTGTGAGCTTACTTCCTAGGGCTCCAGCTTAAGGCTTCAGCATCAAACCCCAACATCAAAACTCCATCAAAAACCCTCAACTCTGTCCCTTCCCATACCTTTCCCATGCTCTAATGATGTGGCCCATTCAAAGCCCTAATCATAACTCAATCATGCCTAGGTACAGACAAGATTACAAACATAATCCAATATTTCTTTTTGGAATTCATCAATAATATCAAACTGCTACAGGAGCTCTGCCACATGGAAGAGCAACAATCCCCCAAGTGCAGGGCAATGACTAGTGAAGAAGATGGTCCTTTGATGGGCCCTTGATATTGACAATTATGCTTGTGAGCCTTTGCTCTTGAAATTGCAACTCAGTCTATTGCTGTAGGGTGCCTAAGAGTTACCTCCTGAGAGCCTCCATATTGTTCAAACGTGACCTCTCTCTAAGACAAACTCAGTGTATAAATGCAATAACTTCCCAACAGCATGGGACATGACTTCTGGGGATGAGCCTCTCTGGCACTGAGGGATTATTACCAAATACAAATGAGCAATGCAACTAGAAAAAGACCTTGAATAAAAGGGGGGAAAGGTAAAGACAAATGAGTATTTATGGCTAAGAGACTTCAAAGTTAGTTGGGAGGTCATCCCAGAAGTAATGCTTATGCCCATCTCAGCAGGATCTCATAAACTGCCCAAGTAGATATTACCCCAAATAGTGGGGCTCCTGAGGGCTCTGGAGACACCCAGGTCCCACAGTCATGGCAGATAGCTCTGGAGTTTGGTGCCTCGCCAGTGGGCACTACTTTGGAGTTTGTGCTTCTGAGTGTGACAGAGTTGGTTTCTACACATGTCTCTTCTGTCCCTTCTATCTGAACCTATAATTGGTGCTGGAGTTTGTAGGTGTACGTACAAGAGACTTGAATCTTTGATCTGTCCATATGCCACCTGGGCTGAGTCTCAGTAGAGTTGCAACACCTACACTCCAAGTTCATGGGACTCATCCAGGACAACTAACAAGGAGGTAAAACTGGACAACCACCACACCAAGGAACCAAGAGAGTCTATAACTGCAAGCAAGAGAGTCTCACCCATCAGCTATATGGGATTGAGGCCCCCTCTAAATTAGAGGTGGAGTGGGTATCACCATCCCAGAATCCTCAGGATTGGTGAGTAAAATATGGACTAGAGTGAACTTACTGGTATTCTACTATAGACTTATTGCGATTCTATCAATGGAAGAAATTACATCATTGATGGAGAGACAGTGACCACTGGAGTTGCCAAAGTCAGGGAGGGGGAACAAGAGGTAAAATATGGGGGCATTTTCAGGACTTGGAATTGTCCTAAATAACACTGCAATGACATATACAGGCCATTAGGTATCCTGCCATAACCTACAGAATTGAGTGGGAGAGAGTGTAAACTACAATGTAAATACAATCCATGCTTAGTGGCAATGCTCCAAATATGTCCATCACTTGCAATGAATGTACCACACTAATGAAAGAAGTTGTTAATGTGGGGAAGGGTGGGAGGTATGGGGAGTTGGGCATATGGGAATCCCTTATAATTTTTTGTGTAACATTTTGTGTAATCTAAGGATCTTTCAAAAAATAAAAAATATATTTTTTAAAAAAGATAATGAATTATGACTAAATGTGTAAGGGCTTTATCAAAGACATGAACAGAATGCTTTCATACTCAAAAATGAAATGATTAACACTGCCTAGTGAGGTTGGGGAAGGCTTCACAAAGAAAGTAACATTTACATTGATGCTTGAGAGATAAGTAGGATTTTATCAGGTCAACTACAGAGAGAAGTGGACTAGCAAATTCAAAGGCACAGAACTAAAAGAAAAAAAAGTATTGATTGTTTAAAGAACTTTGAGATCTGTGAAACTAGAGAATGGAGTTGTGTATTTGTGTATCTTGGGCAGGGTATTTGAGGGTGGGGGGTAATGGCAAGGGGCCAGGGAGGTGGGAGTGACTGGGGTAGTAGAGGATAGTTACAGTATTAGCTTGTAAAGGACAGCTGCAACAAGAAAGGTTATTTAAACCAGATTATACACTGGAGGGCATTTTTAGGAGACTCTTAAGGATTCCTAACAGTGCCAAAGGTGCTAATCATCCATACTCTGAGAAAGAAATGGGGCAAGTGGTAAAAGGAGGATACAGGAATGGTGGAAGCTTTCTTTGCATTTTGATTGACTGGTATTTCTTATGGGAACTATAATCTAGTAAGAAAAGTCATATAGTTTAAATTTAACATGAGTTACATTGAACCTTAACGCAATTTTTCAATTATCTTTGTGTAAACATAATTGCATAGGAGAATCTTATGGAAAAAAGTATCCAAACTTTCTCCCATGATTTAGAGCAAGTCCTCCTCACTATCACTTATCTTGATACATTGGTTAAGAAAAAAATACCTTCAAATTCTGGTTCATCAATTCCAACAATAAGTCATTTGGCAATTTACTTAACTTTTCCAAGATTCAGTTTCCTCACAGGGATGCTATATTGATTAAAATAAATGAGAAAATTTATGTAAGAAACTAAGCAAATGCCTGGTACATTTGTAGTGTTCAACAAATAGTGGTCATTATTGTTCTTTCCCTGAACTGCTAATAACATTTCTAAGGGAAAAGAGAGAAAGACAGGGAAGATGGACGCAAAGTCCTATGTTTACCCATTTCTGCTGCTTAGAGAATCATGGTTCTTTTCAGAGACAATCATCATCATTAAAATGCTTACAGAGAGCTAGGATGAGAGTTTCACTGTTGAAGAAATAAATAAATGAAAGCATGCATACACACACACAAATTATAAGACCATTTTGAAAAGGCCAGCAAAAATCCACAAAATTACTAACCTTGCTACTATAGGGTATGCACACGCTAGCTCTAGTACCCAAAATCCACACCTCTATTCTGAAAGCCTGGCTAATCCTACACTCTTTTTTTTTTTTTTCAGTTATCATATAACTTTCAGTTTGTCATATTTTTTTCAAGTTCTTTTTCACTTATTGGGAAGTCAAAATACTGGCTAAGAAAAGCACATTTTTTATCATAAAATGAATTA
The DNA here is from genome assembly GCF_030445035.2 of Dasypus novemcinctus. Classification (NCBI taxonomy): domain Eukaryota; kingdom Metazoa; phylum Chordata; class Mammalia; order Cingulata; family Dasypodidae; genus Dasypus; species Dasypus novemcinctus. The sequence goes on from NC_080682.1 coordinate 56,004,743, forward strand.
CATAAAACTTTTCTGAGCTGCAAACAAATGTGCCTGATCCTCTCCCCTCAGTCAGGGATTTACAAACTCACTGAGCCCACACCAGATTGGGTCCAGCCTCTGAGATAAAGAGAAGGAAAATATCAGAGTAAGGGGCCTCATTGACAGCTCTAGTAGGGTACTCCTCCATCTTCCACATCCATATAGTACATATTCCTAGGCTAATACACTGCATGACAGCACTGTAAAGTGTCAGAATATTTGAGGTGAAAGTCTTTAAACACCAATTTCATTTAAATGACTTGTTAGATTAAGCAATGCTCCCAAATGTCTATGTAAAACATACAGACTAATAACTTGCCATACCCAGAATGCCCTCAGTCAATAGGCCACTCACTAGTACAGCCTCCCATTTCTACTTCCACCAGTAGAAATGTATGTTTACAAAGAATCAAACATGTTTGTTCCCAAGCTTGTTTATGCCATTTGAACTCATTATAACAACACGCTTTAATTAAATAAAACAAATGAGTGTGAAAAAAAGTTTTCGTTGCTTTCATGCATCATGACTGCCATAAAAACTAAGTTGAATGCTTTGAAAACATTCAACAAACATGAGCTAAAATTGCTGTCAATTTTGATGTAGGTAAGACATGTGCAAAATATTAGGAAAAATAAACTATAAAAACCTAGGATTCTACATTCAGCTTGCTTCTAATGCTCTCTCACTTGACATTTTAAAGAAACTTAAATTGAACATCAGAAATGGTACAGAAACATGACATTAAACTCCAAACAGCAAACCCACATTCTTAATATATAAAAGGACTTAATTCTGAATCAAAAGACTATAAAAATATATGTTTCGAGTTGAAAATAAATGTTTAAAGCATACCTATACCATTTTTAATGATTTCTCCATTTGAGTCAACTTTTTCTAGTATTGTCTCACTGCAACCTCAGTACTCTCTGCTCAAAACAGGACAAGAAATGGAAATGCTCATGCCATGCAAATAAAAAAAAAAACACCAGTTTTAAAAAATATGTGACTTTGCCAAAGAGTTTTAAAACAATGATATAACTCAATTCAGGCAAAATTCAAATATGATATACATTTTTTAAATTGGTGGTAAGACTGTACACTGATAAAATCATTCTGTGGTTAGTATGCGAATATGTACAAGAGGCTAAAAAAGTCCAAACCTTTAAATGAGTAATATAAGGTTAAAAATATGCATAAAATTGACATATATAAACATTGACTAAAATATCATAAATGAGAACAAGACTTGGAAATAAAATGCAACAATGAAGTAAAGCTAAACTTGTATCTTTGATTCAGGATTGAAACATTATGTTTATGAAAAATTTCTAATATGAGGAAAATTTAAAATACCATGTGAAGAAAAAAATGGAATAAATATAATACCCATTGGATCACTACGCCAAGTAAACCTGGGGATTTATAACTTATAATGGGGAATTGTAGTCTGTATATCAGCCCTCTTTATTACTTTTCAGCCCCTTCCTCTCTATCTGGGACCCCTGATCTGTTATTTTCTCCCATTTCTCATCCCTCCTTACCTGAATAAATTACTGGCCTAACTCTAATAATAATAATAATAATAATAATAATAATACCCAATGTCAGCTATCAATTTAGTGTGTATGTATATTTCCTTTATACTGTATCTATAATTTTTAAGTAGTCTATAATAAACTTTTTTTTAGCTATTTTAAAAAGGAAAATACTAGACCTATGGGGATTGTACTGAGACTACTCCTCAACCTCGTATTCTGTAAGATAGCAAAAAATACATTAATTTTTTTTTTTTAAGGAAATGTCACCAAATAACCTTATAATGTTTGGATTCCTTCAATCAGGAGTTCCATGAGCCTATTTGGCCCAACCAAATTAGTCTGTACCAAAGGCTTCTTAAAACAAACAATGATGATTAAGTTTATGTGTTGATTTGACTAGATTATAGCATCGTTGTTTGTCAAGAAAGCATTGGCCTGTTGCTACTGAGGATAGTTTGTGGATTTCAATCATAGTAAGTTAATTGCACCATGAACTTAAAGGGAGAACTGATTACTTCGGCAGTGAAAGAAGAATTTCTAGCTCTACTTCAGCCAGCCAGCTTCACCTGGGAATTCAGTGAAAACCTTCACCAGAGTGCCCAGCTTCCATAAGGCCTGGAATTCAGACTTGCCCATTCCCACAGTCAAGTGGGCTAATTCCTATAACAAATACCATAATATTTTTATTATATATATCCTGTTGCTTCTATTTCCCTAGATAAACCTGACTAATACACAGACATGATGCATTAATTGGCTTGTCTTCATGAATCACAGGTAAATAGCACCTGAGAAGGTACAATCCTTAGGATTTTTGTTTTTAACAACTTTATTAAGGTATAATTTAATCCATTCTTTTTAAGTATATATTCAATGATTTTAAATAAATTTACAGAATTGTGCTACTATCACAAACTTGCTTAAAAACTCTATAGATGTATATAAACAAAAAAGTGTAACTATTTTCCTTAATTTCTTTAAATGTATATAACTATTTAAAGCTAAAATTATAATACTGTCTTACAGTGTTATAGTATATATAGATTTAATACATATAACAACTACAGCATAAAAAGGATAAACAGACACATACAGTTTCAAGCTTTGTACATTTTATATAAGTGATATAGTAATGCTACGTAGATAGAAAATTTAAGGGTATATATTGTATTTTACTATAATATTGTAATTTCCATTGTAACTGATTTTTTTAAAAAGGCAAAGAGAGCTAAAAAGCCAAATGATAAATTAAAATGAAATTCGAACAATGTTTCAAAATCCAAAAGAAAGCAGGAAAAGACAAAGAGAAGAAGAAAAATCATAGGGACATACATAAAACAAATTATAAAATGGTAGGCCCAAATTCAACCATATTAACAATTGCATTAAATATGAATGGACTACAAACTTAAATTACAAGACAAAGGTTATCAGAATGGATAAAAGAATAAGACCCAGCTATACACAGCCTATAAGTCACACATTTTAACAACAAAGACAAGTAAATGAGTGGAAAGAGATACACCACGGAAATAGTAAGTACAAGAAGACTGAAGCTCTAATATTAACTAAGAGAGACATAAAAACAAAAAGAGTATTACCAGCATGTTTGGATATACTCATAGTGGCAACAATTAAAAACCACAGCAGGGGGGGTACTGGGTTCCTGGCCAATGGTGCTCTGTCGTGGTCCCTAGCGGAGCAGCGACAGTCTCGCAGGTACAGAGGCGGGGACCGGGAGGGAGTGAGGGTTCAACAGTGAGCCCCTGATGCTAATGACTATGCTTGTGAGCTGATAAGCCTAAAATAAGAACAAGGCCTAGAGCAACATTGTGCCTGGGAATTTCCTCCTGTCAGCCTTCATGTTACTCAAATGTGGCCAGTCTCGAAGCCAAACTCAGCATGTAAATGCAATGCCTTCCCCCCAGCGTGGGACATGACACCCGGGGATGAGCCTCCCTGGCACCGAGGGACCACTATCAACTACCAACTGATGATGCAACTGGAAAATGACCTTATACAGAAGGTTCAATGTGGATCAGCAGAATATCCCTGTCTACATAAAATAACATGACTTTAAAATGCTGTTTGACCTAAAGTAAGGGGGAAATGGAAAAGAGAAATGAGTTTATATGGCTACGAGTTTCTAAAAAAGAGTCTGGAGGCTGGCAGAAGGATTGCCCTCATGCACAACTGAGCAGAGTCAGAAAGACAGATAAAGCAGATACAACCCCCAGATATCGGTTCCTTTGAGGGCTAAAGAGACCCATGGGAGATATGGTCATGGCCGATGGGGTTAACTACCAGGTCAGATGGCCCCTTTTTGGAACTGATGTTTATGTGTGATGAATCTGGACTCAGATGGGATCTTCCTTCATAAGACTTTCATGCTAAGGTGATGGAGGTGCAGTTAATGTTGGGGTTTAAGATATATTTAGGGGATTTGAATCTCTGGACTGACAATGTGATAGCCAGGTCCTGAGCCTCAACAGACTCCAGCACCTACAATATGATTTATTGGACTTATCACACTCAGCTAAGATGGAGTTGAAGAAGGACAACCACCACACCATGGAGCCTAGAGTGATTACAACTGAAAGTGGGAGGATTGCATCCAACATCCATGTGGAATCTGAGCCTCCTCTTGACATAGAGGTGCAATGGACACAACCAATCCAATGTCCACATAGAAGAGGTGGCATTGGATTGGGAAAGTGTACATGGTGGCTGATGGGTATGGGGAAAGGCAGGAAGAGATGAGAGGTGGAGGCGTCTTTGGGACATGGAGCTGCCCTGGATGGTGCTTCAGAGGCAATCACTGGACATTGTAAATCTTCACAGGGCCCACTGGATGGAATGGAGGAGAGTATGGGCCATGATGTGGACCATTGACTATGAGGTGCAGAGGTGCCCAAAGATGTACTTACCAAATCCAATGGATGTGTCATGATGATGGGAACGAGTGTTGCTGGGGGGGGGGGGGGGGGGGAGAGGTGGGGTGGGGGGGTGGGGTTGAATGGGACCTCACATATATATTTTTAATGTAATATTATCACAAAATCAATAAAAAAAAAAAAAAAGAGTATTACCAGAGGAAAAAAAGGGATAGTTCATAATTGCAAAAGGATCAATTCATCAGAAAAGACATAATAATAAACATACAATTGCCTAATAAGTGAGTCAACATATATGAAGAAAAGTTTAACAGAATTAAAGGGAGAGATGGGTATTTCCACAATCGTACTTGGAAATGTTAACACCCCTCTCTCAGCAGTTGATAGAACTAATATACAAAAAACAAATAAAATAAATCTGGACAACACCTACCTGATATTTAATAGGACACTACACTCCAAACTACAGAACTCTTTTCAAGGGTGTATTATACATTTGCCCAGAAAGACCATATGCTGGACAATAAAACAAGTCTTAATATATTTTAAAAGCTTGAAATCACTCAAAATATGTTTTAAGATCACAATGGAACTAAATTGGAAATGAATAATAAAAAGATATCTAGGAAAACCTTAATACTTGGAAATTAAATAACACATCTAATAATCAGTGAGTAAAAAGGAGAAATCACATGGCAAATGAGGAAATATTTCAAACTGAGTTAGAAATACCAAGCATTAAAATTTGAGAAATTCAACCAAAGCTATGCTTAGAAATGCATAGCTTTAAAAGCTTACATGAAAGAATAGGAAAACTGATGATGTATGAAGCTAGAAAAAGAAGAGCAAGGTAAACCCAAAATAAGAATAAGGATAATTAAGAGCAAATCTAAACAAAAGAAAACAAAGAGTAAAATTAACAAATCAAATAGTTCTTTTAAAAGACCAACAACTTTAGTTTTATGAGGCCAGAATAACCTTAATACCCAAACCTGATAATGACCAATACCCCTCATGAACATAAATACAAAAATCCTTAATAAAATTTAAGCAAATTGAATCCAGATAAATAATACATCATGACCAAGGATATCTCAGGAATGCAAGGTTGGTTTAACATTGTAAAACTAACCAAGGTAATTAACCATTATGGTAGAATAAAGGAGAAGACCATATGATGATTTTTAATAAATGCAGAATATTCAAGCATGATTTTTTAAAAAACACTCGACACATTAGGAACTTCCTCAATCTGATAAATGGCATCTACAAAATATCTACAACTAACATTATACTTGATAGTGACATACTCAATGTTTTCCCCTTAAGATTGAGAAAAAGATGAGAATGTTCACTTTCACAATTATGTTACATTGTACTGGAGGTTCTAGCCATTTCAAAAAGGCAGAAAAAGAAATAAAAGGCATTAAGATTGGAAAGGCAGAATGAAAGCTGTCTGTATTTGTAGACGGAATGATGACAAATGTAGAAAATCTTAAAAAATCTATAACACTACTATTAAATAAGTGAATTTAACAAGGTCACAACATATGAAGTTAATATACAAAAATCAATTTTACTTGTATATACTAATGTCAAACAATTAGAAAATAAACTAAAAACACAATTCCTCTTAAAATAGCATTGAAAATATTAAATACTGAGATTTCCTATGCTGTTTTGAATCATTGTCCCCCATAGGTAATGTGTCATTTCTCTCTGGCTGCTTTCAAGATTCTTTTTTTCAGAAGTATGATATCGATATGTCTGGACATGTATTCTGTAGGGTTTATCCTGTTTAGGTTTATTTATCTTCTTAAATCTGTTTTTCAACCAAATTTGAGAAATTTTCAGTCATTATTTCTTCTAACATTTCTTTTTTCATGTCCACATTCTTTTTCCTCTCCTTATTGGATACCAATGACCTGTATGTTAGATCTTTTGTTATCTTAGGTTGAGCTTCTGAAGCTCAGTTCAATTATTTTTTAATTTGTCCTCCTCTGGTTTTCAGATTAGATAATACCTATTGATCTCTGCTTTATCTATCTATCTTATTTGTTAATGCCTATTATTTATTTATTTATTTAGCTGCTGAGGCATATATTGGCTCACAGTTTTGAAACTAGGAGAAGTCCAAAATCGAGGTATCCTCAAGGTGATGCTTTCTCCCAGAAAACTGGTGGTCTGAGGCTGGCTGCTGGTGATCCTTGGTTGTTGGCTTTTCTTCAGATGGTAGTAATGCACATGGCAGCCTCTCCTGGCTTCTCAGCTCTTTTGACTTCCACTTCTGGCTACTCCCCTGAAGCTTTCTCTTTCTGTGACCTTCCCTATAAGGCTTTCAGTAATAAGATTAAGATCCATCTTTATATCTTCTATTTTATTGCTGAGAGTTTCTATTTTCATTTGTTTCACAGGAGTGTTTGTAATTGATCCTTGGGGCATTTTTTATTATAGTTTGTTTTCAAATCTTTGCCTGATAATCTAACATCTGTGTCCTCTTGGTGTTGGCCTCTGTTAATTGTCTTTTCTCGTGAGATTTGCAATTTTATTGGTTCTTGGTATGAGTAATTTTGGATTGTATCCTGGACATTTTGAGAATTTTAAGAATCTGGTCAAATTTTCTATTATAGCAGATAGTCACCTTCTTTATGTTCAGAATGTAGGTCCTGACTCACTTTGGTAGACTGTGGTTAGAATGTCAACATAATTTATACAGCCTTTACAACACTATTCTGATCTGCTCCACTGTGTGTTATTCAGATTACAGGACCCCTCCCCGCACTCTCCACAGCACTAGCTGGGGAAGAGAAGAGACGCCAAGTCATTACTACAGGGTAGGGCAGAAAATGAGGTTCCACCAACTGACTCTGCCAAAGAGGGGGGATTATCTAGCAAATGCTGGCATATGAGGGAGATATTAGAGTGTCCATCCAGTGTCTCCTCAGGGGAGGGACACTATTTCTTTACCATTACTAAGGGCAAGGCTTGAAGTCATTTTGTCCTCAGGCTTCATGGGAGAGGGACACCACTCATTACTCTGAAAAGGAGGGAGTATGTGAGGGTGAAATCAGAGTTTCACCTACAGACACCCCGTGGAGGGGGGATGTCACCTTGCTACTGCAGGAAAAGGTGTAAAACTAGTTCCCTATTGGCCACTGCTGCAGTGCCCGCTGAGGAAGGATAGGGATGTAGCTTTTTTCATAGTGTTCATCTCCAGAAAAGGCAGATACTCCTGAGAAGGTTTCACTACTACTGGACTGCCCTTTGATGGTATTTTAGAGGCTTTTATTTTTGTCTCTGCCTATTAGGTGCTCATTTGTGTTCCTAGTTTGCAGGATTCTCTAGCATCTAGGCCAGGATTTGTAGAAAGCATTAAAAAACCCACAGGGAATTAACTGCTGTGCATATCCTCAAATCCCAAGGTTGCTGGCCAGTCTACCTTTCAGAGTCTTCTGGTAGGTGACTTAAGTCTAGGAATTTTGGTATGATCAGTAGAAAGAGTAAAATGGAAGATGTTAACACAATCTTGTTTAGAACCAGAAGTGCTTCAAATTTTCCTTTCTTTTTTCCCCATTGATTTAGTTGGCTAGGCTGCTGGTAGCAGATACCATAAAGAGGATTGGCTTTTAATAGCTTACAGTTTTGAGGCTGAGAAAAATGTGCAAATCAGAGCATCATCAGGTGATGCTTTCTCCCCAAACATCAGCTGCTAGAGATCCTGGACTTCTCTGTCACATGGCAAGGACATGGCAGTGTCTGTTGCTCTCTCCTTTCTTGGGTTTCATTGCTTTCAGCTTCTTGTTTTTGTGCCTTTCTCTCTTTCTCTCTGTATTCATCTGTTTATAAAGGAGATCCTGTTTGTTAAGACCCAACCTGAACAAGATGGGTCACATTTTAACTTAAGATCCTACTCACCAAAAGATTCTACTTATAATGAGTCCACACCCACAGGAATGGATAACTTTAAGAACATATTTTTCTAGGGTACATCCAGCTTCAAACCACCACACCATGTACCTAGCTTTAAAAAAAAACACTTTTTTATTTTGAAATAATTGTAAACCTACAGGACAGATGCAAAAATAATGCAAAATCATACAGAGAATTCTAACATATCCCCACCTAAATATCAATATTCGCCAACTTTTAACATTTTGCCACATTCTAGCTATCAATTTGTCTGTCTATAATACTCTATCTAGCTTTGCCCATTTTAGATTACAGTGCTTTGTCTATTTGTGCTGAGTTGTAGGAATTCTTTACATGTTCTGTATATTTAACTTTATCAGATATATGATTTCCAAATATCCTATTTTGTAGATTGCCTTTTCCCTTTATATCATTTGAGGTGCAAATGTGTTAAATTTTGATAAAGTCCAAATATCCATTTTTCCTTCTGTTGTTCATACTTTTGGTGTAAAATCTAAGAATATATTACCTAATACAAGGTCCTGAAGATATTTCCCTATGTTTTCTTCTAAGAGTTTTATAATATTAGCTCTTTTATTTCAGTTGTTGATCCATTTTGAATTACTTTTTGTGTATGGCTGGAGATGGAGACCAAACTCAGTCTTTTGCATGTGGATTTTAAGTTGTCCCAGCATAATTTGTTGAAGAGACTATTCTTTCCCCCATTGAATGGGCTTGCCATGCAATTTGCTTTTAAATGCATAAAAAAGTAAGATGGATTGAAAAATGGAAAAATGGAAAAATTAGAAAGATGGCTAGATAGGAAATGAAGCAAGTATATAAAAATGCTAATGGTAGAATCTTAGTGATAGGTATACGACTGTAATCTGTAAAATCCTGTCAACTTTGCTGAATGTTTTAAATTTTTCATAAAAAAATGTTAGGGGGAAATCTTTTGATCAAATGCAAAATGCAGGTGAGTTTTTAAAAAATCCTGTTTCATGCAAAGGGAAGAAAAGAGAACCACAGAAAGATTCTATTAGAAGAACAGAATTAATAATTATAAAATTTCCCATTTTTTACTAAATTCCTCTGTGTAGTGCAAGAGATGTACTGGAAATCTGCTTTGACCAATAAATGACCAGATAAGCTGAAATGAGAGGCTATTAGATGATAAAAGCTCTTTGTAAGAGCCCTCATCGGCTGAATGCTAGTTCTTCTTTTAAAAGCTTATTATGTCTACAACCTGGTCCTTAGGCCTTGTCAACTTTTGCATTCCTAAACATAATTCCATCAGAGTTAATATGCATAATACAGTTGAGGTACTTAATGGATTTTTAATGATAGGGAAGGACTAAGTCCATTATTTGAAATGAAAATAAAAAGAGGGGGATTTGTCTCAAAATTAAATATTTATTTTTGGAAGACCAACCTAATCAAGAAGATTAATAAATGCAGATGTCTAACTAGAGGGGAAGTAGAGAGAGAGTTATGCCAGTGATCCCGTAAGTTAACACTGGATGATCTTTTTGTTTATTAAGGCACAGCGTGACCATCTCTACATTGTAAAAAGTCCTAAGAATGCAAAGTTGTCTAGGATACTGATCCCTTAATTCTTCCCACAGATGCAACTGGGATGCTTGGTATATGGCATAATAGAGGAAAAGCACAGGAACTGGATATAGGGCAGACTTAAATTTGAATTCTGGTTCTATTTTTTATTAACTAAATGACACTGGCTCAATGTCTCTGCAGTTCACTGCATCTCAAAATCCCATCTATAAAATGGAAATATTGAATGCCAATACAAGGATTAAATGAAATTATGAATATAAAGTACTCTCTTGCCTATTTAGAAACTTGCCTAGGAATATACTTAATTCTGGAAAGAATGAAGTGAAAAGAACAAGAGCTATTCTTTCCACACATATTGAAAAAAGTAACCAAGAACCCTGGGTGGGTAAAACAAATTATTTGTCCAATGGTCTCTTAAATTTCCTTGGCTTGGACAATAACTGACCCCTGGATTACATCTTGGCTCATCTATTGATTAGTTTATTCTTGACCAAGTTCTTCTGGGCCAAGGCAAGACTGCCAGTTAAGGTTGAGTTCATTGAGTCAGCAGCATTCCTGGAAAGTCCACAGGATTTAGTAGGTATTCTTCTAGAAAGGCCTAGCCTACACCTATCTTGCATAAACATGATCAGAATTTTCAAAATAATGCCATGAAATTTAATGAACTGTCTTTTTCCAGTCACTGAAATATGTTATTATTCTTGTATATTTTTTAAATGGTTGCCTTAAATTCTTTTTTAGAAATAAATTCTAAATGCTTGCATATGATGATTGGTAATATACCAAACACCCTGTTATTCCCGATACAAAATAATAATGAATATAGTGAATATTTGTACAGTGATTTAACATTTATCTCATGTGTTTCATTCACATTGTTTTTTTTGTTTTTTCTTTTTTTTTTTTTAAAGGAGGTACCAGGGATTGAACCCAGGACCTCATATGTGGGAGGGAGGAGCTCAACCACTGAGCTATATCCACTTCCATTCATTTCACATTGTTTTCAATCCTTGCAATGCTCTTTCACACATGCTTCTTCTATCTAGCAATTATGGTTCAATTTATGTAGTTGGCTCCATATAAAAACCAGCCTGAGGCATGCTTTTGCTATTCACAGAATCAGTCTAAAACTTTCTATTATGGCCTACATTATGATCCAGTTCCTGACCAGTTCTGATTTAGACCAGTTCTAATCCCTATGATGACTTTCTCTATTTATGGACCCATAGCACTCCTTCGGATCTGTCAATTGCCCTACCTCTGGTTTTGATGTCTGGCTTCCTTCCTTAACTGTGATTAATATCCGTCCCACTGACAGTATTACTTTACGTTATGGTGGATAAATAATTTGCCTGGCCCAGCTGCTAGGTGCAGGTCCTAGTGGCCAAAATTTTTGTTCTAGTCTACATACCAAACCAAACACTTTTTATCTAAGCTTTCAATTAATGTTCAAGGATCATAAGAGGGATATTTCCAGAGCTAACAAATATGACAGACAGATTCTTCCTATTCTCCTGTTACTAATAATTATGGGCATTCTCCTTTACCTCTGCCTTTGGCTCAGCTGCTTCATTAGAGGTATCAAGTTGTTCCTTGGCTTGGGCCATCTGAGTCATTAGTCTATCCATGTGAGATTGGATGTCTGCCAGTATCTCAGTCACATGTGCTGTGGCCATTGCTTCCTGGATGTCTACTAGATGAAGGGCCTTCTGCTCCTCATCAGCAATCACTTTCTGAACTTTCTTAAATTCCTGCTGTATGAACACCTTCATCTGGTCCCGAGTTACCTGTAGAACACAGAAGAGTAAAAAGAATAAGTTGGACAAACTAAGAAATGAAGTGTAGAGATTACTATTAGTGCTACACAGTGCTAGCCAAAATACAAACCACTGCTCCTATCTGGTCCTGAAGGTTTGGGGATAATCCCTAAAAAAATGTTCCCTTAATAGCTTTGATGAATTCCTTCCTTATCTTTTTGCCTTTTTCATTTTTTTCAGGAAATAATTCCTTATCCTTCTGTGGTAGACTAAATTGTGTAACCCAGTTTGGACATGTTCTTGGTCTTGGCCTGCATTTTGGTAAATGTAGAACCATTATACATAGGATCTCTTAAAGATGTTATATCAGTTGGTCTGCATTTAGCTAAGTATTGGATTTTAACCCAGATATTGGAGGCCTTTATAAACAGAATGAAATTCAGAGAAATCCAAAAGGAGAAGCAAGAAATCAATGGACCTGGAGGAGAAAGGAGAAAACACTGCCATGTCGTGTATATTATATGATAGAAAAGCTACAGATCAAGGATCACCAGCAGTCATCCTCTGAACACCCGTCTTCAAGGAAAAAGCATTGCCTTGCTGTTGCCTTGATTTTGGACTTTTCTTAGCCTCAAAACTGTGAGCCAATAAAATCCTGTTTCTTAAGTCAAACCATTGTATGGTATTTGTTTTAGCAGCTGTGAAATTCACACACCTTCCTTTTTGCTTTTGCTCATTTTTATACCAATAATACATAATTACTTAAAATTTTTAAAGTACATGAATCTATACAGATAAAAAATTATATTCTTCTCTACCCATCTCAATATGATTTTCCTTGTCAGAGAGTAATTGCTGTTAACTACTGTTAACAGTTTGGTATATAGCCTTCTAAACATTTTTCCATAAAATTATATACGTATACACAGGAGAGAGAAAATTATGTAAGTTTTATATAAATGGATTATATTGAACATATTCTATATTTTGATTTTCTACTTAAAATATATTAATGCACATAGATCAGTTTTGTTCTTTGTATTATTTTTAATATTTGTTCTGATATGTGTAAGTATGTGTATGTGTAAAACCTATTTAACCATTCCCCTTTTGATGGAAATACAGGACTTAACAATGAATGTCCTTGAATATACCTCTTAATACTTGCAATCATTGAGTCAATTTCTGTATACTCTAAAAATATCAGTTGATACTGACAAACTGCACTCCAAAAAAATGTACCAATTATACTCCCACAATGTGTCAAAGTAAACATTTCCCTATACCTTCACAGATACTAATATTGAGTTTTTTACTTTTGTTATTTTACAATTTAATAGCTGAAAATACATTACTATTTTATTTTCTATTCCTTAATGGTAAGGGATAGTAGAGAGCCTGGGTATTTTCTTTCTCTTATTTTTCAGTGAATTACTTGTTCAAAGCCTGTGGCAATATTTAATTGGGTTACTATTTAATTTATAGATCTGTGCAAGTTTTATTCATCCTGCTCTTCATGCTATGTTCTGCAAGCTAAGTGTTAACAAAGATTCTTCTCCTAGTTGGCACTTATCGCAGTCTGTAATATCTATTCTTGCACAAATTCCTACAAGTTAAATATGGCAATTATTTCATTTTTGGCTTCTGAATTGTATCTTAAATATAACAATATTTACATATTTACATACTTAATCAACATTTTCTAAAACTCACCCAGAAGAAAAAAAGTAAAATATTTGAGTAAAATATTTTTCTTTTCAAAAAAAAAATAAGTATAGACTTCTACTATGTATTAAAAATAACTAAGACTTAATAACTAAAAGAGTGTGGTATTAGTAGAGAAATATACTAGCAAGTCTAAAACAAACAATATGTATTATTTTTAGTATACAAGTGGCACAACAAATGGTACTGGGAAAGTACCATTTGGAAAAAAGTCTTACCTCACATTCTATACAAAAGGAAAAATTATTAGAAATGAATGAGCAAAGAATCAAAATACAAAACAGTGTATTTAAAGAAGACATTGGAAATATTTTTGGAATTGTGTTGAATCTTTAATCAAATTAAAAATATTGGGTCTTCTGATCCATGAACATAGTATTTTTCTCTACTTAGCTCTTCCTAAATTTTTTTCAGAAATGATTTGTAGCTTTCAGTGCATAAGTCTGGAACAACTTTTGTCAAACTTATCCATGCGTGCTTCATATTTTCATTTCTACTATAAATGGCAAATCAATTTCTGATTCTTTGTTGCCATTATATAGAAAAAAATTCATTGTTGTATATTTACTTGTATCCTCACTAAATTTATTAATTCTTGTAGCTTTTGTTTTCTTCCTTTCCAACCTGCATGTTTTTGTTTTGTTGGTTTGTTTATTTTGTCTTATTGCACTGGCTAGAACATCCAGTATAATGTTGAACAAAAGTACAGAGAACACACATACTTGCTTTGTTCTCAATCTTAGAGGGAGAAAGCATTCAGTGTTTCACCATTAAGAATGACATCAGCTGTCAGGTTTTCATACATTCCTTTTATCAGGATGAGAAGTTCCCTTTTATTCCTAGTTTGCTGAGAATTTTTATCAAGAGTAAATATTGGATTTTGCCAAATATTTTTCAGCATCTACTGAAATCACGGTATGATTTTAATTTATTACCCTATTTAGTGAATTACATAGATTTTCAAATGTTAAATCAACCTTGCATTCCTAGAATAAACCCACTTGGGCAGGCTGGATTATCATTTTTATATATTATTGGATTAAATTTGCTAAAATTTTGTTAAGAGTTTCTGTGTCTATGTTCATAAGTCATATTGGTTTGTAGCTTTCTTTACCTGTGAAGTATTTTTTTGGTTTTGGTATTAAGGTAATGCTCACTTCACAGAATGATTTGGGAAGGGTTCCCATCTCTTTAACTTTTTGGAAGAATTTGTAGAGAAGTGGTAATATTTCTTCCTTAAATGTTTGATAGAGTTCACACAAAGCTGTCTGGCCATAGAGCTTTCTCTGTAGAAAGGGTTTTAACTATAATTTCAAATTCTTTCATAGACATAGGGATCTGCATATTATCTATTTCTTCTTGAGTGTCCTAGGAAATTGTCCATTTCATCTAAAGTTGTCTAATTTATTGCCATAGCAATAAATTATAAATAAATAATAAATTAGATGCCAAGCATCTTATATTTTTAATATTCATAGGATCTGCAGTGGTGTCCTCTTTTTCCATTTCTAATATTGGAATTTGTGTTTTTCATTGTTTTTCCTGATTAGTGTTTTTCAAAACACCAGCTAATGTCTTCATTGATTTTCTCTATTATCTTTTATTCTATCTCATTTATTTCTGCTCTTATTTTTATTTCCTTTTGCTCTGCTTAAAAAGGTTTCATTTGCTCTTCTATTTCTAGCTTTTGCAGCGGAAGCTTAAGCAGTTGGTGTGAGACCTTTCTTCTTTTCTGATACAGGCATTTAGTGCTATAAATCTCTAAGAACTCCATTAGCTACATCCATCAATTGTTGTATGCAGTGTTTCCATTGTTTTAAGTAATTTTGAATTTCCCTTTTATCCCCCCTCTTCCTCCCCTGCCCTGCTGTTTTTGCTGTGTCCAATCGCTGTGTGATCTTTCTGTAATATATTTCTCTTTTTGTCTTCTCTTCTTGTCTTTCTCCTCTAGGATTCACCAGGATTCAATGCTGGGGACCTCTAATGTGGAAAGAGGTTCCCTGTCAATTGCACCACCTCAGTTCCTTATGTATTTTACAAATGTTGCCACATTTATTACCAAACCAACCTTATAAGGTACGTATTATTACTGTCCCATCTTAAAATTGAATACACTGAGCTGACAGAGATATTAAATAACTAGTCCAAGGTTCCAGAGACCTAGATATGTCTGACTCTATCATGCTATACTGCCTCTCTGTAGAGTAATAATATGATAATGACTATAACATATCATAAAGCAACAGTATTTAAAACGGCATAGCACTAACATAAGAGAAGACAGAAAAAAGCATAGATTTTGCCATCAAACTGATCTAAGCTCTGCCACTTAGGGGCATGGCTTCAGAAAATTACTTAAGTTCTCAGAATCTGTTTTCTCCTCTGTAAAATGAGGATAGAAATCGTGTTATAAAACTCATACTGTTAGAATTTTTAAAAATAATAATGCAAGTAAACTCTCAGTCCAACGTCAGGCTTGTAGTAATTGCTCAAAGTTTGCTCTTAGTATTGCTGCTGTTATTGCTCTTATTTCTCATACTAATTGATCATAAATCAATTGGGAAAATCAAATGGTGCATAAATCAATTGTACCATTAATGCAAATAATAGTGTTAGACTATAAAGTACATAGGCCAATTTTTTAAAGCTGTGCTTTCTGAACTTCAATGTGCATATCATTCACCCAGGATTCTTGCTAAAAATACAGATTCTGATTCAGTACATCTAGGGTGGGGGCCAAGATCTGCATTGCCAACAAGTTCCCAGTTGATGCAGATTTCTGTATATGGGTCATACTTAGAATAGTAAAAGTTTTAAAAATAAAAATTTAATATAGTCAAATGAAAATGGTCCCCTTCAAAATAGTCACCTTGAGATGATATGTACTTATTCTAAATATATGGCCACAGTTTTGAACATTCAAAGAATACCTATATCATCACTATAGAGTCATGATTATTCATACTCTCGATTTCTAGACAGAGGACTTTGAATCTTCTTACAATTTTAGTCCTGGAGATTCAGAACTGTGCTCTTATAAAAGACAATAAACAGTCCCAGATGTCACCATACTGCTGATATATCATTTGGAAAATATATGAAAAGTCAACAGATTCATTCTGTCATTGACTTCCCTGGAAGTCCAAAAATCTTTCAGGTTATTTTGAACATGCCACCAAGAAAATCTTATTAATCCTGAAGACTATCCAATCTTCTTTGAGCAAAAGTTGCATACCTGATATATAAATATGCCTCTCTAAATAGGCTACAGCTTGTATGAACTGCCAGAATATGATATATCTTCTCTAAATATTTTAGTTGGTCCTAACTATATATATGAGAGTGGGGGAGAGCACTGGTAGAGTTTATGATTAGGGATCCTAATTTTATCATTTATTGTCTATTGTTTATTATTTGCATTTGAATCTTGTTTGTTCTCCCCCAGTCTGAGACTCTAGAAAAGGGTAAAAAAAAATTTTTTTAAAGGCATCAAAGTATATCCCTATAAATGGTTCCTTTAATTAAAGAAAATATAGAAATAAAAAGAAAAAAGAAGTAATAATCCATTAAACAACTGAGCTTAATTATGAACATGAAAATACTCTGTATTCAAAGAAGAGTCCTCAGGCTGGAGGAGCTCTCCACCACCAAAGTCCAACCCTATTCTTCCTTGCTCTCTAATCACTGGCTGGAGTCATGATTTAACCTGCAAAGACTAATCATCTGATTAGTCTGGGTAGAGGCAGACTTCTTGTATATTCTGGTCCTTTTGAATTCAGACTCTGGCTCAGTCTGGATCGAGGTTCTCCAAGCCCCACCCTCACTGCCTTTTGGATTTTTCCTTAGTAGAGTACATACTTGAGTAAAGCAGACCAATTCTGTTGGTGACAAAGTTAAAGACTGGTGCCTCTACCTAAAAGGGGTAATCAGTGATCAGTTCCGGACAGTTGTTGACACGTAGGCCCAGAATGAACACATCTCTGCTTTATCAAAAAAACAAAAACAAAAAAAAGTTGAGCATCTTCATTTTTATGTGAACTCTCTTGACTCTTTATATTTTGATAATTAATTCAAATTAAAACCAACAACAAAACTACGTAGACCAAATAAAATACAATTGAAGCCTATATTTGGCTAGGGCATAAGAAAAGCAAACAAAGTAAGAGACTACCAAAATAAGAACTTCTCAACTACAAATCTTGCCAACAACTGCATTTATTGATGTTTCCTCTCAATTATATTTACTTTATGAATATTTTAAAATCAACTATGCATACTGAGTAGCTGAGGTAGGAAGTAGTAAATAAAAGGAGAAAGGCAGGAAAAAGGCTAACGGAATTTACGGCTGTAAGAGAAAATAGTTGTCACCTAAGTGAATCCCCTCCTTTTACAGTTGAAGAAACAGACACAGCTGAGAACTTGTCACAGAGAGAGAGTATTCCACTCTTTTTGTTCCCAGCCCACTACTCTTGTTCACTATAACAGTCTGTCAGAAGATACGTCAAACTAAAAAAATCTAAGGAAACTGAGGAAGAGAAAGACTAAAAATTTGGAGGAAGATGAGGTCACTTTTAGTTATCTTCTTAAAGTCTCAAAGAGGTTTGATATATTAAGCAGCTTTTGTAATACTGCTGTAAGAACGTCCATGCAAAATAAGGCCTGTATGACACGGATCATCTCACATACCAAGTGATTAATAAAAGCCCTAAGGAATTCACACATTTTCTGCAGGTACTTTTCCTGGTGCAAAAAAAAATGCGGAGGGAGTATCAAATGCTTTAACGTCCCTGCAAATTCTGTATCAGATTAAGAACTATAATTTGTGTTTATGAAATTCCTTTTTATTTTCAGTGTGTATATTTTAGTGCTGTTATGCTTTATAGTGATTATTTACTGATGGATCACTATCCTTAGAAATGAATTAGGTTTACCTCTTAAAAGATGAAATATCGTCTTTCAGAGACCAAACCTGGGGAATTTTAGCAGAGAATGCCCTAAGAAACTCCAATGGTTCCAAATGACTAAAAGTGGAGACCGTAATAAAAACCTACTTACAACCTATTTTACCAGACCCCACATATACATGTTGTTAGAAAAGATAACTTTGCAGTCAGAGAAAGTATGGCCCAGGTGAATAAATGGTAGTTTTTATAAATTAAATTCTCTATTTCCCATTGCTGTAAACAGGTTTTTCAACACAACACTTTATTTTATACATATCAGGCCATGAATAAGAATTGAAGGCCAACTGAAGAATGAGAACTGAAGCAAAATAAACTGTTCTATAAAATCTTTATGCCTTCTCATTCCCATTATCTAATGGGAGTATTCATTAACAAATAGGTGTTCTCCAACCTAGTCCAAAATTATATGGACAAAAATCTGGATTATAGCATCCATTCAAAATTCAGAGTACAAAGGAGAGAGACTGCCTGGGAAACTAGCTGGATACACTGTAAAAAAGACATGCTAAGGACAGAAGTAAAGCAGCTTTCAAAATTCCCAATCAAGCTCCATTTTACCTTCTTGTCAGAATTCCATCCTGCTAAAAACTGTGCAGTTCCCCAAAAGTGGTAGGCTCTTTATGTCAGGGCCTGCTACCTGGGAGCCACTGCCATGACTACCAAGTCAGTTTCTTAGGACTTCTTCAGCCTCTATCCTCCAGCTTCCTAAAGGTAAGAATAATAGCCTCATAATCTTGACTATTACTACTTGTGGCATCACATAGAAAGAAAAATATATAAACTCAGAGAAAAGGCTGGGTATAGTAGAGAATGATGAAATGAATCCTTTTCATACAACTAGTAGTAGTTTTCAAATCTTTTTAAAACTGCAGAACTTCTAATGTTCCAAACAAATCTAAATGGGGAAACATAAAATATAATAGAACTAAAAGTAGAACAACTCCTCTTAAAATAAAAATCTCCTCTCTTCCTGAAGTACTTCCTGGGGTATGGGAAGTAGCCCCCAGGAAAATCTTGACTGAAGGACTTACATCCTTTACGAAAATTCAACCTTACAAAGAGCTTTCTCCTTTTGGTCAACTGACTGGCCTCTAAGTTTCTGAAACCTTCAGACCCTAGGTTATAGGCAAGATGACATATCTTTTTTATAGTAATAATAAGGTGAAATGTTATGTTTAAGTAGTAAGATTATGACTAGTTTTCAGTGTAACAACTTGAAAGAACTGGTAATTTATTTGTGAATACTCAGACTAGTGAACATCTGATTGTTCTTATTAGAGCTGAGTTCCAACCTCCTCATTTTAAAGATGAAAAAAAAAGCCCAGAGAAGTGTAGTGATAAATTCAGATTCAGAAATCAATTCTCCTCTGGCCTAGTCCAGTCCCTCTACTACAATTGCCTCTAATGATGCCTTCTGCCTACTTCAGGTTCTTTCATTTCTTCCTAACTCAGATGTTTTCTTGGTTAATGGGCTGTTTAAGTTGTTATCCAAGTTACCCCTTGCTATGCAAGTGAGCCTTGGGATAAAGTTTTTACATCTGAGAGTCAAGTCTCATCTCACAGAATTTTGTATATGCTCTTATAGTTAATATTTCCAAGTCAGGCCAGACCTAAAAGGCTTGCCAACTGTCACTTTACACATACATAATTAAACACATAAAACTTTGAATTAAGAGCTTGCACTTAGAAACAACACTCCCCAATGTGCTTGACATAGGCTGGAAGCCAGAAGCCTAGCTATCAACCCCATAGGATATCAAAGTTTTATTCACTTTTCCTTTATAGACATATTGTAAAAACAAGAAGAATATTAGCTAGAAAGTATCATGGTTTTGAAAGAAAGATTTTCTTCAGAAAAGTGTTGCTGAGGTGAACTGAAAAAGATTAAACAGGGTCAAAAGCAGGAAGCTAGACAAGAGAAAAGCATCCACATCAAAGACTTCAGAAATATTTGCTTTATTAGCCAAATTTCCCGCAAGGTTCAAAGGAACTGCTTCAAAAATTACACAGACAAATATGGATTGCATGAAAATACAGTGTGAAGTTCTACATATATCTCCCCATTAAAAGGTCAGTCCAATATAATTCCTCTTCCTCATACAAAATAGAAAAATTTTTAAAGCAGGCAATGGGAACTTTTTTATATGTTGCAAGCTGTCCCCACTACCACAACACAGGGCCTCTGATCCTGTCAGCATCCATAGAAATTTTCAGGTTGATAAACTCAAAGTTAAAACTTTTAGAGTCTCCAAAATTTATTCTAGCATTGTATTCCAAGAGAGCTTCTTCTAAACTTCTGCCAGACCTCAGGAAGAGCAGGTGAGGGAAAAGTTCCATCAACAAGTCTCCAGAGGTCTTTTTTTAGTGGATGGCTAGATCTCCCATTTCCTGGGGCTTTTGTGTATGGTTGAAACAGTCGTTATTTGTTAATAAAACAACTGCCCGCTCCCCAGGCCTAGAAAATTATCCAACAGCCTAAAAACACAACAGATATGAACTATGAACTACACCCCCTTAGTAACATTCTTGATGTCAACCATATCCCTGACGATCTGGTTTAAAAGCCTGACTTAGGGTTTTGCAACACATGTTGAGAAGGGAGAGAACATGGCTATTAAACATTCAGTCTCATCTTTCTCTTCTTCATTAGAAGCCTCCAGACAAAGGGAATCATTTGCATTCTCTTCAATTTTCTTTACCTCTTTTCATCACCCCCATTTCTGTTACTAACACTGTTGGATCTCTACCTCACTTATCCACTTAGTTGCTTCAAGCACCCACTTAATGGAAAAGTATATTTATTGTTGCTGTAGTTATTATTTCTATGATGAAAGGCTATAACAAACACACCAAAAGTGGTTATCTCTGCATAGTGAGATTTACAAGTACTTTTACTTTTTCACTTTCTGGTCCAAATTTTCTCTAATAATGTGTACAACATATTTCTTGAAACATGCTGTATTAGTTAGCCAAAGGAGTGCTGATGCAAAATACCAGAAATTGGTTGGTTTTTACAAAGGGTATTTATTTGGGGTAGGAGCTTACAGATACCAGGTCATAAAGCATAAGTTACTTCCTTCACCAAAGTCTATTTTCACATGTAGGAGCAAGATGTCTGTGAGGGTTCAGGCTTCCTGGGTTCCTCTGGCTTAGCTTCTCTGTTTTCTCCACAAGTCAGATATAGACTATCAGGTGATGGCTCTGTCTCTCTCCTCAGGCTCCAGCTTAAGACTGCAGCATTAAACTCCAACATTAACAGCCCTCCAATTCTATCCTTTGCATGTCTTTTTATCTGTGAGTCCCCACCCCTTGGTTGCACCCTACTGGCATTAAGTAATCAAGTAAACCTCTGAATCCAATATAATCTAATATGCCCAGAGGGAAAAATCAGTTTACAAACATAATCCAATATTTCTTTTTGGAATTCATCAATAATATCAAACTGCTACATATGCTTTTAAAAAATAAGTAAAAAGGAATGTGACTCAAAGAAAAATTTAACACAAGGAAACAGAAAACTAAGCAGCCACTGAAATGGAACCTAGAGATGATCTGGGGGTAGGCTGAGCATCCAAAGAGCCAGAGAGGATAATTCTTCTACTTGAACCTTTAGTCCCGGACATGTCAACATTTTCATTCTCTGTCTTCCTAGTTACTACTAGACCCATCCTTCTCAATCTGACTCCCCTTTTTTCAACAAATCAAAATTTCTAAAGCCCTTTTCGATTTAAGCTCAATAAAATAATGGCTGCTACATCACCTAAGAACTTAGCACATGTGGCCCTTGTATTTTGCAGGTTCCTCTATGGGAGCCTCAATCATCCTAGTGCCACTCAGAAGATATTTTAGTGTCTGGACAGATTCTGAAAAATGCTTAACTAGCTGCTCCAATGAGTGGTCTGAAGTGTGAAATCACTTTTGAACAATACCAGGCTCATCAGTCAGAAAGAGACATCATCACAACAGATCAGAAGAATATGAGTTAGGATCTTATACAGCACTAGACTGCATGATCCTACTGACATTATAAAGTTGGAGATGGAGTTAGGAACAATGTTGGGTGAAAAAGAAGTTATAGCAGTTTGATATTATTGATGAATAATCACATATTCATATATTGATGAATTCCAAAAGAAATGTGGATAATGTTTATTAACTGATCTTTTCCTCTGGGCATATTAGATTGTACTGGATTCAGAGGTTTACTTGATTAAATAATTATGTAAACCTCTTGTGCCAGTAGGGTGTTGAGTCCCCACCCACCAAAGGGATAAAAGACATGGCAAAGGACAGAGTTAAAGGATTTTGATATTGGAAGTTTGATGTTGGAGTTTGATGCTGAAGCCTTAAGCTGGAGCGCAGGGAAGAAAGGCACCCTAAGCCTGGAAAGAAGCAAGCCCTGGGAAGAGGAACCAAGAAAACCTGAATCCTCACAGACGTCGACAGCCATCTTGCTCCAACATGTGAAAACAGACTTTGGTGAGGGAAGTAATTTTGCTTTATGGCCTGGTATCTGTAAGCTCCTATCCCAAACAAATACCCTTTATAAAAACAAATTTCTGGTATTTTTCATCAGCATCCCTTTGCCTGACTAATACAGAAGGCATGCTTAATTTCAGCTTTATTTTGATCATTGGACATCCTCTTGTCTTTAATCATAACACAGACAGGGTCTTATTAGGAAGGAACTCTGTACAGAGGAAAGCAATCAGGATGGGAAGTTAGAGGCCCTGAATGTTAGTCAGCCCTGTTTTTTGCAACGAACTAGCTGCATGACTTTGGGCAAGCTATTTCATCTCTTAAGACCTCAGACTCCTGAGCTGTAAACAATGAAAAGTCAAACTCAAGTTTCCTTCTATTTCGAAAATGATATAATTGCATAAATTTTAGACTCTTGGGACAATAATCCACCAATCCACATTAATCTCTAATCACTTATGTTGCCAAAACAAGAGGGAAGACCCAGGGTAATAGGAATCTAATTTAGCAGTTGTTAGGATGATAGTCAAAATAAGAAGTGGAGAGGGCAGAATATCACTTTTCCTTTGGTACTGCAGCTCTATCAAGCAATTATCCTCTCTCCTACCTTTAGCCACAAAGTTTTTTTGAACATTACATAACATGTTGCCCTATCTCCTCCATCACTAAGGAGTCTACTAGTTACTAACTCCATTTAACCTCACTGTGGACTTGTCTATAATATTTATGATCCCTAGTCTTTAAATTCTCTTTTGCGTGCTTTCTACAATTCAGCACTTTTCTGGCTCTCTAGTTCTGGCTTCATCCCTGAAATTTTACACACTGTCTCACCACATGATTGGAGAAACTCTTCTACACCAAGATTTCTCAACCTTAACACTACTAACCTTTCGGGCTGTATAATTCTTTGTTGTGAAGGGACTGCCCCGTGCTTTGAAAGATGCTTTGCAACATCCCTGGCCTCTGTGCATTAGATGCCAGTAGCAATCCCCAAGGTGTTTACAGCCCAAAATGTCTCCAGATATTGCCAAATGTCCTCCAGTGGCAAAATTGCTCTCCACTGAGAAGCACTACTTTATAACCTTTTCCTGGGCAATTTCATCCCATCTTTGGAATTCAACTATCACCTCAACGGAAATGACTCCTAAGCCTGGTTTTTCCCTCCAGGTCTCCAGTCTCACAATTCTTCATGACAAAAATAAATAAATAAATAAATAAGCAAGCAAAATACAAATAAAAATTTAAAAACAATTCCTTATGGCTACTGCATATCCATCTGGAAACTTTTCTGTACCCAAAACCATCAAGCCTTAAACTGAATCCTTCTTATCATTATCATTGCTGTCTGTTTTGAATGCCCTACATATTAGGCACTATTCTAAGCATTTTATATGTATTACTTTAATTAATCATTACAATGATACCACAAGGTAGCTACTATTATTATACCAATTTTACAGATGAAAAATCTGAGGTACAAAGGGTTGGAAATCTGACCAAAGTTTCTCTCTCTCTCTCTCTTACATACACAGTGAGAGCTGAAGTTTGAACCCACATAATTTAGCTATATGATTTTCCTTTTAACCAAGACATTCTCCTAATCTTCCCTTCAAACCCTGATCTGTTTCCCCTTACCCTTAAGGGGAAGGTTAATTGCCCAGGCTCTAAACTCTGAAGTCAAGTTTTATTTTCTCTGCCAATTTATAGGTCTCTCGACTTAATATCTGGGGGAGAAATCATGGCATCTTAGTTTAGGGCTTTGCAAATGGTGGGCAATATACATAAGCAGAATTGACTGAATGTCAGAAGTCATCCCAAACCTGCCCCTCTACCAAAGTTCTATTTTAGCCTCATCTTTCTACTCCATCCAGACCTTTTAAGCTAGATCTGTTCTTCTCCACCACCAGCTCCCCCCCCCACACACACACCCAGGCACCCCTACTTCCTGAACCAAATTTCTAAGTCAAAGAGCTTCTCGGTGATTTGAAGAAATTGCTTAGGATCCTGATTCTACCTCCAACTTGTTCTTAGCAAGTTTTCTCTCCCTTCTTATCTCTACTTGGCCCTGAATTCTTGGCATAGTAATCTTGACCTCAAATCCCACCTTAAGCCCCTTCAGACTTAGTGACTATATGTGCCCCTCATCCCTTCCTTATTGGTGTTTAGAACTTAGCCTTGTCTTACAGTCTTTGGCCTGGCCTGCACCTTTTTCAGGGGGGAAAGTACCAGGGATTGAACCCAGGACCTCATGTATAGGAAGCAGGCAAGTAATCACTTGAGCTACATTCACTCTCATTGTCTTGTAGCTTTGCCTCCCAGAATTATACTCATTTGGATAAGGATCCCATAATTCAGTCAGATTACTCCAGTTCTTCTCTATTTCTACCCAGAGTACTTCTTCCTGAGACTAAGCATTTTGGTACTTAAGCCTAAGTATTATATTGTTCTTTACTGGCTTCTTGTACATGACCCTATAATATGCTGCTTCTGAATCTCCCTTCATGGTCCTTCCTCCCTCACATACAAATAAATATAAATACACACATCCATGTACATACACACACCTACACGCACAGACACACACCATCTAATTACTAAAGCATTAGAGGACCAGGACCATGTTTCCTAAAGGCTTTGTGTTTGAAAGTACCTAATAAACACTTGAATTGAATCTACTAATCAGCTGTGAAATGGATAACAACTGTGCACTCCCCACCTCCATCCCCATCATCTGAGGGAGACATAATCATAGCAGACTGACAGGCAGCCCTAAGTAGATCTAACCACTATGGTTGTGGCATGACTGCCAAGCATCCTCTCCTCCCAGGGCTCCTTGTTCATGCTGTCAGTTGCTATGACTTCATTGCCATGACAACCTGATGTGTAACCCGGTGACACAGCACTGAACTGGACACACCACAAAGCAGTTCACTGGGGATGCTAGATTCACTTAAAATCAATACTATTGCTTGCTCTTAAGATGCATCTCTCTTTGCATGACCCCAGGGTGGCAATAAAGAGAGTAATCACAAATTCTGAGCACCACTTTTCTTGAGCAAACAGAAAACCATTCTGGTTGACCCCGCTATAGCAATGTAAAAGTAGAAGAATGAGTCCCCAGAGATCTCCAGGACCTGTAACAACCAAGAATAAGTGTGGGGGCTCCTATTTTATCTTGTTTTCCTTCCTTCTTTCCGCCTTAACCTGTGCATGAACTAGAAAGACAGCTTCTGTTTCAGAAGTTACTATCTAGGAAGTGAGAGGTAGAAATACTCAAAGTTTGAGGGGGTCCCTATATAGAAATTGTACTATTTTTAAGCCTGTTAGACTTGAATATACAAAGAAAGGCTATTCTATCTGTTAAAGAGTAAAGCAATTTTAATATGACTTACTCCTCAACTTCCATTCCAGTTTCCTACCCAAACATCTCCTCTGCAAAGCCACAATTATTTGTATAATATAGACAGCACAAAACCACACTACCCACATACCAGCAGGAAAACTAAAAAAAATGGCATTGAAATGTAGGTCTCATGTTTTTTGAGTCTTCTTTGCTAAAGAGGGTCATAACGGTAAAGCGCACATAGTTGGTCGTAGAAAAAGGAATTTGGGTACTGGTTCTGCAAATGAATGCTTCTGAAACTTAGAAAGGCAGATGTTTCTTCATTTATAAAGTGGATGTAACAATATTGACCTGACATTCTTGTGAGACTTATACAAAATGACATATAGAAAGAACTCAGTACTCTCTAGGCACATACCATTAACAGGAGCACAGTTCTGCTGGTCTGATTTTACATGTGAGCTCTCACAGATGAAAAGCCCCCAACAATCTTTCTTAGAAGGAAAGAGAAAGCCTATACCTCTGGGAGTTCAGATTCTAATCTCCCAAGAGAATACAGGAAGTACTTTCTTACACATCCTAGGCATTGAAGAGTGAGGATGTCAATATTATGGCTCCCTGCATCAGTTTCAGCAAATGGCCACAGACTGAGTGAGCAATGGCTGCCTCTTGCAGTTTGATAATATCTGACTGGGCTTCAACTCAGACAGAGTCTACTTCATTGGTGAGTCAGCAAAGCACAGAGAATGCAGGAAGGATGGGACACATTCTGCTCCTCAGTATCCAACCTGTGTTTGGATATAGTCAGCTGTCCAACCATGGAAGTGCCTCTATCCTATTTTTTCTCCCTTGCATACTGAAACCCCATCCCACCCCCTTGGGCAGCTAAAAAGCTGCATTTCTATGAACCATTAGCTAACCATAGTTGTGAAAATATTAAAACTCTTTGGGTCGCTAAAGGTCCTAAAACCGAATCATCCTCCATCATCATTTCTCTGCTCCTCCTCAAAAGTTTTCATCTTCAGGGTACTCATTAATAAAAACATGATATGATTAGTCCAACTTTATAGATGAAACTAAAGGCTCAGACACATTAAGTGAGAGAGGTAAAAAGTGCAAGCACTTAAGTCATCTGACTCCGATGTCTGTGCTCTTTTCATCACAAA
Source organism: Dasypus novemcinctus (assembly GCF_030445035.2). Taxonomy (NCBI): domain Eukaryota; kingdom Metazoa; phylum Chordata; class Mammalia; order Cingulata; family Dasypodidae; genus Dasypus; species Dasypus novemcinctus. The sequence goes on from NC_080682.1 coordinate 56,032,115, forward strand.
AGGAAAACAAGGCAAACTCAATATAAATTTTTTTCTTCAACATGTAAAGAGCTAATGACTTTCTAAAACTATTAATCATTTATTAGCATCATTAGCCCTACAAACTTGGACCTCTAAATCTCATTTCTTCATTTGCAAAATGGGGTATAACAATGTCTAACCAATCAGGTTGAGATTAGGAATTAATAAGCCATCCTAGAAAGTAAAGAAAGCCATTCAATAAGAGGATGGTAACCAACTGGATCACAGGGTTGAATGTAATTTTTCTCAGCAGCTGCAGAGACAGGATGAATTTTGCCCTTTGGCTAAATGCAGAGTCAATCAGGTAAGAGCGTCTACATATGAACCCAAGGTAGAAAGAATTGTAGGGAAGCGGACTTGGCCCAATGGAAAGGGCATCTGCCTACCACAGGGGAGGTCCGCGGTTCAAACCCCAGGCCTCCTTGACCCGTGTGGAGCTGGCCCACGCGCAGTGCTTATGTGCGCAAGGAGTGCCCTGCCATGCAGGGGTGTCCCCCGCATAGGGGAGCCCCACGCACAAGGAGTGCGCGCCGTTAAGGAGAGCTGTCCAGCGCGAAAGAAAGTGCAGCCTGCCCAAGAATGGTGCCTCACACATGGAGAGCTGACACAAGATGACACAACAAAAAGAAACACAGACTCCTGGTGCCGCTGCTAAGGATAGAAGCGGTCACAGAAGAACACACAGCGACACAGAAAGCAGACAACTGGGGGGGCGGGGGCAGTAAGGGGAGAGAAATAAAGAAAAAATAAATCTTAAAAAAAAAAAGAATTGTAGTCTATATACCTTTTTCTTGAGCAAACATAAACTCTATTCCTAACTGAATGAGAGGTTTAACAGGAAAAGGGGAGGGGGTATAGAAGAGGAGAAGGCCCTTAAGTAGAAGTCTGGGTGGTTTTATCACCATTAACACAGTAAAGTTTTATATCTAGGTATCTAGGCTCCTAAATTAAATGTCAAATACAATCCTACATTGGAAACATGAAGCGTGGCTGCCTATGGGGGAGATCTGACAGTTCCACTCCCTTCTCCGCTTCTGCCGGGTAATCAGCCCTTCAAGCTCTGGGCAGAGTATATTATCAGGTCTCCTCTGTCAGTGTAGAGAGGAGCTGGAGGAGGGGGAGGAGGGCATCACAATGTGTTAATTTTATTAAGCCATTTGAAGTTCACTTTGCTTTCTAACATTCTCCACTCCACCTTAGTTTTAAAATGCCTAGTGTCAGTATATAAGGTGGCTCAATTAGAAGCTCTAGGACCCCAAAAAAGAGAGCGAAAAGTGAAAGGGTAAAGCTTCAGGAGGAAGGGGAGGTAGGAGAAAAAAGTCTCATTGGTGTTTCCTTTTAAGTAGGGACATATCTCCTAATGTGTCTCTTAAATATGACTTTTAATTTCTTTTTCTTTTAATTTGACACCAGGCAGTTTTGCTAACTAGAGAGTTTGCTCCATAACAATAAACATAATTGCTTCTATGCACTTATTTCTTTTCTATTTGGAATATATGGACACAAACATGCACATTCCTAAGGCAAATAAATTTTCCTTTACTTGAATGGGCAGCAGAACTAATACTGGTGATTCTGCAGCCAGGCAGGGCTCACAGAGCCAGCCAGCCAGGCTGCAACAGCAAGGGATCCCAAATGTAGAGGTTTAAATTAATTATTCTGCACGTCATTCCACTCAAAGAGGTATCAGTGGCTCTTTAAAACCTGCAATCAGTAAGTGTCACTAATACTAGGAAGTATTAATTGATCCAAGTATAGAATCTAGTTATATATAAATAGGAGGCTTAATTTTTGGAAAGACTTGGAAGGTCTCCCGAACTCTGTCAGTGCGTTAGGGGTGGAGGTGGGGGTCCTCACAGTCCTGATAGTTGTATGCCTACCTTTTGCTGGAAGTCATGGTGGTTCTCAGTATGAGGAGGAGGAAGACTGCAGCAACCACTATTTACAGGATGCTGAGGCTGACATGTTCCACGCATGGAACTAAAGCACTTTAAATGGATTATCTCATTTAATCTTCCTAGCAACCCTAGAAAGTATGTACTATTATCCTCTATTTTGGAGCTGGGAAAACAAAACAAACAAATTCAAACAAAGAAATAGAGAAGTTAAATACAGAATTTGCAAAAGGTCACATAGTTATCCCTGCTAGAGATGATCTGTCCTGGTACAGTCTGATTTCAGAGACTGAGCTTTTAATAACTATAATATATTGTTCCCTCTGCCAGAGGCTAACATCAGATTTCTGACCCTTCGTCCCTGTCTACAAGCAGAAAGAAGAAAAGGACTATTCACTGCTGACACCTCAACTGAAGGACCAAAAAACAGAGATTCAGGCAGTAAAATTTCACTCTCTCAACAGCTTTTATGGAGGAGAATGCACATATCTTATAACTCACTCATTTTAAGTGTATAATTCAATGATCTCTAGTATATTCACAAGAATTATGCGACCATCACCAAAATTAATTTTAAGGACATTTTCATCACCCCGAAAAGAAAACCCTTACTTTATTTTTTTAACTTTTTTTATTGAAGTTTACCATTCATACATGAACATCAATAACAATAACTGTATAGTATAAATTGTGAACTTACAAAACAAACATGCATATCATCATAGATTACCCTAACACCAACACCTTGCATTGTTGTGAAACAATTCTTACAAACTATGAAAAAGCATCGTTAAAACATTACTCCTAACTATAGCCATTCCCCCAACCCACCTGGTTAATGTCACCCTATATTAGTATTATATACTTGTTACAGTTCATGAGAGAATGTTCTCATATTTATTCTGCTAACCACAGTCCATCTTCCACCACAGGATTCACTGTCCCATGTTTTGTACAATCCAATCAAATTGTACACTCAGTGGCTCTCATATTCATCACAGAGTTGTGGTGTCATCATCTCAGTAAATTTTAGAATTCAAAAGGAAAAAATTCCATATCCCCTGTGACTGAGATTATTTATGAATCCCAAAAAGAAAAAAATTATGTTTGTAAACTAATCTATTCTGGGTATGATGATGTCCTTTGATTATACTGGATTCAGTTGAGGGGCCCTTGATTAAATTACCTGTTAAGATTAGGGCTTGGATTTGACCACGTCAGTAAAGTGTAACCCAGATTGAGTCGTGCCCTTTTGGTGGAAATGGACACTCACTCAAGAAGACACACAGAAGAGGAGAGAACTTTGTCATTTTGATCCTGTCATGTGGCAGAAAGGAGAAGGCTCAACAGCTAAAGCCCTGGGAAGAGAAATGAGCCATTTGCCTGATAGTTTACAGTCTTAAGAGGAAGGAGAACCAGGGAGCTGAGGTGACTCAGGTGACTGAGTGACTCTCTTCCACATGGGAGGTCCCGGATTCGGTTCCTGGTGCCTCCTAAAAAGAAGACAAGCAGACACAGAGAGCACGCAGCAATATGGACACAGAGAACAGACAGCACCTGTAAACAATGGGGGGAAGTGGGGAATAAATAAATCTTAAAAAAAAAAAAAAAAGAGGAAGGAAGGAGAAACTAGAGGAAGGAAGGAGAAACTAGGCAGAGATCGTCTGCCATCTTGCTTCAATACGTGGCAGCTGACTTTGGTGAGAAAAGTACTTCTAATGGTACCTTGAGTTGCATTTTCCACAGCCTTGGGACTGTAAGATTTTACCCCAAATAAATACCCTTTATAAAAGCCAAAAGATTTCTGGTACTTTGCATCAGCACCCCTTTGGCAGACTAATACATTCCCTTACACTCTCCTATTGCTGTCTCTTAGAATTGATATATCTTTGCCATTGCTGCAAAAATATTACAATATTATTATAAACTATAATCCATAAGTTACATTTGTTGTAATTTTCAGTGTATCACCATATACTTAACACTTTGTAAAGGAAGAACATTCCTATACTATTAACCAAAATCTCTGTACTACCAAAATCATTGTTACACAGTCTCTATTCTCTAGCTTCCTCTCCAGTGAAATATTACATCCACAGACTACCTCTTTCAGCCACAATCACATTATAAATCAGTAGTGTTAATTATACTTACTATAATGTATTACCGACAACTCTTATTCATTTCCATACACTTACAATAAATCTTATTAAAAAGCCTACATACAATTTGCATCAGCTCTATTCTCAACCCACGATTTCCTAGTAACCCGTGCTCTATGGTTAACCTCTGAACGTTTACTCATCATTTTAGTTCATATTAGTGCTAACCCATATTGTGAGCCCATACAATATTTGCCATTTGTGTCTGACTTATTACACTCAACATATTGTCCTCAAGGTTCATTCATGTTGTTATATGCGTCCTCATTTCATTTCTTCTTACAACTGAATAGTACTCCATTGCATGTATAAACCACATTTATCCACTCATCAGTTGATTGACACCTGGGTGGTTTCCACATTTTATGCAATTGTGAATAATGCTCCTATGAACATTGGTGTGCAAATGTCAGGGATTCATGTCCTTGCTTTTGGTTCTTCTTTTTCTTTTTTTTTATTTCTCTCCCCTTCCCCGCCCAGTTGTCTGCTCTCTGTGTCGATTCACTGTATATTCCTCTGTGCCCGCTTGTATTCTTGTCAGCAGCACCCGGAATCTGTGTCTCATTTTGTTGCGTCATCTTGTTGCATCAGCTCTTCGTGTGTGCGGCGCCACTCCTGGGCAGGCTGCACTTTTTCACGCTGGGCGGCTCTCCTTGAGTGCATCAGCACTGTGCATGGGCCAGCTCATCACACAGGTCAGGAGGCCCTGGGATTGAACCTTGGACCTCCCATGTGGTAGGCAGACGCCCTATCTGTTGGGCCAAATCTGCTTCCCAATGGTTCTTCTGAATATATTCCTAGTAATGGAAATGCTGGATCATACAGCAATTCTATATTTAGTGCTTTGAGGAACCGCCAAACTGTCTTCCACAAAAGCTGCACCATTCTACACACCCACCAATAGTGAAGGAGTGTTCCTATTTCCCCACATCCTCTCCAGCACGTTTTCTGTCTTTGTAATAATGACCGCTCCATAAAATGTGAAATGATATCTCACAGTACTTTTGATCTGCATTTCCTTAATAGTTAATGATGTTGAACATTTTTTTCATGTGCTTTTTGGTAATTTGTATTTCCTCTTGGAGAAGTGTCTATTCAAGTCTTTGGCCCATTTTTTTAACTGGGTTGCTTGTCTTTTTATTGTTAGGTTATATTATCTCTTTACATAACATGTATATCAAACCCTTACTAGATATGTGGTATAGCAGTTTAATATTATTTATGAATTCCAAAAAGAAGGATTATGTTTGTAAACTGGTTAGATCCTCTGGGTGTGAGACTCTGACTGTATTAGATTCAGCTGAGATGACTTTGATTAAATTATGTGAAGATTAGGGCTTTGATCTGACCACATCAGTAGGCTGTGACTCAGGGTTGAGTCCCTGCCCCCTTAGTGGGCTATATAAATGAACAATCACTCAAGAAGATGCATAGGAAGAGAGAGCTCCATAGATGCCAGAGGAGAGAACTTTGTCATGATATGAAAGAGAACTTTGATCCTGTGGCCCCAGGCAGAGAGACAAGCCCTATGCCAGTCTGTAGCTGAGAGAGAGGAAGGCTGAACCCTTGCAGAGATCAGAAACCATCTTGTTTCAACACATGGCAACTGACTTTGGTAAGAAACCAACCTTGAGCTGGACTGTTTAGGGCCTTGTAACTGAACTTTTACCCCAAATAATACCACTTATAAAACCCAACAGGTTTCTTACACTTTGCATCAGCACCTCTTTGACTAGTACATGTGGTTTCCAAATACTTTCTCCCATTGAATAGGCTGCCTTTTCACTTTCTTGACAAAGTCCTTTGAAACACAAAAGTGAGAAAACCCTTCCTTTTTAGCAGTCATCCCTGACACCCCTCATTCCCTTCAGCACCAAGCAACCACTAATCCACTTTCTTTCTCTATAAATATGCCAATTCTAGACACTGCATATAAATGATATCAAACAATATTTGGTCTTTTTTGACAGGTTTTTTTCACTTAGTATAATGTTTTCAAGGTCCATCCATATTGCATGCATGTTATCCACACCTTATTTCTCTTCATTGTTAAATAATATTCCATTGCATGAATAGACCATATTTTATGTATCCAATTATTAGGTGACTGACATTTGGGTTGTTTCTATTTCCTAGATATTATGAATAATGCTGCCTTGAACACAAGTGCAAGTTTTTTTGTGTAGGCATATGTTTTCATTTCTCTTAGGAATATGCCTAAGAGTGGAATTGCTGGATTATATGGTAACTATGTTCAACCTTTTGAGAACCTACCAGACAGCTTTCCAAAGGAGCTCAGAATTTTACATTTCTACCAGCACTGTATGAAAGTTCCAAATTCTCCACATTCTTGCCCAGTAAATTTCTTCTTACTGAGAAAACTATTGAACGGTAGCCCTGATTGCTGTCAACCTATTCTGGCTCTGCTATAACTAGCTGGGTGAGTAAACTCAAGCAAGTACCCTTAACCTCTTGGCACCTCAGTTTCCTCATATGGAAAGTGGGGATATTGAGCAGATGGCCTCAGATGTCCCATCCAGCCCTATATTTATTCTGTCACATTATGTGAGGCCCCTGACCAGTGGGGAAGATAGATACTGTGAACTGGGAAGGTAGGTACTGTGAACAGTTTCTATTGTGCCTGAACAACCTTGGATTGTGACTGACATGACTGCCTGAAAAAAAGAAAAAAGAAAAAAGAAGCTCACAGAATCTACTTATGTCATTAGAAAGAAAACAGAAACACCTTAGCAGATAAAATTTTCACTTGGCAATAGTGGCAGATTGACCTGCAGGATTCTAGTTTCCTAAAATGGGTTCAAAGATGGAAATGGGATTTAAATGATAAAAATATATGCATTTACAAGGGATAATGTTAGTTAGGTAATGCAAAAAAGCAGGATACAAAACTATATATAACAGAATAATGGCAATTTTCTATCTGAAAGACAAAATACCATTAACATTAATCAGTTTTTCCACAGATGTCTCTCGAAGTCAACCACATGTATCAGAATCACCCAGACTGTATGCATGTTAAAAAAAGCAGACCCCAGAACTACTGAATTAGACAGTCTAAAGGTTCAAGAACCTGTACTTAAAAAAAAAAAAAAAAAAGTACCCAAAGTTTAAACTACTGCAAGTAGCAGAAGAATGACTTTTTTCTTTCTTCTTTGTACTCGCTGGCATTTTCCACATTTTTTCTAAAGAAAACATGTATTACTTTTATACCTAGGGTGTAGGAAGAGGTAGGAGTTGTTTTGTTTTGAGGGAGACAAGGAGGGAGTGAAGGAGGGAAAAGAATTTTTTTTCTCTTCTTTCTGCCATCCAAGTGTCTAGGGAGGATGGAAGAAGTCCACACTTAATTTTGAGTGGTTTCCATGCCTCAGTGTCTAGAGTGGGCCAGAGAAAACACAGGCATTTTTCCCACTTGGTGTCCTCCACTAGATTTTGAACTGTTGAAGCATTTGCCTCAGTTCCTACTTTAGCCAGGGCTGGGCTTCAAGGACAGCAGTCCAGGTCTAGTACTTAACCTGGAAAGACATCCATCCCTACTCTGGAGCTGTCATGGCTCCTTCGCCATCTCCACATTTTCTCTTGTAAAAGGTCTTTGCCCAGTCCTGGGGCTCTGGGATTATAGAGAGCTATGACATCAGGACCCCAGAAAAATGAGATAAAAGAAGAACATGAGGGGAAAATAGAGAGGAATCATGTTGCTAGGGATGACATTCTGTATGTATATAGCTCTACTCATCCATAGATTTGACAATAGTATAGGTGTGAAGAAAACAGGTTTTTGGAGTAAGACGAATGTGAAGTTAAAGTTCCAATACTTACTAGCAACCTGCTTGACCCCTCTAAGTCTCAAATTTCTCAATCATAAAATAGAGCAAATATTCATACTTATTTTCAAAGGACTATTGAAAAAGATAATGCTTATCTATGACTAATGTGTCAGGCAACATGCTAATAAGGGCTAAGAATAGAGAAATAAAAATAAATACTGTTCATACCTTCTAAGATTCCCTATTAAAAACTTTTTTTAATGAAAAATACAGAAATAGGTCAATAATTCTAATACTCCCTCAACCAAAGGAACACTTCTTTGCCTTAGTTGGTTGAATAAACATTGCTCCAAAACACTGTCTTGGGACTGGCATAAACCACTATGAGGTCTGGCTTAGCTCTTGTAAATAATAGGGCACTGATAACAATAATTAAAATTAGGCTTTGCTTATATTTGTGCATGCAAAACATGCAATTTTGGCAAGAGTCTGATTAACACAGAAGAGTGAAAGAATAGGTTGTGCTCCACGCCAATGATATCAACTATTAAAAATGTTTGTAGGGGAGCAGATGTAGCTCAAATGGTTGAGTGCCTGCTTTCCAGGTACAAGGTCCTGGGTTCGACCACAGTACTTCCTAAAAAACAAAAACAAAACAAACAAACAAATGAATAACCAATTCTCATTGGGGAGTGGATATAGCTCACTGGTTAAGCACCTGCTTCTCATGAGATCCTTGGTTCAATCTCTGGTTCCTCCAGAAGAAAAAAAAAGATCATAAAAAATGACTGTAAAGTGCTTTTGTATTTATAAAAGGCTATATAAATGACAAAAATAAAATCACTTTCAGATTTATTTCATGTTGCTGGGCTGGGGGTATACATATGTGCTTATCCATCATGATTAACTTAACAATTCCTTGGTTTCATACTTCAGTAAGAACACCTCTAGAAATAAGAGAAAACAAGAAGGAAAAAAACCTGAAATGTGTTAAGCAGAGTTGTTATAACCAGATCTCATGTTTAATCCCACTCCAGTCAGACTGAATAATGCAAGCCACTTGGCTCTAGTTTTAAGAAGTTTCTTCCATGAGAATAACTTCTTAAAAGATTAGTATGAATTCAAGATACACAATTGTTATTTTTAACTGTTTTCTTCAAGCACACCAGTTTCAGGAAACAATGAACCTTAGAGGGATCGAAAAGCAATCAGTACATAATAGAGAAAGTGGCTGTTATTAACCACATAATAAGAGATTAGTTTGGTTGAGTTTAGCATGTTAAACTTTTGGATCCATATTTCTGAGGGGCTGGAGGGGAATGGGGCAGAGAGAAGGGAATCAATGTGCTTTCTGAGGCTCCGTTTCCTCTAGGTAAATTATGGAAGGTGACTATATGGTCACTAAAAAGAAAAGCTGTGACGATGAAGACCTCAGAGTGTTTTAAATTTCCTAAAATTCCAAGTATGCAAGTACACACACGCATACACATATCCCTGATTGGTTACATCTTTCAATTTCCCTGAAATCTAGCACAAATATAAGAAACCTGGAGAGAAAAGTCCTGCTTTGTGCAATAAATACTTCTGAAAAGTTTGGCTGAAAAAAGAATTTTGCAACGGAATAATTTCAAATACATTCAGATGGCTTATTATTTAAAAGACCACTTCCTACTGATCCTTTTTGCAAATTAAAGATTGTTATTAAAATAACCTTTTTCCACTATATAATTCATTCTAGATCCCTGAAGATATGCACCCTTTAAACAGGGCTCGCCACAGAAACATGCATGCACACACCTTGTCTGCTTCTGTGCATTATTTATCAACCATCACTGGCTCTGATTCCTGGCTTTAGGCTCATTCCTGATGACTTGGATTTGATGTCTCCTGCTGTTCCTCTGGTTTTAGAACTTAGCCTATGGTTAAACCTTGGTATGGGCTTTGATCATGCTCCTAAATCCTGACCAGGGCCCCTTTACCTCTCTTTGACTTTGCTATTTCTTTGTTACAAACTATTAGACAACCTGAGCTGACTCTCCAACCTACCTCCTTTTCCCTTCCCCTACTCCTTTGCCACTTCTGCTCCATTTATCAGCGTAGTATACGTGGATTTTCATGTATTTCATTTTTTTTCAAAGTTGAAATCACTTGGACTTATTTCCAGGGACTCCTCTGACTATTTGCTGAAAGAAATGAAAAAAATCAAAACAAGAACTAAGGTCCAGACATGGTCCTCAAAGTTTGGTACCTGAACCAACAGCACCAGCATCACTTGGGAACTTACTATGAATGAAAAGTCTCCCGTCACCTCAGAACTACTGAAACATAAACTGTGGTAGTAGGCCCAGCCCTATATGTTTTAACAAATCCTCCAGGTGATTTGCATGCACACTAAAATTTAAGAAACACTAGTCCTGGAGTTCTTAACAAGGGGTCTGTGAGCTTGAATTAAAATTAAAAAAAACATCATTCTTGTGGGGACATGTTGGTATAGGTGTGATATATTTATTAAATACCACACCATATAGTGTGAACCTAGTAAGGGATATGTGGTTTTCACCTGACTGGCAAAGGGGTCTGGAACAAAAAAGGCTAAGAACCCCTACACTAGTCTAAAAGGAAAAAAGGTGCCTAAAAAATGTATTTAACAAAATGAGATAGCTCATTTGGAAGAATTAAGTTTTTATTACTGACGAAGAAGAATATCTAAGATAATCTGTGCAATGATAAAAGCAATTGCAAAACCATATAGTATCGTTTCTGTTAAAAAAATATATTTTTATGTATTTCCACATGGAAAATGCCCAAATTACATACCGAACTGTTAATGGTGGTTATCTCAGGGGAAAAACATTTTTCTTTTCCTTTATGAATATCTGTTTTTAATCTGTGGCATATATTATTTTATAATTTTTTCTTTCATAAAACTGTTAATCTACGCATCTTCTACTTGTCTCTGGATAACTCAGAGGTGAAAAAATTAAGTACTCAGTAGAAAGGACTAATCAAGCTTTGGGAATTCTAGAGGAAGTGAGACAGAGATGGTGCTCAGTCCTCAATGACTCAAATCAGTGCTTCTATGTAAAAGCAGGATTCCAGGAAATAACAGGTCACACAACCTGGGAGATGGTGCCCTTCTTAAATAGACCAACTTAAAAGTAAGACGATGGTAGAGCTCTGACTGGAAACTTAAGAGTTCTCTTGGAAGACATCAATTTATTTCTGGGAAACTTTTCTTTGTTGCAGAAACTGTGTATTTTTAAGTGGTCCATTTTTCACCCCACTTCTTGCCTGGCAGCCATTCTACAATTACCTTCAACTTTCGTCAAGCTGGTTCCAGGTGTGCACTGCATATACTAATGACAAACTAGGAAAATAAAATAAAGTGGTGGTAAATGATCCAGAGCAAGATAACAGAAGGTGGAAGAGAGGTGAGTATGTACACATTTATCCAAGATCAATTATAAGGAGATCAAAATGTCCTTATAATTATAAACATGGTTTAGCTTCTGATGCATCCTGGGAAATACTGAGGCTTCCATGGGTTGCTCTCATGGGACCACTCACTTCTTTCACCTCTGGCAAGTTTAACATCAGAAGCATCAAAAGTGTTTTACCTGTACAATCATCATACACAAAGGCCACTCAGCATGACTGCACATATCCTCACATTCTTCACTGCCCTGTTGATTACAATTATGTGCTTAATGGCAGAAACAGAAAACACAGTTGTCTCCCTTAGTATGGCTGTTGTCCCAGAAACCAGAGACATTTGGTAAGAAAAGCTTTCAGTAACCTTTAATAATCAACTGGTTCATCTTCACTACAGGAAAAATTATTTATAAGAGTGGTCCTCCTATCTTGAGCTAAAAGTTGATTAAAGCTACCTAATTTTTTTTTCTATCAAGATACTCTCTACCTTTGGAACCCTAACTGCACCAGAATATGAGAAATTAACAATGTCCCAATACTTTTAATGCTGTATGAAGAGAAAAATATTCTGTAGATTGGTGGCTGTTCTTGACAAACACATCGATTTCTGTAGTTCTACCTTGTATAGTGTTTCAGCTTGAAAAACTGAGGCACAATGTGATTATATGATAGGAAGGAGATCAAACTCAGTGCTCAGTCTCCAAAAGGATATAAAAGAAAGAGCACAGGCATTGGAGTTAAAAGTTTGAATCCCAGCTCTTATATATGCTAGATTTGGGGCCAATAACCTCCCTATCTTTAAACCTAAATGTCCTTATCAATAAAATGGGAATAATAAACTCTAGTATACACGTTTTTGCAGTGATCCAAAGTTTATCACAATCCTAAAACAGTGCCTGGCTCTCAGTAGGTGCATAAGAAGTGCTATTTTCAGACTCCTTATAAAGAACTTCAAAAATAAAAAGAGAGAGGAAAAGGAAAACAAAATCCCAAACTCCTTTCCCTATTTAATTGTGAGAAGCTCTGACTGTCAGGGAGAGCCAGCTGGCACCAACAGCACGTAGTACCACAGTAAGTGTCTGGGTAGGAAAAGGGAGCCTGACCCTCCAGCTTGTTCATCAGTCTACCCCACACCTTCATATGGCATCTCCCAGAATATCAACCCTCCAGCCCCTAGTGTCTTGCAGAAAAATTCTGGCAGGCTTAAAACATTTCCCAGACTAGACTCCAAGTCATGAGGACAAAAGGATTCTCAGTGGCAGCTGGCTCCTGTAAGTGGAGGAGAAATGAGAAACTAGTGCTGAGCACCAACTGGGTGGGTCTGGATCCTGTTCCAGCGTCAGGCCTTAAACTGATCAGTATCTCAGGTGACTTTGGCTGGATAAAATGGACGCAGAGAACAGAAGCCTCAAGGGCCTGGTAAAGGAAGATAAAAAATTCACTTGTCTGCAGTTTAAGGAAAACAATTAATGATTATGTATTTTAAGTTATAAAATAGAAAAGGGGTGAGAGATGACATCTATAAGCATATTAGATTCGTACTTGGTTTTTGATGGGTAGGCTTCAATAGATTTTAAAGCAATGTTCAGACAGATGATTATTAACATCTCTCCAACTTAGCTCAAGGAGAATGAAGTGCTTGGGGTACCAACACCCAATCAATTCCAAAACAATACTTACTTTAGGATCTGAGCTCTTGAACTTTAGCCTTTCCACCAACTCTATCATAGCCGCCTTCAGTCCACCTGAATCTTTGCTCTAGAAGAAAGAAAAGTCAGGGGTCACTAGGCAGCATTTCGTTTCTCTCTCAACTGCAAGCAGCATTTCAGAGGACAATGAAAAGGAAAGTAAAAAGCTGTTATTTCTTTTTATCAGCCAAGAGTACTAAACTACTAAGGACAGCTGTGCTGCCCCTCCTCCCTTTCTCTATGGAAAAGGGGACTGGGACATAAATGGACAAGTGACCCGAGAGAACTACTGGAATGAAAATTAAATGCAATTTGTAAAGGCTGACTCATAGTTTCATCTTTGGGGCTCAATTGTGCCAGTGTTCAACTGAGGGCCAAGGCTCTGCAAAAGAGAATTCCATCTAGGATGTCTATTTTATGACCTAATAATTTTTATTTTGAACCTCTACATGTCAAACACAGAAGCATGAAATATTAAATATTCTCATAAAAATTAAAAAAAAAAAGACAAACCCCTGGGCTTTAATTGGAAGTGGTATTATATTATACTGCTCAAGAGCACAGGGTTTTGAGTCAGACATACAAGATTTCAAATTTGGGGCCTGTCAATAGTGATTAACCCCAGGTAAATTATTTAATTTCTCAAAACTTTCTCTGTCTACTATAAAACGGTATAATAGGGTTATTTTTAGGCTCAAATGAAATTGTGTTTGTAAAGTTATTAGCAAGTATGTTATATATAATAAATGCTTGATTAATGTCACTTGCTAATAATATTGTTATTATTACAGTGTAATAATAACAGAAAGGTAATGTGAGTCCAATAGAAAGACAACGTGAGTCCCAAATGCAACCCATATATGTAATTTGAAATTTTCTAGTACCCACAATAAAAATAACAGGTGAAATTAATTTTGATCATGTATTTTTACTTATAATTTAATATATCCAAAATATTATCACTGCAATGTATAATTTCAATATAAGATATTTTCATTCTTTTTTTTTTTCTGTATTAAGTCTTTGATGCCAAGCATGTATTTAATACACAATTCAATGTGGACTAGCTACATTTCAAGTACTCCATAGCCACATGTGGATAGTGGCTACTGTATTGGTCAGCACAGGTTTACAGCACAGACATTGTTTGGATTCAAATCCCAATTCTACCAATAGCTGTGTGATCTTAGGCAAGTCACTTAGCCTTTCTGTGCCTGAGTTTCTTTGTCTGTAACTGGAGCTAAGAACAGTACCTATTTCAAGGGTTATAGTAAGATTAAAAGAGTTAATACATGTCAAGTGCTTAGAACAGGGCCTGGCACATAGTAAATACAACATAAGCATGAGATATTTTTATTTTACGGTCTGTCTCACTCATGATGTTGCAAGTTCCTTAAGGAAAAGAACACATATTTCATCTCTATATCTCTTTCACCGAGAAGATGGTTTAAAAGTATGCTGAAAAAAATGAACATACAACCTTAAGACATGAATACCCTAAAAATATTACATACATGTAATACAATCTAAAGTGACATAAATTCATTTATTTTCTTATTTCAACAACTCTCTAGGATAGGGTAGAGTCATCACCCTCAGATTCCCAGTGAAGGAAAGGAAGTATGATGAGTTAAAATAACTTCCATTTTTACAGGGGAAAGGACAATAAAGAAGCACAAATATAAACAAACACTACAAATATTTCTTACTTGAAACTGGCTTCAGAATCACTGATATTTTCCAAATTTTCAGAATCAATTTCAATTCCTCCAAAACAGGAAATACTAATTAAGAACCTACTGTAATGAATCAAAATACACTAAAGGCTAAATCTTTCTCCCCACTAACCTCCCTTCCCTCTCAAACCTATAGTTTTTAAATCTGATGTAATATGACTAAGGCTTATATCCACTTCAGATTTGGACTCTGAACATCACCCTTCTATTCTAGCTGTGGTTCTAAATTTTAATAATTTGTATTTTTTTAAAATTATGATTATAACTCTCTTAATTTCTTCATCAATTTCAAGTCTTTAATTTCAGTGTTCTGCCACACAAATGGGAAAAGGAATCTGGAGGTCACATACCAGGGAGTGATGAGACCCAAAGTACCTAAAAAAGGGTTAAGCTACCAGTCACAATCTTGCTTTTATGAGATGATCAGACAATAAAGCTTGTCTGGTGATATCATTCCTCTAACCTGCTTCTCATTGGCTGAACAAGCAGGTCACTTGTCCCTGGAAAGTGTTCTTCCCCCACATCCTAGCTGCCAGCGCCCATTTTAAGCTCCTCTGCAAGAACCCTGATGTAATATGACTTTCCCCTGGCTCTAGAAAATAGAAAGGATGTACCAAACTGTGCCTTAAAACCTTCAGAAAAGAAAAAGAATGATGAAGGAATCCCTAAGAAGCAGACAGCCTGTTTGCACACAGATGTACCTTGTGCAGAGAGATAAGAGAACCCTTAGCCTTTTTTTATAAAAAATGCAGTGTGTCAGCAGAATCCTCCCTCCTTTTCATAAAGCATCAGCAGCACTGCCTACCCAGGAGAGAGACAGAGGAGGGGCATAGAAACTCTTCTATCAGAAAATTCACCCATCTCCCTCCCCAGCCCACTATCTTTGGGAATTATTCTCAAAGATTAATTGGACTCTATGTTGAGCCTGCCATACTCAGTCTGTAAATGGGTGGTGAAGAAGAGCACTCCCAATGTTTTTTCCCCCCATAAAAAAAGCAGATGGGTGTCAGAACTCATTTGGGCAGACCTGACCCTGACAGTTACAGGGCAGGGACAAGAGTACATATGGAGAAAACAAGCCCCAACCCCCCCCCCCCTTTCTTTTCCTACACTCCAGTCCCATTCTGCACCCCAAAGGATTTTGTGCACAGGTTAAGTTCTATGAACACCCCTCACAAAATCACCTCATAGCCACAACCAGGACCTAGGGATGTCAGGGGTGAGGCACAATGGCTTAATCCATCCTTGGGAGGAAAGAGGGTCTGCAGGCTCTGAAGCAGGCTCAGGACATTCGGCCAGGTAATTCTTGGGTCCTGGGTACTTGGAGGATGGTGTATAAGGGGACAGCCATGACCAGAGGAGAGCTGGAAGGGGAGGTCTCTAAAGCAAGGATCTTAGGGTAAGGACACAGGGTAGTCTGGGTCTGAGGGTAGTATCTAGGTGTGGATGTCCCAAAGTCATAGGATACTAGTATATTTTAGTTATTTGTTTGCATGATTGCTCTGTAAACGCACAACTTCTCTAATAAAAAATGTATAAAAAATACACTTATGTATTTTTTGAGAAGTGGATCAGGATAGTAACAAATGGCAGGTTATGAATAAGAAAGTGAGCCAGGAAACACACAACATAAAAAAATAATAATAACCACCCACCAAAACAAACCCATTCCCTAATTCTGACCTTGTAGACATCTGGTTCCATAAATGGCCAGAATCTACTATGTCAATCCTTGGGGCAAGCACTGAGAGTAAGAAGAGAGATCGGCCTGATTTTAGCACTTCACGTGCATCCTATTCAATGCATTCCAAGAACAAAGGAGTTGGACGTGAGCATATCTTGTTTATGAACTTTGTCTCTCCCATAAGACAGTGCAGAATAAAAGAGACAAGTGCTATGTTGTGACACCTACCCCTCAGAATTTGATCAATCTGTGAATGAGTGGGATGCTTCACAAAAGCCAGCTCCTCAGAATGAGTCATAATACAACCAGAAAAAGGACAAAATGCCTTACATTTAAAGGTATTCTTTACTTTCCAAGGCACTTTCTTATGTTCTTTCATTGGCATTTCGTAATAACCCTAATAAGTAGTATATTCTCACTTTAGAGCTGAGAAAAATGGCTGGTGGAAATCAAATGACAAACCCCAAAATCACAGAGCTCATATGCTCTTTCATTATGATTTCATAGTAACTCTAATAGATAGTATATTCTCACTTTACAATAAAGAAAAATAGGTTTGTGGAAGTCAAATGATGTACCTAAAATTACAGAGCAAGTCAGTGACAAAACCACAATCAAAAAGATCTAAATGAAAAAAGACATACATATATAACATATATAACAGAAGAGAATTGGTATCAAGAATATACAGAAAAATACAGAAGGAATTTCTAAATATCAGTAAGAAAGAGCCAAGTAGCCCCAAAGAAGTCCCAAGAAAGGATATGAACATAACAGAAATGTGAAATGGCTAATAAACATATGAAAAGATGCAAAAGATGCTCAAATTTACTCTTAATTATGATATAATTCCTTACCAATCAGATTGAAAAAACAATTTAATCTGATAATATTAAGTATTGAGAGGCTTTGGGGAACTGAAGACTTTTATATATTGCTGATGGAAGAATGATAGACTTTCATATGTTGCTGATGGAAGTATAAAATGATACAGTAACCTTGAAATCACATGCCTAGCAAGTCCCCTTCTCTTTCTCCCTATGAGAAACACTAGCACATATGCCAAGGAGACATGTATGAAAATTCTTAGTGCAGCCTTGTTTGTACTACTGAATGACTATGAAGTAATAAACCATGGGATGAGATACAGCAATAAAAAGAATGCAGTAGATCCATATGTACCTGGATGCAATGCAAAACATTCTGTTGAATTTTTTAAAAATTTGCAAAACATTATATATGATAAACACCATTTATTTTTAATGATGCAAAACTTTATTATTTTTATAGCTGATATATATGTACGTAAAAGACTAGCAAAGTAATTATTGGAGGGCCTAGTATTGGGGGCAGTAGTAGGAAGAGTTTCAGACTTAGCGAAATGTATTCCTATTTCCTGCATAATTAAGATTTAGCATAAAAACAGTTAAGAATGAACGAACCCAGGGCCAAGGCTACTCCTTCAAGTTCCTGTCAACACTGCTCCTTTTGCATTGCCAATGTATGAGTGAGCAGGCACAGGAGAGGCTTCTTTACAAGTGTTCATCTATGGATTTCAAGGAGCTCTGAAATCCCCAAAATTGAATACAAATTTTGGGATACACATGAGCTTTCTAGGCAAAGGGACATTACCTTTCCTAAGATTTCCAAAAAAAAGTTTTAACAGCTCTCAGTGTAAGAGCACTGCACAAAGAGAACAGACACCCAGATTCTATTCCCAGCTCTGCCACTAACTGCTGTGTGAGCTTGAGAAGGTCGTTTTACATCTCTGGGTTTCTGTTGCTCAGCCTGTAAATGAGAAAAAGATTAACTAAATCAGAAGCTGCAAATTCACAGGCTACCGACTACAGAACTATTTTCTTTGCTTTTACAGTGTTGTCATATACAGTTTATTGGGAATTTTAACTTAGTTGCCAGCATTTAAAAATCAGAAATATGACATAAAGATTTGGGGATGTACGTATTGGGGGGGAGGGGTGTGTGTCTGGGACATGCCTCTACGGAGTGTGAATGTAGTAATACAGTATTGTCTTGATGGATGAAGATGCACAAAATAACTGATGAAAAATTGAATTCCCATCATGGAGAGTCCTGTTTCATGCTCTCATAGAATGGCAAGAATCTCTCAAGTACATAGGCAGTGCCTAGCAAAGGAGGGTGGACCAATGCACCAGGCCCTGACAATTGACACTTGTATTTATGAACCTTGTTCTTGTGAAACTGAAACTTGGCCTGGTAATACATATTGCCTAAGGGTTACCTTCTGAGGGCCTCCTTGTTGCTTAAATGTGGCCTCTCTCTAAACCAAACTCAGCATATAAATTCACTGCCTTCTCCCCAGTGTGGGACATGACTCCCGGGGACAAGCCTCTCTGCCACCAAGGGATTAATAACAATTGCCAACTAATGACGCATTTGAAGAAAGACCTATACCAAAAGGGAAAATATTAAGTGGAAATTATTTTTTATGGCTAAGAGATTTCAAAGTGAGTCAGGGGGTCATTCAGAGGTTACACTTACGCACATCTCAGGAGGATCTCACTTGTCTGCCACAGTAAACAGTGGCTCAAGTAGGGGTGCTCCTGGGGGCTCTAGAGACATCTAGACACTAAAGTCAAGTCAGACAATCCCAGGAAATCTGCACCCTATCAATGGGCCTTACCTTGGAATATAAATAACCCATCTCCCCCAGTGTATCAGAGATAGACTCATTTATCATTTTCCCACACATAATTCTTCTGCCCCATTTATTTGAACCCATTATTAGCAATATACCCATTAAATACATGTCCCAGAGACTTAAATCTTCTGGCTGTTCATATGCCAAGTGGGCTCTGAATCTCAGCAGCGTTGCAGGCAACACCTACTCTCCAGTTTATCAGACTTATCCAGGACAACAAATGAAAGGATGATGATGGACAAAGCCCATTCCAAGAAGCATAAAGTATTTGCAACTGCAAGCAAGACAGTTCCATCCATCTGCTCATGGGATCTAAGCCCCCTCTCAAGCAGAAGCAAAATGGAGATCACCATCCCCAAATCCTCAAGATAGAGGAATGAACAAACATAAGGGGGGAAATGCAACTATGGACTAAAGTAGACTTATTATTCTAGTAATGAAGGACAGTGGTCACCAGAGGTTCTGAGGGGAGCGAGAGGAAGGAATAGGTATAATGTGGCATTTCTGAGACACTGGAATGGTTGTACATGATATTGTAATGATGGATACAAGCCAGTATACATTTTGTTAAAACCTATAAAATTGTGTGATGCAAAGTGTAAACCATAATGTAAACTATAAACCATGCTTAGTAGCAATGCTTCAGTATGTGTTCATTAAATGTAGCAAATGTACTACACTAATGAAAGATGTTGCTAAGGAGGAAAGTGTGGGAGGGGGAAGAGTGATGTATACGGGAATCCCCTATATTTTCGATGTAACATTTATGTAATCTAAAGCTTCTCTAAAAACAAAGTAAAAAATTTAAATATTTTTTTTAAAAAGATTTTTAGTTTCTTTTAAAACTTTGAAGGGTATCATTGCATTGAGCTTCCATTCAAACATAGCAACAACTGGCTGAAGCTGAGTAGCAGCTACTCATTTTAGCAAGGCCAACTCACTCCAATTTGTCATAGTTGCCTTGGCTTGCCTCTCTCATTTATATTACCTTACTGATATCTGTGGACATTTGAAACTGTTACCCCAAGAAACAACTCTGAGAGTTTTCTACCTCTCAGTTTCCTTATTTTGAACACCAAAGAAGTTGGAATGCTTTTCTTTAAAAGGGTTCAGAATACCTCATACACATATGTTCAGTCAGCCATCCACACCAAAACATGGAATAATACAGCTCATATCAATGTAAATATCCTTTGAAAATGTGCAAAGGGCAGGGGGAAAAAAGTGGAATATGGTAAGTAAAAGTGGTATCAGAATAGGAAGAAGTATTTCTTGATGAACAGTCTCTGTATTTTTATGAAAGTCTGTCTAGTCTTAGGCCAAAAATCATCTGTGCACCAGACAAAAATTCATTGTCAGCAGAAGTATAAATATAAATCACATAAATATCCTAACTGGTTTCTAAATATTGAATTCTATATTACAAAGAATCAGAAGATGCTTAGTTCAGAAAGGATATTGTCTGCAAGTTTTGTTTTGTTTTCCTCTATCCCACTATCCTTGTGTTGGTAACATGTTTTTTCTTTTTAAAACCATCAATCCAACTTTCTGTCATTTTATAAAATGAGAAACAGTAGAAAAAGATCAATTGCTCAGACCCAAAATCATTCTTGGGTCTGAGAAAATCCATCAATAAGTCTTTTTAAAATCTAACACAAATTACATGCCATATCTAATGACTCTTTACCATCTTCACTACTCCTAGCCTAGTCCAAGCATCAATACTGTTCCCACTCTTTTTTTTTTTTTTAATTATTTATTTCTCTCCCCTTCCTCCCCCAACCCGGTTGTATGTTCTCTGTGTCTATTTGCTGAGTCTTGTTTCTTTGTCCGCTTCTGTTGTTGTCAGCGGCACGGGAATCTGTGTCTCTTTTCTTGTTGCGTCATCTTGTTCTGTCAGTTCTCCGTGTGGGTGGCACCATTCTTAGGCAGGCTGCACTTTCTTTTACACTGGGCAGCTCTCCTTACAGAGCGCACTCCTTGCACGTGGGTTCCGCTACGTGGGGGACACCCCTGTGTGGCACTGCACTCCTTGTGCGCATCAGCACTGCGCAAGGGCCAGCTCCACATGGGTCAAGGAGGTCCGGGGTTTGAACTGCAGACCTCCCATGTGGTAGACAGACGCCCTAACCATTGGGCCAAGTCCGCCACCCCTGTTCCCACTCTTGTCACCCTGCAATCCATTCCCCACACAGGAACAAGAGGGAACTTTTAAGAACATAAATCACATTCCCTTGCTTAAATATTCTATAGCTCCCCATTACACTAAGAATAAAAATCCAAAATCCTTATCATGGCCTACTTGGTAATCTGACCTCATCTATACTACCCCCAACCCTTTACTCATTAAACTTCAGCCATTCTTTCTATGCCTCAGCAAGCTTGTTCTCATCTCAGAGCCTTTACACTCATGGTCCCCTCCATTATGACCCCAGATTTTTCATGGCTGGCTCCAAAAAAAAGTCCTTCTCAGATCCTAAAAGAGCTTCCCTTTCATTCCCCCACCCTAGCCACTCTATCTTCTTACCCTAGTTTTTTTTTCTTTTAATTCAAAGACCCTTATCACTATTTGAAATATTTACTGTTTAACTTGCTTACTATCTGTTTTGCCCATAGAGTATAAGCTCCTGAAACCAGGGACTTACGATGTTCGCTGTTAGGTTCCCTCCTACCTAAAATACTCCACCTGGCAAATTTTAAGCTTTGAGGAAATAAAAGGTGAGTAAATGAATAGATCAAAGCTTAAATGGGACTGGGAATAATTAAATGAGAGTAAAGGTGGAATGATGGAAAGAGCCTGTACTTTGATGTCAAATCTGGATTTTTATCAGAGTTCTTCCACTTACTAGCTGGGTGACCTTCATCAAAACTCAATTTCTTTGATTATCAGTTTCCTCGTCTGTAAAATGCGGATCACAATAAAACAGCATATTGGAGAGCTGTATTGAGGATCAAGGAAATGATGTATAAAAAGAATCAATCAGTAAATGATAACTATTATCTTCATCTCTGGAAAAGGCCTCAATGTTCAATAGAAGACAAGAGCTTCTAGACTCTCTTAGTTTTATAACTTCAGCCATAGGTTAGCATTTTCACTCTTCACACACACAAAGGCAAAGGATTATAAAACAGGTTATATCCTGCCAGGGTCCGCATATATTCAAAGTAAAGAGAGGAGAAGAATGGGGGTGTCTATGTAAACTTAGGCCTACACCGCTCCCCATGATCATCTACTGGAAAGAATCTGGAAGCTATTTTCTAAGGTGAAAGTAGTGAGTGTATTGCCCCTGCCTCCCCTCTGCTTCTGTAAAAATTTCCCACAGTTCATAACATAGAACAGAATCAGAGAAGGACAACCAGCAAGACTCACAAACCTAAAATTAGACTTACCAGCTGTGTTTCGGTTAGCTAGTGCATATGGCACCAGCAGGACCCCGAAATATACAAGAATATCATCTCTGAAGACAAGTTTTTCACCAGCCTATCTAACCACCAGAATAGAAGGCAGAAGGAACAGAAGGAGCAAAGTAGAGGGGGCTGAACAGTTTTCACCCAAAGAAACGTGGTACCCAGAATGTCTATGCTGCCAGACTAACATGTCTGGAATTGAACTCAGAATAGAACCTTTGATGGCTCTTTAATGACAATAATAGTAAGAGCTACCAATTACTGAGGCTTATTATATTCCAGAGGCTATGCTAAGAAGCTCTTTATAACTATGATCTTGTTTGTTTCTCACCATAACCCTATGAAGAGAAAATGTCTGTCTGTCTGTCTATCTGTCTATCTCTCTCTCTCTCTCTCTCTCTCTCTCTATCTACCTATCTACCTACCTATATATACATACAATAAAATGACTCAGTTAGTAGGAATAAAGAGTTGAGACTCAAACCCATAGATAGCAAAGCCAAATGGGGCAAAGACTGCTTGATCCATCAATATTCATTCTCTCATTTTTCCTGAGTAACAGAACCTCAGCTTTTAGTTGGACAATTGTGGCCTGGAGAAAAGACTTTCTCAATTTTCTTTTCAGGTGGTGACACTATGTACAACTTCTGGAGAGCTCCCTTAAAATGGAGGCATGTGGTTTTCACTTTCCTATGTCTTCTGTCCTGAAACTCATATGTTATCAGTTGAACCTCCAGTCATCATCTTGGTCCATGACCCTAAGGATGTCAGACTGGCACTGGAAAGAACCTGGATTCCTGACAGCTTCATGGTTTCTCCACAGTAGCATTAAAATGACAAAGCATAGACTTTTTACATGAAAGATAAATAAATATCAATCTTGTGTAAGTTCCTATTATTTTGAATTTTACCAAATTATTTCATTATTTTAGATGCAGTTAAAACTATTCCTTCTGTAAACACTGATATGTTAAATCACTATGCAATACTGCTACTCTCAAGTCTTCAAAAAGCCCTGGAACTAAAGGAGATTATTATACTTCATATTACTTATCCACCAAATGTTTCGTGTATATCTACTATCCAATAGGTACTGTGCTAGGTGCTAGAAAAGTCCTAGCCCTAGAAGAATTTATAACCCATGGGGGTCACATAGTAAGAGAAGGGGTATACTATATTTTGTGCTAAAACAAATGTACACAGGTTGTTGCTATGGGAACACAGAGGAGGGGTATCTAACAATCTATATCTCTGTCTAGTAAAATCCTATTCATACTCGAATACCACATCTTCCAAGAAACTTTAACTGGTTCCATACCAACAGTTGAAATTAACTCCTCTTTTCTCTGGTTCCCCATATTATATGGTTTGTACCTTTACTTTAATTCTTACACACAAATAAGCATGTGAAAAGACTATTCTGATATCAGGAAGCTACTGGACTACAAACTTCCTGTACCAGTAATCTTTCCTCATTCTTCACAATATCCATCACCCAGTTCATCATAACTGTGCAAAAATTATTGCAATAAAATAAACAAAATAAAATACCAGTCTCTGAAACTGATGCTAATTATACATCATAGTTTGTACATATTATAACCAATGTTTTCTCTAATATTCTACTGAAGTTACAAGCGGATTACTCTGCTACCTGTTAAAAATTTAGCCAAACAACAAGAATAATCCAGCACATTATAATAAACATCCAAACCAATGCCCATGGACACAGGGGCAAGATGGTAGAAGAGTAGCGAGTGCCAAGAATCAGTTCATCCTACAATACTATTAGTAATCAGCCAGAAGCTATCTAAATCACCTGTATGGGGGGCTCAGGAGACCAGAAAAGGATCCTGCAGCATCCATGGAAGAACATAAGGAAGAGGGTGCCCATCTCCAGCAAAGATTTGTGAACAGAGCACTCCACACTGGCAGGACAGGACATCTTGGGAGCTATTCCCTGGCTGGAGGCAGAAGCTCCAATTCCCAAAAACAGGAGAGGAAGAGTTGGTCAAGCACCAACTTTGGCTACTGATTAGTAAATCTGGCTGCTGAAGTCCAATCCTAGTACAGCTAATTTGAACCTGGAGGAAACTTCTGGGAAGATGACATCAGAGTAAGCAGACAGGGCTCAACTCACTCACAAAAACAATGGAGGAAAGGCAAAAAGCTCTTGGAGGGAACTGCTTTGGGGTTCTGTAGACCAGGAGAGTGCTGTGCATCATCCAGGAGGGCAAGGGACAGATAGACTAAGAAGCCAAAAATGAAAACCATGAGTTACTATCTCCCATGGTTGGGAACGGCACCCCTCCCTCATCCTCAAGAAGAACAGCCCAAGTAAAAACCATGGCTCACATAACCAACAGAGAGGGAAACAAACATCCTTCTTCCTATAAAGAGGGAGGGTACAGCAAAGGATGGAGAGTGGTTTCTCTTTGGTGAGTTTGGCCAGCAGAGATCACTTTGAATCTCGCTCGGGCCAGACTAGAATCATGGGCAAGTGGAGGTTGAAAGAGACATTTCCATGGAAAAATTTGCCGATGAGCACCATCTGCTAGCTGGCCAGGTAACTGCAAGGAAAAAAATTGTATTTTGGAGTCTTACATGTCCCAGACTCCTTAGATCTGATGTGCACCTCATTAGTGGGTCCATGACCCTATTTTCATAACCTAAGGTGGACAATTTTAAAGACTCAGAATAAGTTGAACCAAAACTCAAATGAACCATTTAACAAAACCACTAGGCAAAAGAGAGAAAATGAATTGCAGAGTAAACTCACCAACATAATCAGATATCTAGATCAGCAAAAATTACAAACCATACTAAGAAACAGGAAAAGATAGCCAAAGGAACAAACCAATAATCTTGACAAGACACAGGATTTAAGATGACTAACTAATGATAATCATACAAATCTTCTAAATCAATTTAAGGAGTTGAAGGAAAATATGGCTAAAGAGGTAAAAGATATTAAGAAGATACAGGGAGAGCATGAAGGACAATTTGAAAGTCTGCAAAGATACAGGGAGAGCATGAAGGACAATTTGAAAGTCTGCAGAGATTATGGTAATGAAAGACAAATGGATGAGATTAAAATATACTAGAGGCATATAGCAGCAGGTTTGAAATGACAAAAGAATGAGTAGGTGAAATTGAGGAAAAAACATCTTAATTTGAAATAACAGGAAAATAGAAACAAGAATGGAAAAACTGAACAGGGTCTCAGAACTGAATGACAACATTAAATGCACAAATAAATAAACTATGGGTATCCCAGAAGGAAAGGAAATGGTAAAACCAAATATGAAATTTATATGGAATGGTAAAAGGGGACCTGAGTGGCCAAAAAGTAACTTATAAAAAGAGAACGAAATTGGAGGATTCTCACTTCCTTCCAAAAGAATGAAGTTGGAGAACTCTCAATAAAGCATATTACTTTGCTACAGTGGTAAAAACAGCATTGTACTGACATAAAGACAGACATATTGACTGATGGAACTGAATCACAAACTCAGAAATAGACCCTCACATCTATGGTCAAGTGATTTTTGACAAAGCTGTCAAGCCCATCCAACTGGGCCAGAACAGTCTATTCAACAAATAGTGCTGGGAGAACTGGATATCCTTATCATCTAAAAGAAAGACCTTCTGCATCTCATACAAAAGATCTCACATCCTACACAAAAATTAACTCAAAAAGGATCAAGGACCTAAACATTATTTCACACCTCATAGAATGGCCATTAGTTAAAAAAAATAAAAAAATAAAAAAAAAACTACAAGTGCTGGAGAGGATGTGAAGAAATAGGAATACTCCTTCACTGTTGGTAGAATGAAGAATGGTGCAGTCTCTGTGGAAGGCAGTTTGGCAGTACCTCAAAAAGCTGAATACAGAACTACTGTTAAGTTCCAGCAATCCTATTACCAGGAATATATTCAGAAGAAATGAAAGAAAAAACACAAACTGACATTTGGATATGGATGTTCATATTTAACCACAATGGTTAAAATATGAAAACATCCCAAGTGTCCATCAACCAATGAATGGATAAATAAAATGTAGTATACACATGATGGAATACTTTCTGCTCTAAGAAGAAATTAATTTGGGACACATATGACAACATGGATGAACCTTGAGGACATTATGCTGAGTGAAAGAAGCCAGACACAAAAGGATAAATATTGTTTGGTCTCACTAATATGAACCAAATACAAAGAATAAACACATGGAGTTAAAATCTAGAGTATAAGTTACTAAGAGATAGCATGAGGACTGAGAAGGTGTATAATTCTTATTGTATGTAGAATTTTTAATAAGCTTGATTGTAAAAATGTGGAGATGAAAAGAGTTGATGGTAGTACGTTACAGTGAATATAACACTGCTGACTTATAAATGTGATTGAGTCTGAAAGGGGTAGACTAGGGATATAAATATCAATTTATAAGCTAGAGAATAATCTAGAGATTCTCTAACATAGTGAACTTAGTGGTTGATGAAGATTGTGGGTAATAGTACAAATACAAGAATGTTCTTCTATGAACCAGAACAAATGTACATCACTATTACAACACAGTAAAAATATGGTAATACATGGGAAAAAATACCAGCAATGTAACTTATGGACTATAATTAACAGCAATATTATAATATTCTTACATCAATGCCAAAGAAGGTACTATATCAATGCTAAGTGCCAATAATAAGGGGGTATGGGATTTTTTTAATTGGAGTATAGAAAACGTAGTAAAATTACTGAGGTGAAGACAGCACAACTCTGTGATGAAACTGAGAGCCACTGGGTATATACTTTGTACGGACTGTACAAGGAAGGAGACTGTATAACACAGTGAACCATGTGGTGGATGATGGATTGAGGTTAACAGTATAAACACGAGAGCAGTCTCTCATGAACTGTAACAAACGCACAATACTAATACGTGGTGCTAACAATAGTGAGGCAAGCTAGTTTAGGGAATAAAAAGATGAATCTGAAACCTGGCATGAAACAGGCAGCCGTGGGAACCCTCCCTGAGGGAAAGACTCTACAAGATGGCTGCTGGAAGAACCTCATGAGACTTCCCCATTTGGAAAAGGATTTTGTCAGGGACCAAGGAAAAGCCCTGGATATTCTCAAGGCACCTTGTCAGTGGTCACCCCAGGGGAACTGACAGGTGGGGTAACCAATCAAAACAGCAAACAGCTGGGACTCCTCCCCTGAATATTAAAAAGGGCACGGTAATTAATGGTTTAAAAGGCAAGCACAGAGAATAAATTGGCCCTGTTATGCCCTTTCTTTCCTTACCTGTACCAGCATGCAATTAGACCTGGGAATTTGTAATCTGTAATGGGGACTTGTAGGCTGTAAATCAGTCCTTTTTTTTTTTTTTTTTTTTTTTTTTTTTACCATTTTCAGTGCTGTTTTGACCTTTCTCTCCCTACCTGGATTAGCACACAAGTGTACCTGGGGATTTGTAATCTATAAGTACAGAAATATTAAACTTCTTAACTTGGGAAATTCCTACTACTCTATCAAAAAATAGGAGCTCCCAATTTATTGAAATGGTAGAACTCTACAAAGTAAACCTATGTAAAGGAAACATGTTAATAAGCTAAGTCCTCGGTCTCATGGCTTGCACTCAAGAAACTTATTTCTTTAATAACAAAGCTAAACCTAATTACAACTAATGCCTAAGAGTCACCTCTAGAGAATCTTTTTATTACTCAAATGTGGCCAACCTCTCTAAGCCAAACTCCTACTACCCTCTACTTACATGGGACAGGACTTCCAGGGAAAAAGTTTTCCTTGGCCATGTAGGACTTTGACTTTTTCCTGGCAATGCAGATTTTTCCTGGCAACTCAGGACTTAACTCCCATGGATGGGTCTCCCATTCAACATGGGATTAGACCAAAAGGGGGAAAAGAAATAGAACAGAATAAAGTTTTAATAGCTAAGAGATTTCAGATAGAGTTGGGAAGTCATTCTGGAGTTTACTCTTATGCAGGTTTTAGCCAGGTACTGCAAACTGCCACAGTATGCAAAGCCCAAAGAATACTCTGGGCTCTATCTTAAAAAAGCTATAAAATTATTTCCCCAGTGTAACATGGTTCTATTCCTTCTCTTTAAACCTATAATTCCCAAATTACTTATTAAGTTTATTTTTCAGAAAGTCTCTAAATTACTCTTATGCCAAATAAACCCTGGAACCCAGACGTCAAGAATGACAACTAGCTTCATTCCTCTACCCCATAATGTCAACGCCCCTTTTTCAGCATGAAGAAGCCAGAAACATCCAAAGTCCAGATTATCCCCAGGATGGGGAATTTTATAAAACAAAGAGGGAGTTATAATCAATGATTAAGAATTAACTAATAATTATGATTACTGAATTATTATATAGTGCCCCTACATAATAAAATTGCCAAAGGTTAATATTTGAAATTCCTGAAACTGTTCTTACTAGGTTATTGTTATCTAGACTTAACCTTACCCTTGTGTATACCTGCTATTGTAATGGTCATTCTAAACTGGTCTCACTAATGTTTATGACTACTCTTGACTTAGCTTCATCCTTGTGCATGCTTACTATTGTAATGGCAATTACAGACTGACTTTACCCTTGTTTACGGTTCCCCCAAAACTAGGCTCACCCTTGTGTATTCTTACTATTGTGATGGTAACCACTTTGGCCTCCTGTTTAATATCCACAAGAAAAACCTTGTAACTGACCCTATTCCCAATTCCTAGATCTCTGATGATTGTAACCTTGTGACTCAACCCAGTTTGGTACCCATTCCCCTCCTGTTTAGCCTCTTAATGTTTATTAATAAAAGAACCAGAGTCAGCCCCAGCCCAATTTCTCATTAGCACAAAATGCTAAATCTGGATATCATAAATTATCAATATTACTGAAGTTCAGAGAGACAATTTTGGGCCACTAGGCCACTGAATTCCTTTGTTTGTGCAAACAAACTCTTTCTCTCTTTAAAAAAATTAATTAAAAAATTAATGCCTGTATATTTATTTGCCATAAATAATGGACTGAGCCTTTAGTATATTGAGCCTTTAGTATAATGGGTTTTTTGTTTGTTTGATTGGTTGGTTTTTGTTTTGTATTGTTTTCATTCTCGGTTAGTTTTCTGACATCCAAAAAGGTCATCAATACTGACTTTTCTCCCTAATGCCGTGTTGGTGTGATACCTATCACAGTGATAAACATGTACACTCCTCCCGCTCTCCTACCCTCTCCTCTCTTTCTCTCTCACACACACACACATATACACATACATACACCCCACATGTAAAGAATGTAAGTCTCTTAGGACCAGGGTTCTGCATTAAAACAACCAACAGGAATGGGAGCATAAAGCTGAGCTGGTCATCCTAGACTTAACTATGGCTTTAAGCAGGAAGAGGCACTTGCCACTGACACAGATGGCTCTCTGGTTTCTCAATATGGTGACAAAGAGAAGGGGAGAGAAAGGATGGGTAAATCAATGGTCAAGCTGGTAAGGCAACTTCCACAGTGCGAGCTGTCAAGAAAAGCTGGTGACTCCAGGCACACAGTCCTTTATCCCTAGAGGGGTTAAGAATAAGAAGCCTGCTGCATCAGCAATCTTACCCTAAAAAGCAATTGCTTAACAGCATAACATATCTATTAGCCCTTTATATTTTGACTGAAAAGCCAGGGAAGAGAAAAAGAAAACACTGGACTCTTACTGGGGATAGCAAGGAAAGCCTGGACCTCCCCTTTCCCCTCATCCCGGGGGTAGGGGGAATAATCCTGCTTGTCAAGTATTTAGGCTAAGACCCCTGGCTGAGCTCTGCCACTTTCCAGCTGTATGAACGAATTATTTGACTTTTCATATATCAATTTTTCTTTTGTAAAACAGAGAAAATAATAAAATGCACCTCCAGAGTTGTTAATGAGTGTCAAATTAGTTAATATGTGTAAAGTACTCAGAGTAGTGCCTGGAACATAAAAAGATTTATATAACTGCCAATTATTAATATTATTAATCATTTTTCAAGAAATCAGGCTGTATTCAAAAGTTGACCACTGAGTGAGGGAAAGACAAGGACACATTTTTCAGGCTGATATAAGAGACATTACATGGTTCTTGCTCATGAACCACCACAGTAAAAAAGGTCAAATGTGGAAAGTTATCAAAAGAAAATCCCATCTCCCAGGAGGCCACAAGGCAGTGAGGAGAGAAGAGTGAGGGCTGTTAAATACATTAACTTCACTAACCTTCTGAACCAGGCACCCTGGTTACCAACCAACATGAGTTTGCTGGAAGTCTCATCTATCCTCTGGGTGTAAGGAAAGTGAAAGCTTAGGAGTTCAAATCCTAGCTCCAACACTACTAGCTGCAAAAACTTGGGCAAGCTACTTAAACTCTCTAAATAATTTTTCCTTATCTATAAAAGAGGGATAATAGTATTCACAGTTGTTCTGAGTACTACATAAGAATCTATGTTAAGTGTTTAGCCTAGCACATATAATGTCTTAAATAAATAGTGGCTCTGGTTTTGTATTCTTCTTTGTATCATCATCATTAGTATTGAGGAGAAGGCATATCCTCCACTCCTCATAGCTCCACTGAGAACAGGGAACAATTCCATAGGCTTTCTGCCCTCTCACAAATCTTCTTTGAAGGTAAAAGGAGTGGGTTTATCTGACTGGTAAGAAAGAACTAAGTATGTCCACTTTGGTCCTGTTCTCTCTATAAAGGAATCTGTCCTCCAGGACTCATGTATTTTCTGAAAGTGTGGAAGCAGGGGGAACTGAAAGTATGCTGCTGTAGTTGAAACTGCCTGGCTCTGCTGTGGTTGCCTGGTGAATAGTTTAACTTAAAGGCAGAAAAATGTCTGCAAGTCCCACTTTGATCACAGGGCAAGCTGTACTAGAAATGAAGCTGATAGGACCTACATTTGACTTTTTTGATTATGTTTCAATCAATTACCAACTAAGATGAATTCAGGCACATTACTAATTATCATCACCTAAAACCTCAAAATGTATTAGCAGCATGTTGCCCAAGAAAGAGGAGGAACCCCAAACTGATGTGTTTAATAGAGTTTTTCTGGGAAACGGACTTGGCCCAATGGATAGGGTGTCTGCCTACTAAATGGGAGGTCCGCGGTTCAAACCCCCGGCCTCCTTGATTCGTGTGGAGCTGGCCCACGCGCAGTGCTGATGCGCACAAGGAGTGCTGTGCCACGCAGGCGTGTCCCCTGCATAGGAGAGCCCCACGCACAAGGAGTGCGCCCCGTAAGGAGAGCCGCCCAGCACGAAAGAAAGTACAGCCTGCCCAAGAATGGTGCTGCACACACGGAGAGCTGACACAAGATGACGCAACAAAAAGAAAAAAAAAATAGTTTTTCTTTTCTCCTAGTAATGAAGTGATTTCCAATTCAAACTAGTACTGTCACCAAAATAACTGCTAAAAACCTGGTTGGTTCTTAGGAAAAAAAGGTAGAAAAGTGGGGGTGAGGGGTGCAGAAAGGGCTGTAGAAACATCTACATAGAGTTCTTCTCAAAACTTAACTAACATACTGTAACACCTAAGTTGGGGCAGACTCAGCCACACTCCATTGCCCTGAGGTTCCTACCCTCTCACATGAACCAAGTATAGAATGTTTGTAGAAGAAAAGGAGATAGCTCCTGGGGTCCTGATATTCCCAGTGTAAGCAAGGTCAGGTATGTGCTTTGCATTCTTGAAAAATGCTACTACCTTCTCATTACATATAGGAAAAAATTCAGACTTTTTACACTAGTCTTCAATTAGTGGCTCTCAACCCTGGCTCCACCTTAGAATCTGCTGAGGAATTTTTAAAATGCCATTGACTTCCCATTACACATAGGAAAAAACTCAGACTTCTTATACTAGTCTTCAGTTAGTGGCTCTCAACCCGGGCTCCACTTCAGAATCTGCTGAGGAATTAAAAAATATATATATATATATATATATGTGTGTGTGTGTGTGTGTGTATATATACACACACACGCACATATAAAACTACCTTTACTCACAGATTACATGATTGTATATGTGTAAAATGCCTTAAAAATCTATAAAAATAAACCTGTCCTGGAACTAATAAGCAAGTACAGTGAAGCTGGAGCATACATGGTTAATAGACAAAAGTCAATTGCTTTCATACCTACCAGCAATTAACAAATGGAATATGAAATTATGAAAAATACCATTCACAAAAGCACCAAAAGAATTAAGTATAATTAAGGTATAATCCTAACAAAATATAAAAAGGATATAGTACCTGTATGTGAAAAACTGCAAAACACTGATAAAAGAAATTTTTTAAAAATCTAAATAATTGCAGGGAAACCCTAATGTTCATGGATTGGAAAACAACATTAAGATGTCAATTCTTCTGAACTTGATCTATAGAGTCAATGCATCCCAATCAAAATCCAAACAAAATACTTGGTAGATACTGAAAAACTGATCCTAAAGTTTACCTAGAAAGGTAAAAGACCTAGAATTGCCAACACAATAGAGTAGAAAAGCAAAGTTGCAGGACTCACGCTCCCTCATCTCAAGACTTACTATAAAACTATAGTAATCAAGACATCACAGTAATGGCAAAAGAATAGACACACAAATCAATGCAAAATATAGACATCCCAGAAATAAACACACACACAAAGTCACCTGATTTTTACAAAGGTACAAAGGCATTTCAATGGAGAAAAGGACAGTCTTTTAAAAAACACTGGTGCTGGAACAACTGGACATCCACATAAAAAATAAATGAACCCAGGCACAGACCTCACACTTCATGCAACAATAAACTCAACATGTACCACAGGCGGCGGACTTGGCCCAGTGGTTAGGGCATCCATCTACCACATGGGAGGTCCGCAGTTCAAACCCTGGGCCTCCTTGACCCATGTGGAGCTGGCCCCCGTGTGTGTTGATACACTCAAGGAGTGCCATGCCACACAGGGGTGTCCCGCGTAGGGGAGCCCCGCGCGCAGGGAGTGTGCTCCATAAGGAGAGCCGCCCAGCAGGAAAGAAAGTGCAGCCTGCCTAAAAATGGCGCCGCCCACACGGAGAGCTGACACAACAAGATGACACAACCAAAAGAAACACAGATTCCCGTGCTGCTGACAACAACAGAAGAAGACAAAGAAGATGCAGCAAATAGACACAGAGAACAGACAACTGGGGGGGGGGGAAGGGGAGAGAAATAAATAAATAAACAAACAAAAAAAAAAACCATGTACCACAGACTTAAATCTATGTGACCTTGGTTTTGGTAATAAGTTTTTAGACAGACAAAAAGCTTAATCATGAAAGAAAAAATTGATAAGCTAGACTTTATTATAATTAAAATATTTTGTTTGGTGAAAGTCATTGTAAAGAGAATGAAAAGACAAGCTAAGACTTAGAGGAAACATTTGCAAGACATTTGATGAAGGACTTGTATCCCAAATATACAAAGAACACTTAAAACTTACAGATGGACATTTTACTAAAGAAGATATACAGATGACAAATAAGCATATGAAAAGATTTTGTGTCATTCAGGAAATGCAATTTTAAAAAGCAAAATACTACTGCAAACCTAACAGGAAAGCTAAAATCCAAAAACTAACAATACCAACTGGTGGCGAGGATGTGGAACAATAGGACTCTCATTCATTGCTAGTGGAAATACAAAATCATACGGCACTTTGGAAGATAGTCTGGCAACTTCTTACAAAGACAAACATAGTCTCACCATACAATCCAGCAACTGTGCTCCTTACCTATCTGATTTAAGAACTTATATCCACACAAAAATCAGCATGAGAATGTTTACAGCAGCTTTAATCATAATCACCAAAATTGGGAATAAGCAAGATATCCTTCAATAGATAAATGGATAAGCAAACTGTGGTACACTTATACAATGGAATACTGTTCCGTATTAAAAAGAAATGAGTTTCAAATAATGAAAATACCTGGATGAACCTTAAATCAAATGGCTAAAGTAAAAGAAGCCAGTCTAAAAAGTCTACGTATTACATTATTCCAATTATATGACATTCTGATAAAGGTAAAACTATAGAAATAGTAAAAAGATCAGTGGTTTCCAAAGAGCTCATGAGGAAAGACAGAATTGAACAGGTGACACAAAAGGGATTTTTTTTAGGGTGGTGAAACTATTCTCTATATGAAATTGCAATGGCAAAATTCATAGAACTTTACAGCACAAAGAATGAATCTTAATGTATTCAAATTTTAAAAATAATTTAGGAAGTCAGGGGATCCCAGGATGGAATGAAGAAAGTGAAAAAAGCATCTAACTATATTATAAATGTATGAAACAACCTCACTGAGGTGAGTGAAAGATGCTAACGCAAATAACTTTGGAAATGACTGGAATCTATGAAACTAAAGGAACTTTACATAAGCACTGCACTCTAGTTGATACAGCTGTTTCACAGGGTTAAGGGTTAACAATTCTGACATTAGCATACATGTATACTAGAATTGAATAATTAAGAAAATGGACAGCAGATGGAGGGAGCTAGGTTACTCACTGTTGGAATGGGAGGTTACAGATAAGCACAGAGAAGAAACTAGAATGATCCAATGCAGCAACAGATGAGAATGTGAGACATCAGAATATAAACTTGAGTTTAGCTTAATACAGATAAATATGGTTATACCCCAGTAGCAACCAGCACACCTAGCACCAAGATCTTGGTTTCTAATACCTTCTCCAATAAAAAGACCCAAGTTTCCTTGGAGAAATGGCTAATTCTAGGACTGGAGCAGGAAACACAAAAGATGAGCCTGACATATCTTACAGTGCCAGAAAGTAAGAAAGTGTTCAAAAAAGCCCACAACGATAGGGACTTATCAAAGGGAAAAAAAGCCTAATGAAAGAGAGATCTCAGTGCCCAAAGCTGGAACAATCTGAACAAAATTTATAATTATAATATTGGATTATAATCTAAAGCAAACAATAAATATCTATTAATCCATACTGATATAAAAAATTGAATAGATAAATGGAGGAAAATAGCCAAATCTCTCATACAGAATTAAATAATTTATATAGATAACCTACCCTCAAGAAGGTAAAGCAAAATTCTCCCCTCCGTAAGTGTGGACTACACATAATAATACACTTGTTAAGAGTATACTATAGGCAGCGGACTTGGCCCAGTGGTTAGGGCGTCCGCCTACCACAAGGGAGGTCCGCAGTTCAAACTCCAGGCCTCCTTGACCCGTGTGGAACTGACCCACGCGCAGTGCTGATGCGTGCAAGGAGTGCCGTGCCACACAGGGGTGTCCCCCGCATAGGGGAGCCTCACACTCAAGGAGTGCGCCCCGTAAAGAGAGCCGCCCAGCACGAAAGAAAAGTACAGCCTGCCCAGGAATGGCACCACACACATGGAGAACTGACACAACAAAAAGAAACACAGATTCCCGTGCTGCTGACAACAACAGAAATGGACAAAGACATAGCAAACAGACACAGAGAACAGACAACTGGAGTGGGGCGGAGGGAAGAGAAATAAATAAATAAATCTTAAAAAAAAAAAGAATATACTATGAAAGTGGGGGGAAATGAATAACTGAACAGTGGAAAAACCTGACAGGTGATCAAGGGCAACATCAAGTGATAAATCATGTTGATGTCATGGTGCCTTACCTCTTTGGTTTTCCTCCCAAAAATTCATAATCCCAGTTTAATAATGAGATAAGCATAAAATGAATCCCAAGAGAGGGGTATGCTACAAAGTACTTGATTAGTACTTTTTAAAACTGAAAAACTATGAAAGCTAAGAGGAACCTAAAAAGACATGGCAACTAAACATAACGTGGTATCCTGGGTATAGCAGTTTGATATTATTGATGAATTCCAAAAAGAAATACTGGATTATGTTTGTAAACTGATCTTTTCCTCTGGGCATATTAGATTATATTGGATTCAGAGGTTTACTTGATTAAGGAATCACCCTTGGTGGGTGGGGACTTACAGATAAAAGGCATGGCAAAGGACAGAGTTGGAGGGTTTTTGATGTTGGAGTTTATTCTGAAGCTTTAAACTGGAGCCCCGGGAAGTAAGCTCACAGAGGAAACAGAAGCAAGCCCCAGGAAGAGAGGAACCCTGAGCCCAGGAAAAAGAAGACTGAGGAAAAGTAGAACCCAGGAAGCTTGAACCCTAGCAGATGTCGGCAGCTACCTTGCTCTAACACGTGGAAATAGACTTTGATGAGGGAAGTGACTTATGCTTTATGGCCTGGTATCTGTAAACTCCTATCCCAAATAAATATCCTTTATAAAAACCAATCAATTTCTGATATTTTGCATCAGCACCCCTTTGGCTGACTAATATACATACTGGGTGAAATCCTGGAACAGAAAAAGACATTGGAGAATAACTAAGGAAATGTGAACGTAATATGGATTTCAATTAATCATAATTGTGGCAGTTAGATATTATTTATGAATTCCAAAAAGAAATATTGATTATGTTTGTAAACTGGTCTGTTTCTCTGGGCATGGTAACCCTTTGATTGTTTTAGATTCAGCTGAGATGGCTTTGATTAAATTATTTTAAGATTAGGGATTTGATTCAATCACTAGGGTGTGCAGGGTTGATTCCCTGCACCCTTGTCCCTGCTCCCTTGGTGGGGTGTATAAAGGGATAACCAATCAAGAAGGCAAGAGAAGTAGATACACAGAGGATCCTGCAATGCAGAAGAGAGATGAGCCTGACAGTCTACAGCTAACCTTGTGAAGAGACCAGAGCAGCTGACCCCAGAAAGAAATGAGCCCCAGGAAGAGAGATGAGCCTTAAGCTCGGCCTACAGCCAAGACTGGAAGAAGCTGGGACCAGAGAGCCTTAAAAGAAAAGGGCTGAATTCTCACAAACATTGCCTGCCATCTTGCTTCAACATGTGCCAACAGACTTTGGGGAAGGAAGTAAGTTTGAGTTGGACTCTTTAGGGCCTTCTGACTATAAGTTTCTACCCCAAATAAAAACCCTTTATAAAAGCCAAGAGAGTTCTGATACTTAGTCACCCTTTGGCTGACTAATACAATAATGTATCAATATTGGTTCATTAATTGTGACAAATGCATGATGGTATAAGATAATAATAAGGGAAGCAGGGTATGGGGTATATGGGAACTCTGTACTATTCACAATTTTTCTATAAATTTGAAATTATTTTTTAAATTAAAAATTTATTTAAATATACCTATATACACACACACATTATACATACACACATACATATACAAACACACACTCATTCATACATATACACACACACATGCATGGATCCTATCACCAGAGATTTTGGTTTGATTTAATAAGATGGGGCTGGGTTGATTATAGGTATTTTTTAAACAACCCTCCTCCACAAGTAATTCAAATGTGCAGCCAAGGTTGAGAAAAAGTCTACTTTGCTGACCTCAGATTTTACTCCTTTCATTCCATTCTACTCCATAACTATCTACTTGCTGTCCTTCCAATATCCCAAGTTCACCTCTACCTTAGTACCTTTGCACTCACCATTCTTTCTGCCTTAAGCACTCTTCTTCCAGATATTTAATTCTCAGATAATAAAGTAATATTAATAATGAAGACTGTGGAATTAGTCCACACCTTAGCAGGACACAAATATATGGTTATCCCTCTCCACTTAACCCTTCAGAAGCTCTCTGGGCTCTTTTTAATGAAAATCTGAATATTGAATCCCTTGAAAAATTTAACTATTGTATAAGGGAAACCCATAAGTTCATGTTCAATCTGTAGAGTAGTATTTTCATCTGTACACACTGTAATTGCTAGAAAATGTCATTTTCTCATTTTGAAAGCCAACTAATGCCTCTATGAAGAGTTATATGAACCAAACCATTGTCTCTTCTATGAACAAAATCATAGGACTTTGAGTAGACAGCACTAAATGCTTTACAGTCAGAAGGTTTCTCTATATCTTTGAAAGACCTCATAATTCAGGTCTCCACCCCAGTATCATATGCTCAGAAATTCCTTCCATAAGCACATTATCAGAAAGTAACTACAGGGAAGTGGATGTGTCTCAACTGATAAGAGCATCCACCTACCATATAGGAAGTCCAGGGTTCAATACCCCAGGCCTCCTGGCCCCTGTGGTGAGCTGGCCCACACGCAGTTTTGCTGTGCACAAGGAGTGCTGAGCCACGCAGTGGTGTCCCCCGCACAGGGGTGCCTCACGCGCAAGGAATGTGCCCCTCAAGGAGAACCGCCCCGCGCAAAAAAAGTGCAGCCTGCCCAGGAGTGGCGCTGCACACACAGAGAGCTGACGGTGCAAGATGACTCAACAACAACAAAAAAAGCAACAGTTTCCTGGTGCCGCATGACAAAAATGCAAGTGGACACAGAAGAACACACAGCAAATGGACACAGAGAGTAGACAACGGGAGGGAAGGGGAGAGAAATAAAATAAATCTTTAAAAAAAAAGAAAGTAACTATATCCTGCCACACCACTCATTCTTTCATTAGCATGATTTACTGTCTTCATAGTACTTATTACCATCCAAAATCATTCTACCTATCTTTCTCTCTTGCTAGGGACCTGTCTTTCATTGCATACTTTCAGCACTTATTACAGGCTAAGAAAGTGCTTTATGGAAGACAGACTGAGATGGGGAATTCCAGAACTGCAGCCCTCATATACACATTCCATAGAACAAATTAGGGGTAGTTCTAACTAATAACCCCAATGCATCCCTTTTAAATCAGTCTTAACTTCTACCTTATTCTGTAAAAATAAATAAGGCACTGATTGGATCACTGTGTGTACAGTACCTCAAGCTTTTACTAGAAGCATTTTTGCCAAAATCCTTTTAGGCAAAAAATAAGAAATAAAAAATAAAAATAGGCACATTACAGCATATCTTCAACATCCAGGCTTCCCACCAAAGTGTCTCCCTATGAATTGACGAGAGAACCAGAGCCATTACAGCATAGTATATTTCCACTTCCAGCCCTTATGAAGTCACAACTGTTCTGAGCATATGCCTATATCCTTCTAACAACTCTGCTATTGGTACCCGCCCTTCCTGACTCCCCTCTTTAGCTATTTCCAATGTCACTTAAGCAAACATTCTTTTCTCCATGTGGGAGTATGAGTCTTTTTTGGACCCCAGAAAATTATGTTCTTGAATTGATTCATTCCTGTGTGAACCTAACGTAAGTGGGACCATTTGATTTAATTACTTTTGTAAGATGTAACCCAGGATGGGTCTTAATCATCTGACTGGATTCCTTTATAAACAGATGAATATGGAAAGAGGAGGCCACAGAGACACACAGGACCTCAGAAAGAAACCCCCAGAAGTTGAGAAAGAGGTTTCCCAAAGGCCAAGGCTAGAATCAGCAGAGCACAGAGGCATGAGAGGCCCCAAGGAAACTAAGAGAAACTGTGGAAACCAGAAAGCAGAAAGCTGCAAGCCCCAGAGGGGCCTGAGGCCTTAAAGTGGACATTTTCATGGCCTCAGAACTGTAAGCTTGCAACCTAGTAAATCCCCATTGTAAAAGCCAACCCATTTCTGGTATACTGACTTGGCAACCTTTAGCAAACTAAAACACCCTACATATCTACCTTAAATGCAAACAGAAAGATAAGGGGTAGCTTCTGAACCTTTGGGGTTTGGATCTGTCCATAGAAAAACCATGTTAAGAACACAAGAGATGCTCAGTAAGTACTTGCTGAATTCTGCCAGTCATTTCTCCTTTGCCATATATAATACTTCACCTTTTCTTTGGTTCACCTTAGGATAAGTTGCCACACAGATTTCCAGGACTAATGCTTTTCAAACCAAAGGACATGACCCATTAGTGTGTCATGCAATCAATTTAGAGGGAGCATCCAGAATTTTTTTTTTGCAACAATAAAATAGAAACAGAACACATAATAAGCAGTAAGAAGTAAGGTAAATAGTACATATTAGAGTTCTACTGAGTTATTTCAAGGTATATATATATATATGTGTGTGTGTGTGTGTGTGTGTAAACTAGGTCAAATTGTAAAATACATTTTCCCCACTATAGCATGTAGCCAAAATAATCTCAAAGCACTGGTCTAGACTTCTGAATATATGTAATTGCATTTTTGTTGTTTGACAAAAAGATCCAATTAAATGTAGCTCTGAATGCAGATTCACTGAGCAACATAAGAATTTTCACATGAATAAATTCATAAGCCAGACCAAATGACTCATTTTCAATGCCAGATTATGGTCACAGTAAGAGAAACCTGCATATTTGAGACAAGAGGTCTTGACCCAGATGAGAGGCCATAATTTGGGTTGTATATGTATGTTTTTATGCTAAAGCTAGAGTACAGGGCTCAGTTCCAATTTGGATGCACAAAATCCTTTGGAGATCAAGTGTCCTGAAATCAAACTGGAAATAAAGCAATAACCAAAAGAGAAAGCAGAACAGTCCTTCAGTGACTAAATGTTAACCTTGTCCTTTCAAGGAGTTCGTTTGTCTCAATTTGGCCGGCTAGCCTTCAGGGATTGTCTCTGTACCTTGGCTCCCTCTTGCTATATAGTCACCCTGGTTTTCTGCCTACTCTGGTTTACTGTGAAATTTGCTTTTCTCAAGTGTCAGCAGCTCTTGGCAACAATTTGGCCTACTACCATCAATACCAGCCACCCAGTCTGGTTTGGCATCAAGGTTTCAAAACATAAATTGTACAAATTCCTCTCAACTCGAAACTTGTGTTTAACTAGCCTCCTCATATTATTAATAACTAAAAAACAGCTAACATTTATTTAGCACTTATAATCTGTTAAGCTTTGTTAAAGCATCTTATCACATAAAGTCATTAATTCTCACAAAACCCTCTTTTATTTCTATTTTTAAACCTGTTTTACCAATATGGAAACCAGACCAAGTTGTTACGTAACTTGCCCAAAAGTCAAAAAGCAAGTGGCAGAACGAGCATACTCCCCTCACTCCCTAATCCCACATTATGTTTGGTTTTTTGTTTTCTTTATAATACTATTACATGTTTATTTGTTTCTTCTATATTTCCCTCTAATACAATGTAATCTCTGGTAG
Organism: Dasypus novemcinctus; assembly: GCF_030445035.2. Classification (NCBI taxonomy): domain Eukaryota; kingdom Metazoa; phylum Chordata; class Mammalia; order Cingulata; family Dasypodidae; genus Dasypus; species Dasypus novemcinctus. Next base: position 56,073,700 of record NC_080682.1, read on the forward strand.
AACTAGGAACTTTTTGCTCACTGCCATTTTGCTCACTGCTACATTTTCAACCTTTAGAAAGTACCTGTACCCAGCCAATTCTCAATAAATCCTTGCCGAATGAATGCAGTATAACAAAGATCTTCTCTGATGCATCATAAATCAGCCACTTTTGCTATTCCAGAGGATGTACTCCCTTGCCAATAAGCAAATGTAAATTGTTGTAAAAACTTCTGAAACCAGAGGTGAACTAACATTAATTAAAGTTGCAACAAAGCTCTGACCAAACTCAAATCTTCATTAGATCAAAATGATCAGACCCTCATTCTGGCTGCCAGAGTATATGGCATGTCCTTTCTGAGGGAAAAAAAAGATATTACTCTAGTCTACGGTTATTTTAAACACAATGTCTGGCATTGAATGAAAAATTATGTGACATGAGAAGAATCATGAAAATGTGGCACATAATCAAGATAGAATAAGACACTAAAAAAACCCTGGAAAAATGGATCTCTTAAAAAATAATTCAACGGACATTCTAGAGTTGAAAAATATATTAAAATTAGAATTTAACAAATGACATGCAATGGTGTATTGCAGGTATTAAAAATATAAATAAAAAAGAATGAGGCGGATCTGTGGAGTGGTCTCCAGGTTATAGAGTTACATGAAAAAAAAGTAAAATATAAAAAAGTATCCCCCTCCATGGTTAGGCTAATGTGTCAACTCAGCCAGGTAATTATGCCCAGTCATTTGGTCAAGCAAGCACTGGGCTAACTGTAATACAAAGACATTCATGGGTTTCAGTCTTCAATGAGATTACTGCATTGATGCCTGATTACCTCTACATCAACCAGGGAGACTGCCATCAGCAATGAGTGATGCTTTATCCAATCAGCTGAATGCCTTAAACGAGGAAGTGATTTCAGCATTTGGAGAGAATTTCCTAGCTCATCTTTTGACAGCCAACGTCTCCTGGAAACTCATCAAGGACCTTCACTGGATATTCATTGGTGCCCCTAGTTTGCAGCCAGCCTGTGAAATTGGACTTGTGCATCCCCACAGTCATGTGAGAGACTCTTGTAAAATCTCATACTATTTACAGATATATCCTGTTGATTCTATTTCCCTAGAGAATGCTGCCTAATATAGCTCTCACCCATTTGTACAGAGAGAGTGTTTGCCCCAGCAGTTGAAAAGGGTGGATGTTTCTGCCTGATGTTGGGGGAGAATTTTGCCACCCCAGGGTACAGCAAGAGTGCAGCACATTCCCCAAGGAATAGGAAGGTTAAGGTCACCACCCCATAGGTCTGAGAGGGGTGGACCTGTTCCCCATGGATTAGGGAAGGCCAGCTCAACAACTCGTTGCCCTAAAAGGGCTGGGTCTATAAGCTAAAGGTTAGGGAGGATGTTGTCTTCACTTCACTGTACTGGGGGGGGGGGGTTTAAGAAGCTAACCCAAAGATTGGGTAAAGTGTGGCAATCACCCCAATGCTCTTGGAAGGTAAGGTCTGGAGCTTGGTAGACACCTAGATGCTTGATGAGGGTGGAACCAAGAAAATGGCCATTGGGCAAGCCTGTGGAAAAGGTGGCTCCCCATGTGGTCCTAGGGAGAAGAGATCATTAGCTTAAAAATGACTCTCAGACTTTGACATCTAAAGAAGTATGCCCTGCAAGTTTACGGAACTGTTCTGGACTCATAACTCATGTTCCCCTCCCAATTTCTCCTTATGGTATTGAAAATGTTTATTCTTTGTCTGTCCATTTGTGTACTGGAAGCAAATCAATTGTTCTGTAAATTTCAGAGATCTAAAGCCAGATGGGACTTTGCCCCAAGACAAACTGTATTTTCATAAACTGATTGTGATATGATTTTGTACTTAGTATTGCTACTAAAATAAGGCTTTTTTGAATATTGTAATGTCTCTTTGGAATTCAGAGGGTGGAATGTAGTAGTTTGATATTGTTTATGAATTCCAGAAATAGATACTGGATTATGTTTGTAAACTGGTTTGTTCCTCTGGGCATATTAGATTATATGGGTTAAGAGGTTTCACTTTTACTTGGTTAAATAATGATTAAGGCATTGATTGGGCCACATCAGTAGGATGTTAAGGCACCACCCTCTTGATGGGCAGGGACTCACAGAGAAACCACACCACAGAGAAGGGAGGTTGGAGTTTTGAGCTGGAGTCCTGGGAAGTAAACACACAGAGAAGCAAATATGTTAGACATGGCAGACACCCTGAGAAGAGACTAGCTGTTCGTCTGATAGTCTACAGCTGACCTTGAAGAGAGAAGAAAGCAGCTGAGCCTGGAGAGGAATGAGTCCAGGAGAGAGACAAGACTTATCACAGCCTACAGCTGACAGTGTGAAGAAGCTGGGACCATGGAGCCAAGAGAGGAAGAAGGAGCCTGAACCCTTGCAGACATCAGCAGCCATCTTGCTCAAACATGTGGCAAAAGATTTTGGTGAATGAAGTAACTTACGCTTTATGGTCTGGTAACTGTAAGCTTCTAACCCAAATAAATACCTTCTATAAACAGATTAATGGTACTTTGCATCAGCAACCCTCTGGCTGCCTAAAACACCCCCCAAAAATAACCCCAGTTTTACCATAAGAAAAACATGAGACAATCCAAACAGAAAAATTCCATGAAAACTGATCAGCACAACTCAAAATTGTCAAGATCATCAAAAACAAGTCTAAGAAATTGCCACAGACCACTGGAGGCCAAGGAGACACAGTAAATAACTGTTATATGTAACTAGAAAAGGAAAATATGGGGGAAAACAATGAAATACAAACTGTGAGGTTTAGTTCATTGTAATGTACTGTTTCCTTAGTTATGACAAATACATCATAGTAATAAAAAATATTAACAATAGGGAAAACTGGGTAAGGGATAATCAGGAATTCCCTGAACTCTATAACTTTTCTGTAAATCTAAAACCATTCTAAAATAAAAGTTTATTAATAAAATGAACAAAATTGAGTATCTATAGTATGCTATCCTTCATGTAAAAAGGGGATATAAGAAAATAAGTATCTGCTCATTTGTGCAAAACAAATATTAAAATGATAAACTGGAAACTAAAAAAGATTGGTTGCCCACAGGAGAAGGATGGGAAAAGGATGGAAAGATCAGGGAAATGAGAAGGGATAGAAATGAGGAGTGAGTGATACTTCCCTGAGTACATTTTCTCATATAGCTCTGACTCAGAACTACAGTAATGTTCACATACCCTTCACAAACCCAAAATGTAATATAAGCACTAACAACTATATCTGTATTACAAGTGAATAATATAGCTACCCTAAGGGGTTGGGGAAGTAAAGAACAAACATATGTTTGAGTGAAAAATGATATTATTCAATGAATATTTAAGAAAATACTGGGAAGCGGACTTGGCCCAATGGATAGGGTGTCCACCTACCACATGGGAGGTCCGCGGTTCAAACCCCGGGGCCTCCTTGACCCGTGTGGAGCTGGCCTATGCTCAGTGCTGATGCGTGCAAGGAGTGCCCTGCCACGAAGGGGTGTCCCCCGCGTAGGGGAGCTCCACGTGCAAGGAGTGCACCCCATAAGGAGACCCGCCCAGCGCAAAAGAAAGTGCAGCCTGCCCAGGAATGGCGCCGCACACATGGAGAGCTGACACGACAAGATGACGCAACAAAAAGAAACACAGATCCCTGGTGCCGCTGATAAAGACAGAAGTGGTCACAGAACACACAGCAAATGGGGGGGGTGAGGGGAGACGGGAGAGAAATAAATAAAAATAAATCTTAAAAAAAAAAAAAAGAAAATACTAAAGAAAAAAGGAGTGTTCATAAATGCTATAATCTATTTAGTAAACATGTTTCCCTGAGAATATGCTTAGCCTAGCAATTCTGAAACTACTTTATGTGTATACTAGAATTGAACAAGTAAATATATTGTGGATGGTAAGAGCTAGGTGTCTCACTGTTGAGAAAGTAGTTATAAATAGAGAAGTCTAAAACGAAATCTGTGATATTGGATTACAATCAGAGCTATCATGGTTTTTAGTATGTGTGTGTGTATATGTGTGTGTGTGTGTGTGTGTGTGTGTGTATATATATATATAAACTCACACAGAGTGACAGGTATAGGGAAATAAAATTTGTATATATGCATGGGTTAGTACATATATATATAGATTTCCTTGATCTGTCTTCTGAAAGGACCTGGTAGTGATGACGACTAGTTGCAGGTACATACCTACTGCCCAGATCTTGGTTTCTAAATACCATTCTATCATAAAAGGAACTAGAACTCCTTGGAGAAGTGGTTGATCCCAGGGCTGGGGCAGGGAAAATGTAAGATGAGCCTGGAAAATCTTGTGCGGCCAGGAAGTAAGAAAATGTTCAGAAAAAGATGGGTATTTATTGAAAGAATACAGAAACCAACCTGAAGGAATTCAAAACAGCCAAAGCTGTTATGGGAAACTGGCTTACCTGATCCTTATTATAAATGTTACACTTGTTCTATTGTAGATGTTGCAGTTGTTAGATGTTGCAGTTGTTCCCTATTATAGATGATGTTGCAGTTCTAATAGCAAACAGCCACTTGGTAGTTTCCAATAAACACCAGGTGGACTCTAGGGTTGAGGCTCTCAGTTCCAGAAGCTGTGAGTCCCCTGGTCCCATCTTTATCTTCTCTCTTTTATCTCTCTCTCTGTTCTTTTATTTTGTAAAGTTCTGTGTCGCCTTCCCTTCCAGCCAACCTATTGCTGAGCTGATCTCAGCACAAAGCTAAGATATATGAGCAACAAAATAAATCCTGATAGTACCTGATTTTAACCCACAGAATAAAATAAATATCCATGAATCCATCATATTAATAAATAATACATAACTAAACTGCAGAGAAAAGATAACTCTTCCTTACCATAGAATTCCCAATAATAAATGTAGAAGGAAAGAGTGGAAAAGAGAATTGCCAGTAATAACTGCCGAAGATAAGATCCACCAAGGAATTGTAAAATTAGTGGGCAAAAGTAGTATCTCTAGCAAATGCTTACTGACAACAAAGATAGTTAACTTTACAGTGGAGAACCCCAGCAGACACTAACTTAACCAAATAATCAAGGTAAACATCACCAGTAATAAGACATATTAACAACATAAAATCCCTTGATATGAAGCACTAAAAAAGACATCAATATTTTTGTGGTATTCTTACAAAAAAAATGTACACTTCAACATTAAGAAAATAACAGAAAACCCAACTTGAAAAGCATTCAACAAAATAAATGAATCCCCACCTTCCTTTATACCCCTAATCACATGTATACTTTATTATTTACTCATATCATCATGTATTCATGGATATTTATTTTATTCTGTGGGTTAAAATCCAGTAATATGATAATTTATTTTGTTGTTTACATTATCTTAGCTTTGGTCATTACGAATTGCCCTCAAGAGCTGCTTCCTGTACTTTGTCTTAATATGGGAACAAAATTACTACCTAAACTATAGACCTTATTAGAATTTTATCAATTTTTCTTCTGATGCTATTTCTCTGCATCAGGGTCCTATTCAGGACAGCACATGATTTTTTTTTTTAATTATTTATTTTTAAAAATTACATTAAAAAAATATGAGGTCCCATTTAACCCCACCGCCCCCACCCCCCACTCCCCCCACAGCAACACTCACTCCCATCATCGTGACACATCCATTGCACCTGGTAAGTGCATCTCTGAGCATCACTACACCCCATATGATTTTTTTTTTAAGATTTATTTTATTTCTTTATTTCTCCCCACCACCACCCCTCTGCACTTGCTGTGTCTGTCTTGTTTCTTTAGGAGGCACCTGGAACTGAACCTGGGACCTCCGATGTGGGAGGGAGGCACCTAATCACTTAAGGCACCTCCGTTCCCCAGAGCACATTTAGTTATTTTTTAGTTTCTTTTAGTGTGCAACATTTCCTCAGTCTTTCCTTATCTTTCATGATCTTGACATCAAAACAACAGATAGCAGTCCCTGATCAAGATGGCAGAGTGAAAGGCTTCAGGGCTCTACCCCTTCACAGGAGTTCTGAACAACTTGCAAGAACTAGAGCTTTCAGAAACATCTTTCTCAAAGCTCCAGAAAACAACCAAAGAACTGCAATAACAGGATGAGCACAGAATCAAGGAAAAGACTACTTAAAAAGTGGCAGGGCCTCTTAATGCCCTAGCTAGATCATCCCCAACCCCTCACTGACTCCACATGGAGTCAGTCTGACTTCCAGCACAGATCCCTGGTCCTGGTATTAGGAAGAACAGAGTAACCCTCATATATATACTGGGGGCATATATACCTGGCTCAATCCATCTATGGTGGTTTGAGGGATCTGCTGTCCCAGAACTTGCCTTTTGTGCAGAAGGCAGCTCACAGAACTCTCCTATAGAACACTGTAGGAGAGCAGTCAAGTTGTACCACCTGAGACAAGGGGTTGCTGGCTGTAGGACAGAGAGTGCAGTTCCAGGACTAGAAGGAAACCTTCCTAAGGAAGAGGGGACATTTGAAGCCACATAAACAAGGGACATTCTAAGGCTACATGCACATATTCAAGACAAGATATATGCATAGAAACATCAGGGAGGTCTGGAGATATTCTCTAAACTCATTGTATGGATGAGTTCTAAAGAAGAGCATTTGCATAGGTCAATCTTCAAAGACTGGGAAAACTGTCTTCTTTTTTCCTAATTTCTTTTTTATTTATTTATGTTGTTAGCTCCTAGCAATCAAGGAAAGTTCTGGCATAACACTAACTGCACACAAGTTTGAGCAGATGCCTCAGAGTCTAAATTCCAGTGATAACACACTAGCATATCAACCCAAGTTTCAACAAAAGGTTATAAAACATACAAAGTAAAAGAAAATGATCCAGGCAAAAAAAGATTAAAGAATTGGAAACCACCAATGAGTAGGATCAGACCCAGAAATTCCAGAAAAATACTTTTAAAAAATAGTCCTAAATATGCTCAAATAGCTAAAGGAAAGCATGGACAAAGAAGTAAAGAAAATCAGGAAAACAACAGGTGAACACAAAGAGAATATCAATAAAGAGATGGAAATTATGAAAAGGAAACAAACAGAGCTGAAGACCACAGTAAGTGAAATTAAAAATTCCCTAGAGATGTTCAACAGGAGATTGGTGCTTGCAGAAAAAAGAATTAGAGTATTAGAAGACAATTCAGTCTGAGGAGCAGAAAGAAGAATAAATGAGTAAAAGTGAACGGAGCCTGAGGAACCTGTGGGAAACCATCAAGCATACCAATATATGTATCATGGAAGTCCCAGGGGCAAAAGAAAGGGGCAGAAATAATGCTCAAAGAAATAATGGCTGAAAACTTCCCAAATTTAACAAAAGACATGAATACACACATCCAAGACACTCAACAAACTCCAAATGGGATAAACCCAAATAGACCCACACTGCAGCATACTGTAGTTAAACTGTCAAATGCCAAGGGTAAAGAGAGAATTCTTAAAGCTGTAAAAGAAAAGCTATGTGTCACATATGAGGGAGCTTCAATAAGTTTAAGTGCCAATTTCATATCAGAAACAGAGACGGCAAGGCAGTGGAATTATATATTTAAAGTTCTAAGACCAAAAAATGTCATCCAAGTATTCTATCCAGCAAAACTGTCTTTGAAAAATGAGGGGGAGATGAAGATATTCCAAGATAAACAAAAGCTAAGGGAGTTCGTCACCACTAGATAGGCCCTACAGGTTGAGAGGACAGCCAATAGATAACGGATCAAAGCCACAAAAAGAAATAAAGATCTCCAGTAAGGGTAATGACATGGGTAAAAATAAATACCAGTACTATTTTATTTTTGGTTTGTAATTCCACTTTTTACTTCCTATAGGATCTAAAAGGCAAATGCATAAAATGTAATGATAAATTAGTGGTTTTATAAACATGTAATTTGTGACAAGAACTACATAAAGATGGAAGTGCTGTTTTGTTTAGGAATACAGTATATATTATTGATGGTAAGTTTTTATCAAAGCATATGAGACTGTTAGAGATTTAAAATGTTAAATTTAAGCCTCAAGAAAATAACAAAGAATATCCAAGTGCATAGAGACAGAAATTAGAGTGATGGTTGCCAGGGGTAGAGAGCAGGAAGGATGGGGAGTTAACACATAACGGGTGTAGAATTTCTGTTTGGGGCATGAGAAGGTTTTAATAATGGAAGGGGGTGAGGGTACCACAATACTGAATGAATGTGATTTATTCCACTGAATGGTATGCTTGAGAGTGGTTGAGATGGGAAAATCTATTTTTATAAGTTCCATAATTTAAACAAAAAAAAGAGCAACTAAAGACATGATAATGATTATATGCAAAGTTTCATGATCCTGGATGGGATCTAGTAAGGGAGGAGTAATGGTACAAAGGAACTTTGTTGGGACATATGAAAAAATGTGAATATAGGTGTAAGTTTTATATCAATGTTAAATTTCTTCAACTTGATAACTGCACTTAAAAGTGGTTACATAAGTGAATATTTCTGTTCTTAGGAAATGTACTTGACAGTGTTAACTTTCAAGGATCATGAAGTATACAACCCACATGAAAGTTTTCACAAAATGGTTTAAGAAACAATAGACGTGGAATGGGTGTAGCTCAGTGGTTTGAGAGCCTGTTTGCCATGTATGAGGTTCCAAGTTCAATCCCAGGTACCTCCTAAAAACAAAAACAAAAACAAAAAACATAATCCTTGGGGAGTGGATATAGCCCAGTGGTTGAGCACCTGCCTGCCACATATGAGGTCCCAGGTTCAATCCCCAGTATCTCCTAAAAAAAAAAGAAGAAGAAAAAGAAATGATGGATGGATCAACAGATAAAGTGTAACAATCAGACATGGCAAAATGCTAAAATTGGTGGAGCTGGGTATCTGGGAGGTAGGGTATGTCAGAATTTGCTGTATGGGGTTTGAATTATTTTTGGTAGCTGTCCTGTAAGTTTGAAAGTATTCCAAATTAAAAAACAAAAAAAAGGGAAAGCGGATTTGGCCCAATGGATAGGGCGTCCACCTACCACATGGGAGGTCCAGGGTTCAAACCAGGGCCTCCTGACCCGTATGGTGAGCTGGCCCATGCACAGTACTGCTGTGTGCAAGGAGTGCCATGCCACGCAGGGGTGTCCCCTGCATAGGGGAACCCCATGCGCAAGGAGTGCGCCCCTCAAGGAGAATTGCCCCATGTGAAAAAAGCGCAGCCTGCTCAGGAATGGTATTGCACACACGGAGAGCTGATGCAGCAAGATGATACAACAAAAAGAGACACAGATTCCCACAAAAGAACACAAAGCAAATGGACACAGAAAGCTGACAACTGTGGGGGGTGGGGGAAGGAAGGGGAGAGAAATAAATAAAAAATAAATCTTTAAAAAAAAAAAACAGGGTCCACAAGATGGAGGACTAAAATATGGATTAGAGTGGACTTACCGATATTCTACTATGGAACTACTGTGACTAGTAATGGAAGAAATTGTAGCACTGATATGGAGGTGACCACAGTGGTTGCTGGGGCGGGGAGAGGGGGGAAGAGATGTGGAGTGGGGGCATTTTCGGGACTTGGAGTTGTCCTGGATGATACTGCAGAGACAGATACTGGACGTTGTGTGTCCTGCCATAACCCACTGGATGGGCTGGGGGAGAGTATGCACTACAATGTAAACTGTTGTCCATGTGGTGCAGCAGTGCTCCAAGGTATATTCACCAAACGCAGTGGATGTGCCACAATGATGGAGGAGGTTGTTGATGTGGGAGGAGTGGGATGAGGGGGATGGAGGGCATATGGGAACCTCATATTTTTTTAATGTAACATTTAAAAAAAAAGAGATCGTAGGAAAAATAAAAATAAATAATACGTAATTCTAAAAAAAAGTTAAAAAGAAATGGAATCTGTAGTCAAAAATACAATACAAAAAAAAAAAAAATACAGACAGAAAGACACACATAAACACATATACAATCCAGATTCAGATGGCTTTAATGATCAGTTCTACCAACAATTCTGGAAAGAAATATTCCAATCTTTCACAAACACTTTAGCACATTAAAAGATAGCGAGAGGGGAGCTGATGTGGCTCAAGCAGTTGAGGTGCCTGCTTCCTACATAGGAGGTCCTAGGTTTAGTTCCAGTGCCTCCTAAAAGCAAAAATAAACAACAAGCAAACAAATGAAAAAACCAACTCAGGAGAGCCAATGTGGCTCAGTGGTTGAGTGCCAGCTTCCCACTTACGAGGTCCCTGAGGTCAATCCTTGGCCCCCGTACCTCAAAAGAAGAAAAATAAAGATAGCAAGAAAGTGAGAAGCAACACACCCTGACTCACACTCTGAAGCCAATATAACCTTGATAGCAAAATCTCATGAGGACAATAAAAGAAAGTAAAATTACGGTCCAATTTCTCCAATAAATGTAGATGAAAAAAAATCTTCCATAAGTAATAAACCAAATTCATAAGCATAAGACAGTATAGGCAGGGCAGACAGCTCAGGAGTTTAGTACCCTGCCAGGGGGTCTACTTAGGAATTTATGTTCCCCAGTGTAATACAGACTTAGTTGTGGTTTCCCTATACACTGTTCTTCTGCCCCTTCTATTTGAACCTATAGTTAGTGCTAGAGTTGACAGATGTATGTCCAAAAGACCTAAGTCTTTGGGCTGTTCATGTGTGAGCTGGGCCCTGAATCAACAGAGCTGCAACACTTACTCTCCAGTTCAGTGACTCACCCAGCACAAGGAGATGATGATGGACAACGACCATCCCAAGGAAGAGAGTGAGTCTGCAACTGCAAGCAAGATAGTCCCATCTATCTGTTCATGGGATCTGTGCCCCATCTCAATTAGAGGTGGAGTGAACATCACCATCCCAGAATCCTTAGGATTAGGGAATGAATGATGGACTAGAGTAGACTTACTGGTATTCTAGTATAGAATTACTGTGACTCTAGAAATAGAAAAACTTATTGATGTGGAGGCAGTGGCCACTGGAGGTTCTGAGGGGAGGGATAGGGAAAAACAGTTGTAATACGAAGACATTTTCAGGACTTGGGAATTGTCCTGAATGATATTGCAATGACGGATACAACTCATTATATATCTTATCATAACTTACAAAATTGTGCAGGAGAGAGTGTCGACTACAATGTAAACTATAATCCACACTTAGTGGCAGTACTCCAAAATGTGTTTATCAATTGTAACAAATGTACCACACTAATGAAAGATGTTAATGTGGGAAAATGTAGGGGGGTTTGGGGGTGGGGCATATGGGAATTCCCTCTATTTTTTATGTAATGTTTATGTAATCTAAGTAGTCTTTAAAAAAAATAAAGTATTAAAAAAATATACATAAGGATACTTCATCATACCAGTTATCCCAGAATGCAAGGTTCCTCTAATTGTAAAAACAGTAACAACAACATGAAGGGATAGAAATAAAATCATATAAATGCACAAGCCTTTACTTGCAAAAAGAAACACGAACAATAAGCAAAAAACTATAATGAGAGTGGTTACCAAGAGTTATTGGAGAAATCAGGTGAAAAGGACAGGGTTCAGTGACAGATTCACTTTTGAGACCTGTTATGACTAGTTTTTAAATATAATTTTAAGAGGTAAATCAATTAATGTTTTTCCGTACATTAACATAGTAAAAAAATAAAATCGCACAATCATGAGGCAAAAAAAAAAAAAAAACCCAAATAAATAATCAAAAGACTTCATGTTGTAATGGTATTAATTTCCCCTATATTGTTTATAAATACCATATAATAAAGTCTTCCAAACGTTTTTATAGAATCTGATATGATTCTAAGGAAGGTAAAGGGTCAAGACTGGTCAAGAAACACCTGTAGAAGAACAAGATGGAAAGACTAGCTCTATCAGATATCAGATAACTGAGAAAATATGTTGGCACAAAAATATACTAACAGGGAAACGGACTTTGGCCCAGTGGTTAGGGCGTCCGTCTACCACATGGGAGGTCCGCGGTTCAAACCCGGGGCCTCCTTGACCCGTGTGGAGCTGGCCATGCGCAGCGCTGATGCGCGCAAGGAGTGCCTTGCCACGCAAGGGTGTCCCCCGCGTGGGGGAGCCCCACGCGCAAGGAGTGCGCCCGTGAGGAAAGCCGCCCAGCATGAAAAGTGCAGCCTGCCCAGGAATGGCGCCGCCCACACTTCCCGTGCCCTGACGACAACAGAAGCGGACAAAGAAACAAGACGCAGCAAATAGACACCAAGAACAGACAACCAGGGGAGAGGGGGAAATTAAATAAATTAATAAATCTTTAAAAATATATATATATATATATATATACTAACAGATTAATAGCACAGAACAGAAAAGCCAAGAAAATAGATTTGTACATATTCATGAACTTGATAAATGACAGGTGTTATCACTGATTGGTGCAGAAAAGGTGGAACTGTCACTAAATTCTGCTACAGTGATTGACTAGGGTACACAAGAAAAAAAAAAAGTTGAACGCCTACCTCCACTACACAAAAATCAATATTAAGATGCAAAAAGCATCTACTATAAAGGAAAGTATTGATAAATTTTACTACATTAAAATTAAGAACTTCTATTCAAGGCACAATTTAAAAAGAAAAACCACAAAGTGGGAGAAAATACTTGCTACCCATGTAACCAAGAAAGAAGTGAGAACCAAATGCCTAAAAACTCCTATAAATTAATCTGAAAGACAATTCAATAGAAAAAGTAAGCAAAAGATTTGAATGGGTACTTCACAAGAGAGGAAATAAGAATGATAGTTAAAGTCATCAGCAAACAGGGAAATGCAAATTCAAACCACAATAAGATACCATTACATACTCAAAAGATTGACAAAAAGTAAATATTCTGCAGAAACAAGTATTAGTGAAGATAAAGAGTAACAGAAACTCTTTTACACTCTGGATGGCAAGGCAAATTGGTACAACCATTTTGGAAAATAGTTGACAGCATCTAGGACTACTGAAGACATGCAAAGTCAGTGACACAATTGCACTCCTAGGCTTATATTCCATATAAATGAAAATATGCACCAGGAGACATGAGCAAGAATGTCAAACCAAGACTGTTTATAATAGCCAGAAGTGTTCATCTATACTATAATAGGTAAACTGTGGCATATTCATAAAATTTAATTTTGGATGTCATAAACACAATGTTGAGAAAATGAAGAGGAAAAAAAGCCTCAAAAGAATGCATATGAAACAATGGTGTAAATTTCAAAAAAGTTAAGGAGTACATACATATACGCTAAAAGTATCAAAATAAGCAAGAAAATTATCACCACAGAAGTTAAAATATGGGGAAGTAATAGAAAAAAAGGTAACAAAAAATAAAATAAAATAAAAATATTGCTAGTAATGCTCTATTTCTTCATCTGGATAGAGGTTTCATTAGTATTTGCTTTATACTTGGATGGTGCATATGTTTGTACACATGTTCTGAATGTGTATTTTACAATAAAAAATACGGACAAAAAAGGAAAACCCTTAAGCAATTTTCATTATCAAAGTATTTGTCATCTCAATCTGAGCAAATGAAAGATTTGCTTAGTAAAAGAAAGTCATAATGATAAAGTTCACTAATGAACTGCTCACCCCACTCAAACTTTCCTCCCTGGATAACTCCAACAGTTTCTCTCACTGATTATAAATACATGCAATATAAATATAAGACAAATCATTTGCAAATTCATTGATTCATCAAATATTTACTGAGTGTCTACATCTTGCCAAACATTGTTTTAGGGACATGCAAGATCCACGATAGACAAAGGTCCCTCTTAAAAAGCATGGAGGACATGGGAACTTCCATCCCCATCTCAATTTGGCCTCCACTTTCTCAGCCTCCTTTCCTACCAAGTTTCAAATATGAAGAACCTAACAGCAACTCCAAGCGCACAAGAAGTTACTATATAAACCACTATCTCAGGAGTCACCTGCTTGGATTCATTTGGCAAAATCATGGTTTCCCATGTTTCCTTGAAGGCAAAAAGGTTGTTTGCCTTCTCAAGAGCCCTAAGTCAAGGCACAAGACTCAACATTGGTAAAGCTGTGGGAATTGGCTTCAGTGGGGTGAAAGCTCCTAAGGAACACTTTACTTGGGATCCATAAACCACTGGATTTTTTTAAATTGTATTTTTCCTCAGGTGAGAATCCACAGCTTTCATCAGGCACTCAAAGGTGTTCAATCAAAAAGGGTAAATAGGCACTGCTCCCAATAAGTTGGATAAACTAGCTTTTTAGGGACACATTGAAAGTAAATGTGGCCACAGATAAACCACCTGAGTTGAAACCCAGGTGACGAGACTCCTAGGGCCTATGCTCTGACTGTCCAATACTTACTCTTAGTTCTTCAAAGGCTTCGTCTAGCGTGGAGAGTTGGTGACCCTGGTGAGCCCCAATAACCGGGCACAGGACACAGATGAGCTCTCTATCTTCCTGGCAATAGGTGCTTAAATCTAGCCCATGGTCTGGACACTTCCTCTTGGCCACTCTCTCTGCTTCCATTTCTATTTCTGGATCAAATTCGCTCTCTGCCTCAGTTTCTCCCTCAGCCTCAGATTCTCCTTCTTCCTGGTTGTCATCCTCTGCCTCGCTTTCTTGCTCATCCTCCATTTCTTCCTCACTGTCTTCTTCACTCTCTTCATCGCTCTCATCTTCACTCTCTTCCTCCGTCTCGCTCTCGTCTTCTGACGCACTCTCTTCCTCAGACTCGCTCTCTTCCCCCACCTCGTTTTCTATCTCTGTCTCATTCTCCACTTTGGCCTCAACTTCTTCCTTCCCCTCCCCCGTGGCTCCCGGTGTCCAGACCTCAGCGCCATGGATGTATTCCGCCAGGTGGTGACTGAGGAAATTCTGCCTGTGCACCTCTGCGTGGCGGCGGCAGTAGCAGAAGCCGCATTCTTGGCACACTTCCTCGGCCTCCGGAGCCTCGTCGGGCTCACACTCGTCACACGTGCCGTCGTGAGGCAGCTCCTCGAAGGCCGCGCCCACTCCGGTGGCCATGTGGGTGCCGTGACGCGGCCCAGGCCTCAAGGCCTCGGAGCTCGCCGCCTCTGCGCGGCGCACTCGCTTCTTTCTCCTCACTTCCTCCTGGGGACTCGCTTCCCGTGTCTTAGAACAGGACTCGGGACCGCGGTCGCCGCTGCCGCCTGCACCCGGCAGCCCCTGTACCGACCCAGGAGCAAATGGCCTTCCCGCCCGCGCGGCCTGCTCCCCGCGACCGCTTTGCGGCCCCGGGTACTTCCGGCGCAGCAGCCCGGGGCGCTTCGTGCGCCCAGGTGGACGCCCGAGCACCGGGACCCCGGCGCTATGCCGGGGGCTCGGCCTCTGGCTGTTCTGGGCAAGATCGCGGCGGTCGTGGGCCTCGCGCCGCCCCGGTTCTACTTTCCCTTTCACTGTCAGGCGGACTCCTTTCACTTCCTGAGTCATTTAAAGTGGCAATGCCCCTTTTCTGCTTTTCCCGCGGGATTCAGCATCCCAGGGAGGAGGAGGAGGAAGGATTAAGTCCCCTGCTCGCTCCCTGGTGGGAATTGGGCTCCGCCTCCCCCACTGCCTCCTGGGAGGTCTTTTTTAAGGACAATGTCCGTGTCTATTTCAGGATCTCTCATTCTAATCTGTCGCCACCCGTCGCAGTGTCCGATGCTGCCTGTTCTGCAAAGAGCTAGAGCTCAGTGTTGTTTTGCCACACCGAACCTGGCCGCCTAGGATTTCCAGGGCTCCGGGAAGAGCTGTGTTTGTTCTTCTTGGCTCGGGGAATTTCAGTCAGGCTGAGCAAACAAACCCTCTAGGACCAAAGCAATACTATGTTTTGTAGGTTTGTAAAGTCTATTTACATTCCTGTCTCATAGAGACTCTTGGGTGGTAATTTCTGCATCTTTTTCTAAGAGCCTGCCTTGAGATAATATGGTGAAGTGAGGTGGGAAAGATGGTATTTGTTGAGTGACAGTTCAATTTTGAGTATTCCTTCTTGTGAGGAACTTCTCTGGATTCAGATTGAGTTCCAAGACAAGAAAAAGAAAGGGAACTGTTATTTATTGAGCAACACTAAAGTGCCAAAAACCAGGCTAGATTTTTTTATGTGACTCTTCAAAAGCCGGCTATGGAAAATCCAGTGTGTGGGATCCCCAAATCCCGTGCCAATTCTTACTAGCATTATGGCCATGGATAAATTAATTCATCAGCCTGTTTACCACTTTATCTTTTCAATCTGTAAAGTGGATATAATGATAATTACTACCTACCTCATGGGGTTGTAAAAGGTGTCTGTCCTATAGAAGTATTTACTAAATTTTAGCTATTATTAATGGCACAGATTGTATTTAATGCTCAAAATGACCCTTAGAAGGACTTTTTAAAAACATTTTAAACTCTTAGGACATTTTTGGCTGGTCGTTGGCAATGTAGACAAACCTCATTCCATACTATGTTCCTCCATTCACAGAGGAGCTTTGGGGAGAGGTTATCTAGTCAGGGGAGAAGCTGAGATGTGGTTGAGAAGAATGAAGGACGATGGAATCCATTAAATTCCCTACATGATGTTGAGCTAGGATTGCCAGATGATCTCCACAAAAAAAACCAGGGGATGGGTGGGATTTAAAAAGAAAAAAAAATTTTTTTAATGAATGTAATTGTCTTTGCGCAGCTTTTGCTAAATCCTTTTTTTTTTTTAACTTCAACAATTCTACAGAAGGTTGAAAAAAATCAGTTTATTTTGTTCCAATTCCACATACATTTCTGTTTCTTCCAGTTCATTTTCCTGGAAAATATGTCCATTTCTGCATATGAAGCAAGGATTGATGCACTATACTGAAAAAAGTATTCAACAAATGTTAACTCAAGCATTAACATTAGTATACCATTTATACCTACTTAGTTTCTTACTTGGTTATTTCCACCTCCCCAGGCTGAAAAGGAAACAGCCTAGCTTTCACAAACATAATGTTACCACATTTAAAAAATGTCTCTTCAAAGAAACAATATTTTGATGTCTTAAAAGGACTTTTTTTGAATCCAGAGTCATGAGGATGGGGAAGGGAGGGAGGGGCATTTTCTTGTTGTCATTATTGGTGTTACTTGTTCTTAATTTTACCTAACAGGAAGTTAAAATATACTGTGCAATTCAGTATTTGACACGTTAGAATCTTTTGAGCCTTCTGTAGAGAGAGAGTTAGAGGCAGAAGGTGGTGGAACTATTAAAGAGAAACTTTATAAAGCTCTCGTGACAAAGTGTGGTAGACTCAGTGAGTCAGACCTTCTGTACACCCTTGCATGGAAATCAGAACTGTCAGACTCCCCAGGAACTGAAATCTTTGGGAGCATCCAGAGACAGTATTCTTGGTAAATTAGTCTATTACTCCATAGCAAATCTCCTCAAAACTTAGCAGCTTAAAATAATAAACATTAATTATCTCACATAATTTCTGTGAGTCAGGAATCTGAGAGTGGCTTAGCTAGGTGGTTCTAGCTCAGGGTCTCTCAAGAGATTTCAGCAAAGATGGCTGGAGCTGTAGTCATCTGAAGGCTTAATTCAAATGTGGGGTTGATTTCCAAAATGGCTCATTCACATGGCTTTTGGCAGAAGGCCTCTGTTCCTTATCACTAGCAATAGGGCTGCTTGAGTGTCCTCATGATATGGCTGTTGAATTTCCCCCAAATCAAGTGATCTAAGAGAGGACAGGGTGGAAGATGCAATGGCATTTATGATATAACTTCAGAACTCACACATTATCATTTCTGACATAAGCTATTGATTACTTTAGATGTTTTTGAGGTCTCAATGAATGATTTTAGAGCCACACCCTCAGCTTCATTTTTGGATGATATTTTCTGGGCAGTATCCAGGATTTTATCTTTGCCTAGATAGTAGTCATTTCATTTGAGTATCATTTGCCAGTTGAAGAGGTTAGGAATTTTCAAAACTAGCAAAAGTCCTTCCTTTAGATAATCTTTCTTCTCACACTTTGCTATAATCAGCAAGAAGTCATCCATCAGTACCTTCAACACTCTACTGGAAATGTACTTAGCTAGATCACTCAACACGTTAAGTGTACTGTCTGCAGTCACATTACTGCATGTGATAGTGTTACTAAACTTCCTATCACTACATAACAAGGACCCTCTTTCCTCCAGTTTCCAAACACATTTTCCTCCTTTCCCTTTAAGCCCTTACCTAAATCCTCAAAGACCATTAGGATTCTACTAGCAGTTTCTTCAAGATTTTTCAGGTTTTCATTAACTTTTCTCAAAGATATTCCAGCTTCTACCCACTGCCCACTTCCAAAGCCACCCCATTCTTGATACTAAAATCTATCAGTCATTTGCTGCTGCATTACAAATTATCCCAAAACTTGAAGTCATCTTGAGGGCTGAACCACACTTAGCATTGGCATTGTCTTGTCATTAAGATTAGCAGCAGCTGTAAGGCATCTCCATGATGCTCAGCAGGCAGTAGATGTTGACTATAGGGCAATTATCAAATGGGGTTTGCAGCTGAGATTGTTTTGTGTTTGTAAGTGGAACTTCCAGAAATTCATGGCATACTCCCAAGATAAACAGATATCTGCTATATTGTGGACCATAGCTCTTATGTCACTAGAAATTTGAACTCTATATAAGTGAGGAAACTTAGGGTCAGAGAGATAAAGAAACTCGTTAAAGGTTACCCACCTAGAACTTGCCTGAGTGAAGATTCAAACTCAGATATATCTGACTTCATCTTACCATATTTCCCTGTAGTATGAATGGGTGATACTGCTAAACTGCTTCCAGCTTCTTAAATCCATTTCTAATTCTCTACAAGTTCCACATAAAAGAGCTGAGTTTGGTAAGACCCATAAGAGACTGAAATTAATTTCAGAAAAGCCTCTGGAAGTTGAAAAGAGAACAGCATAGAATTTCTAAGCCCACTGCTTTAGGGAAGGTATACGCCCCCCCTCAGCTGGTCCCGTTCTTATGTAATTAGACCGTCACTTAGTGACTGATTTCATTTTCCGCAACAAGCCCCTGAGATCACCTAAATCTCATCTCATGCTGTTATCATATTAGCCGACATCTTATCCTATTAAAGTCAGTACAGTGAAATATGGTATTCCCCTAGTCCATCCCAGCTCTGCCAAAATATAAAGAATGAATACTTTACAGCTGGGCTTGACTCTTTCTGTTCCTCAGAAGCCTGTTGGAGAGAGTTATACAAAATAATTCCCAACAACTTCTGAACATTTTCATTTTACTCAGTGCTTACAAGCGAATAGTTTACTGCTCAGTAATAGTATAATGCTTTAAACACTCCTGCCCGTTAAAAATAAGTACATGTGAAAATAACCCCATATAATCTCTGATCTAGTAATTTTAATTACATCATTTTTGGAATGTTACTTACTAAATAGTGCTGAATAGCTTTTTTTCTCATGATTTTTTTTTTAAGAGTTATTTATTTATTTCTCTCCCCTTCCCCCCCTCCACCCCGGTTGTCTGTTTTCTGTGTCTATTTGCTGCATCTTCTTTGTCCATATCTGTTGTTGTTAGGGGCACGGGAATGTTTCTTTTTGTTGCGTCATCTTGTTGTGTCAGCTCTCCATGTGTGCAGCACCATTCCTGGGCAGGCTGTACTTTCTTTCGTGCTGGGTGGCTCTCCTTACAGGGCACACTCCTTGCACGTGGGGTTCCCCTATGCGGGGGTCACCCCTGTGTGGCAGGGCACTCCTTGAGCGCATCAGCACTGCGCATGGGCCAGCTCCACACGGGTCAAGGAGGCCCAGGGTTTGAACCTCGTATCTCCCATGTGGTAGACGGATGCCCTAACCACTGGGCCAAGTCCGCCGCCTGAGTAGCTCTTTCACCAATAGCAATAATAAAAAAATACCTCGTTTCCCTAACCAGCATTTCTTTTACCCCAAGAATTCTAAAGATTCTATTTATGCTTGTTTCCATTTTCTTCAGCCACTTTCTACAAAGTCCCTGCTAGTGGATGCCTCCATTTTATGGTGTGGAAACTGAAGGTCAAGAGATTTATTTTAAAGAACAGCCAGCCAATTGTGAGTTTATCTTATACTTCCTTCCTTCCTGGTCTTCGAGCCAGTTCGATAGCCCCTGGGTGATGCTAATGTGTTTTGGCAAAATGATGTTTTTTAAACTTCTCTCCTCAAAAACATTTTCTTAGGGGTGGTCTTGGCTTTCATCTGAGAGGGCTGCAGGAAATGAAGGCAGATCCTTAATCATTTGTGTTTGGGAGTAAGAAAATCCCTTAATTGACCTTTCATTACTCCAATTGGGAAAGCTGTCATCTATGGACTAGAACTAATTAAAGACTTTGTATATTTCAATAGTTAGTATACTACCCTTGTAGCTCAGGAATTGTGAGGGAAAAGCTCCCTGAGGTTTGTTTTCTCCATTTATTTATTTATTTGGGAACTCAGAAACAGATAATCAAGTTAGTCATACTGCTCAGTTCATAGCATGTCTTTAACCCATGCAACACATTTTTATTTCATTTTCTTAATTAGAGAAGTTGTGAGTCTACAAAACAATCATACAGGATTCCCATATATTACCCCACCACCATCATCTTAACCCTCTCCCATTCCCCCAAATTCTCCCCCCAGAAACTCTCTCTAATGTATTTGATAAAATATTTTAATATATATGTGTTTTTAAATCCTCCCTTGTTTTGTGTATATATCCATTAAACTTTACATAAATATGGCACTAAAACTGTTTTCTGCATCTTTTTTTTTCTTTTACCCATTGCTTTGATTGTTAAGATCTTGATTCTCTACTCCTTGCTGATATTTGGTAGTATCTGAGTTTCCAAATTTTGTCAATCCAATGGTTGTAAAGTGGTAACTCATTGTGGTATTATTTTATTCATCTTGGGTGACTAATAAAGATGCATATCTCTTTCTACACTTGTTCTGTGAACAGCCTATTCTTAGGCTTTGCCATTTTTGTTTGAGCTCTCTGCCATTTTCCTGTTGCAGTGCAGGAATTTCTTGTACCTTCTAGATATTAATCCTGGTCAGGTTTAAACACTGCAAATATCTTTTCCCAATCACCTGTACATATACATTGTTTATTGGCATCCTTTTAAATAGAGATCTTCTATTTTGATGTAATTGAAACCATTCTCTTAAGAAGTCCTTCTCCTACCCAAGGTCATAAAGATGTACTCCAACACAAGTTATGCTTTTATCTGTATGAATTTACTTTCTCATTAAGATCTGTCTGCACATTAAGGTCTATCTGAAGGCCATCTTTGTATATGATTTGAGGTAAGGTTCCATCTTTATCTTTCTCTGTATACTGAGTCAGTTTATCAATATCCTGACTCAATTTATAATCCTAATCATGAATGAAGATTATGAGTGGTATACCATAACAAAGTAATCAAGAGTAGAAAATAAGAAGCAGGTAACAGATGACTTATTCCCCCCCAAGGATGCGCCCCTAAAAGTGGTGTATTTTCGAAAAGTATTAAGGATAATGAGCTAACATAGTATTCTTTAGATCATAATGACATGACATTAGAGAAGTAGAATTACAGGAGGAAAAGATTCCAGTTCAAGTAAAAAGATAAAGCAGAGGGACCACAGACACAATAAAAGGGGGAAGAACCATCCTGAAAACTACTGATGTAGCCTCTTCTGATGAGAGTAGGATGAGGAGGGAAAATGGGTAGTTGCGGGGGTGGGGGGGGTGTTAGCACCATTTTTCATTCATTAAATAAGTTTTGGTTGCTTTCCATGGGCCAGGCACTCCTCTCGGCTCTGAAGAGCCAGCCACAAAACAAAATCAACAAGATCACTGCTGCCAGTGCAATCGCATCACTAGAACATAGTCTTCCATTTCCAGTTCCCCTTCCATACTGCCACCAGATCATAATTTTATAAAATGCAAATTTAATGAACATATACTTGTGGCAGTTTGAGATTATTTTCTCAATCCCCAAAAGAGCAAGATTTTATTTCTAAGCTAATCCGTTCCTCTGGTGTGATACCCTTTGCTGTATTAAATTCAGTGAAGGGACCTTTGATTAGATTACCTATTAAGATTGCTTTAGAGCTTTTAATTCAACTAAGTCAGTAAGGCATGACTCAGGTTGAGTCACCACCTCTTTGCTGAGTCTGATATAAACAGATTCACACAGACAGACAGAGTCAGAGAGAGCTCTGTCATTTTTGATCCTGCCCTGTGGCAGAAAGGAGAAGTCTCAAACAGTTGAAGTCCTGGAGAGAGATGAGCCATCTACCTGTTAGCGTATGGCTGAAATTGGGAAGCGAGCAGGCCAGCCGAGACTGACATAGGAGGCCCAGAAAGAAACAAGCCCCATACTAAAGGGTCACTTAAGCTTCAAGAGGCTGGGCCCACAGAGCGAAAGAAGAAAGGGTGAGCCCTGAGAGGAAGGCAGAGACCAGTCAGAGATGGTGGCAACATGCCAGGAGCAACAGTAGCTGATTTTTGGTAGTGAGAAAGCATCTCTGATGGTGCCTTGATATGGACTTTCTATGGTTTGGAACTATAAGCTTCTTACCCCAAATAAATTCCCTTTATAAAAGTCAACAGATATCCGGTATTTTGCATCAGCAGCCCTTCGGTAGGCTAAAACAACACTCATCTTCTGAATATCCATTAGTAGATTTCCATTGTCTGTGGAGGACTTGGCATGGTGTACAAGGTCCTCTATTGTTTGCCTACCTGCCTACCTCTCCAATTTCATCTCTTGCTACCCCACCAAATCTACACTCTAGTGCCTAACAGATCAAATTAGGTGACCCCAAATGTAAAGCAATTCCTCCATTATCCTCTGGGAGGTCCCCCAATGAAAGCTTTCATTGCCAACTAGAATGTATAAATGTTTGCAGATATAGGTGAAAACTTTAAATGTCTATATGAAATATTTATTGTATTGATTTAAACATAAATTAAATATTCCATAAAATATTAATTTAGAAGTAATTTTATACCCCTCAAATTTTATGAAATAATTTTATTTCTTCTCTCATGAGTAGTATTGATAATGGTGTCTGTCT
Organism: Dasypus novemcinctus; assembly: GCF_030445035.2. Classification (NCBI taxonomy): domain Eukaryota; kingdom Metazoa; phylum Chordata; class Mammalia; order Cingulata; family Dasypodidae; genus Dasypus; species Dasypus novemcinctus. The sequence goes on from NC_080682.1 coordinate 56,096,759, forward strand.
TCATCATCAATAAAGCCACTTGTTTGAGTGATTGAACAGTTTTTCAGAACATACTATCTTCACAGCTTTCTTCATTGTCATACAGAACTTTTTGAAACTGTGAATGATAATGCCACTGGCATTTTTACCACAAGCCACACAAACCCTGTCACAGAACAATTGGCCATTTATAAGTCCCCTACAGGTGTATATATGTATTCTTCACAATGTTACCCTGTGCCATGTTGATTTTTTCAAAATGGTCTTTAAAAGGTCTGCTTATAATGACACATACCACTCCCAGTTTTGAGGACACACCCAGACCAAGCATAATGCTAGGTATGAGTCAAATCAACTCCTCTCTTTCCCACTCTCTCTTTCACTCTCTCTTGCTCTCTCTCAAGTAATTTCATCCATACCACATCCAGAACTAACTTTAATTAGGTTATTTATGGTTAATGCTTCTTCTCCAAATGGTAATTTTTTAAAACTCAAAATAAAGTAACTGGGAGATCCCCTGATAAAATTAGTTTGGAAGAAATCAAATATAAGGTAGGGTCCTTTTCTGAAAGATAGTTTGAGGGGGAAATCTTGTGTTACCTTTGGCTGTTAGGGGCACTTGGTTACTTTGGCTCCCTAAACATGCCATGTCATTGCATGCCTCCATGTCTTTGCACCTGCTGTTCCCTCTGCCTGGAAGGCTCTGCCTCACATCCTCCCTCAACTGTTGCTTCTCCTGGGCCCAGCAACACCTCTGGTATTGAGTTGCATAAAACAGAAAGCTGTTGTTTGTCTCCTTTACTGTGCAGTGAACTCCCTGATAGCAGGGGCTATGGCTTTTGATCCTGGTGTCCTCAGCACCTATGGCAGCATCAGGTACGTAGTCCTCTTCCTTGAAACTGAAGGGGTCGGCTGAGAGTGATACATAGCTGAAAGAGTTACCGTGTAATTCATCATCCAAACTCAGATATCCCTGAGAATCAAAGGGGATGTTTTGACAGTTATGCCAGGACAAATGCCAGGCAAAGACCAAAACTGTTGTGGGTAAATGGGGATATTATGGTCATCTTAATAAGATGACTAAAGGAGACAGCCTGAGATTTCTGGTCCTAAAATCATCCTTTTATCAATAGTTTACCTTTCATGGTTCTACCTTCTTCCCTGCTTAGGCTCTCTTTCCCATTACCCTTCCCTTCATTTTTCTCTCTCCTTTTCTCAGGAGGACTCAGATAAACTTGTTAAATCACAATATAGCATTCCTTATCCTTTACAAGGTAATTTAAGGGTGAGAAGAGTCCATGAATCCTGATATATAGTGTATAGTACGTGTGGGTGGAGTGGGAGGTGTCTTGATGCCTCTTGTGAAGGAGAAAGACCCAAGGCATTTTTATTGCCCTCCCCAAATTAACTCCAGTGACTGAAAGCAAATGCTCAATAAGAAAAAACTCTTAGAATGACCCAAAATGCCTACTCCGGCTTCATTCTGAAATCCAGTTTGACCTGAGGGCACATTTAGGAGATGACAAGACACAGAGATGGGCTGAATGGAATCACAGCATCACGCAGGAAAGAAAAACTTGATTTGTTGGAAAAATGCCCTTGTAAGTCAGTAGAAGCTGTGTAACATGACTGTTACAGAACAAGACTTTCAGAACCTGACAGATATGTATTTCAATCCTGGTTCTACCACCAAGAGAGCTGGGGTGACTCTGAACAAGTTATTTAACCTCTTTAACCATAGTTCTCTATAACATGAGAATCATGTCAGACCTACTTCACAGATTTGTTGTAATGAATACAGGAGATAATGTATTTAGCACTGGGCCAAGCACATTGTAAACATTCACTCAGTGCATGCTGTTTCATTAAGCAAAAAGTTACAAGTGTACCCATTTTGTCTGGATCATAATATTTAAGCCAGCACCAGCATGGAGCAATGATCAGAGCAGTGTATTGAGAATGCAAAGATCTAAGTTCCAGTATGCCTTTGCCACAATTAATTTTTCTGGTTTTTCCATCTTCCCTGTGAAATGAGTGAGCTGGAGTATACAATCCCTGTTTCAGTTATCTATTGCTGCATCACACACCCTCTCAAAGTGTGATGGTTTAAAACACCAAGGATTCACTGTTTCTCAGGATCTGGGGGTTGTCTGAGCTGAGCTGGATGGTACTTCTCCTCCATGTGTTGTTAGCTGTGGTTATGTGTGCAGCTGCTTTCAAGAGGGTGCTCACCTGGGGCGGGAACATCCAAGATGGTTTCATTCGCATATTTGGCAGTTGGTGCTGGCTCTCAGCTGGCCAGTCTCATACTCTAGGGCCTCTCATTCTATGTGGTCTCTCCAGCAAGATAACCTGGCCTTCTTTGCATGGCAGCTGGCTTCTAAGAAGGTAAAAATGGAAGCTTCAAAGCTCCTTAAAGGCCTAGGCCTGGGTGTCACGCAGAGTTACTTCCACTGTACATTATTGGTCAAAGAAATTCAGAGGCCAGCCCAGATTCAAGGGGAGGGGGAAAGCCTCCGCCTGCTGAAGGGAGGGATGGCAGAGTTACATCACAAAGGGCACTCAGGATGGGAGGCATTGCTGTGGCTTTGAAAGCAATCAACCACAATCTCTGTGATACCTGCTGGCTTTGACAGTCCTGTTTAAACCTAAACGTCTGAGGCAATCTCACTCCTCTGTTTGGTTTATGGACTCTTTGAATACACCATGGAGTGAATGAGTGCCTGGTATTTTCCAGGCATTGATATGCTTTCTGCTCTCACTTTAGCTCCAATAGACATCATTCTTTTTGCCACCCAGTATCCCCTCAGCCTCATTCTGGTAACCCAACTCCCCAGTTTCTATCCAGAGAATTAGTGCAGGCACAGCTACTTATAACTCAGCTCCCATTCCCCATTCTTCCTTTCTAACAGGACCCCGATTCCCCAACCACCCCTCTTACCCCAGATATTTAGATGCCAGCATCTTCAGCCTTGGGATGTGAACCTTCATAGAGCTAAACCAATCATGATAATCCCATCACCATAGTTTTGAGGTGCATATGTGACCCAGTTCTGGCCAATGAAAAATCAAGGCAAGTCTCATGCGGGTGGGCGTGGGGAGGTGTAGTAAAGAATTTAACCTTGCCAAAAGAGAATCTAGCCTTTGTCATAAGCTTCTGGGAGGTAATCTCTAAACCCTTGGAATGGCATACCTGACTGGTGTGCCTTTGTTTGCCTGAGGCCTAGAGCCAGTCAAGAATAACACCATGTAGGGAAACGGACTTGGCCCAGTGGTTAGGGCGTCTGTCTACCACATGGGAGGTCCGCGGGGTTCAAACCCCGGGCCTCCTTGACCCGTGTGGAGCTGGCCCATATGCAGTGCTGCATGAAAAAAGCGCAGCCCACCCAGGAGTGGCACCGCACACACAGAGAGCTGATGCAGCAAGATGATGCAACAAAAAAGAAAAAGACAGTTTCCCAGTGCCGCTGGATAATATAAGCAGACACAGATGAACATACAGTGAATGGACACAAAACAGACAACGGTGGGGGGCGGGGCGGGCAGGTAGGGGAGAGAAATAAATAAAATAAATCTTTAAAAAATAAAATAAAATAAAAAAAGAAGTCATCACCAAGCTTCCACTTTAATTTTAGGGCATGCACCAGGATTTTTATCTTGGACTTCTGTCCCTTGTCCAAGTTCATCAACCTCCTACAGATATTCATACCACCTGTGATTATATAGTCCAGTCACTAAGAGTAAGACCTTGGGTTAGGCCTAGCCCTGGGTTCAAATCCTGACTCTGTTGCTGAATAGCACTGTGACCTTGGACTGGTATTTTAAAGCTCTGGGTACTTTAACTTTCACATCTTTAAAATTAGGGCTAAATAGTTCCTGCTTGGTAGAGTTATTTGAAGGTTGGAAGCAGTAAATGCATGCCAAGTACTTAAAAAGTACGGTGTCTGGCACATACTGCCTCTCACAAATGTTTACTATTACCTAGTGTGGCAGGTAGAAAAATAACCTTCCAAAAGATGTCTGCATCCCAATCCCCAGAACCTGTGAATATATTATGTTACATGGCAAGGGGGAGTTAAGGTTGCAGATGGAATTAAGATTGCTAAACAGGGAAGCAGACTTGGCCCAATGGATAGGGCGTCTGCCTACCACATGGGAGGTCCAAGGTTCAAACCCCGGGCCTCCTTGGCCCGTGTGGAGCTGGCCCATATGCAGTGCTGATGCGTGCAAGGAGTGCCATGCCACACAGGGGTGTCCCCCGCGTAGGGGAGCCCCACGCGCAAGGAGTGCGCCCCGTGAGGAGAGCCGCCCTGCAAAAAGAAATTGCAGCCTGCCCAAGAATGGCGCTGTACACACGGAGAGCCAACACAACAAGATGACACAACAAAAAGAAACACAGATTCCTGGCACCACTGATAAGGATAGAAGCGGTCACAGAAGAACACATAGGGAATGGACACAGAAAGCAGACAACTGGGGGGGGGCAGGGAAGGGGGGAGAAATAAACAAAAAAATCTTAAAAAAAATAAATCTCATAAACAGGTACAGAATCTTATCAAATTTGTAAAAAAAAAAAAGTTTGCAAATCAGATGGACTTAAAATAGGGAGATTATCCTGGGTTATCCAGGTAATCACAGCATTCTTAAAAGTGTAAGAGGGAGGCAGAAGAGATGGTTTGTGTGATGCAATGTGAGAAGGAGTCAGCACACTGTTGCTGGCTTCGAAGTTGGAACAAGGGGGCCATGAGCCAAAGAATGCAGGTAGACTCTAGAAGGTGGAAAAGGCAAGGAAGTGGAATGTCCCCTAGAGCCTCCAGAAAAGAACCCAGCCCTGCCAATACTTGGATTTTAGCCCAGTGAGATATGTGTCAGACTTATAACTTACAAAAATAAATTTGTGTTGTTTTATGCCACTAAGTTTTTGGTGATTTGTTAGAAAAGCAACAGAAAACGAATAACCTAGTTAAACAAGGGATTCTACGTTCTCTCTGTTAACCATCTTTTTGGAGTATCTAGCTCACTGTGTGCCTTCTGGGTCATTACCGTCTTGTATGAGAATTATTCATGCACTCCACAAATATCTACTGAACTCTACATGCCAAGCTCTCTGATTGCTGTCATGAACGTGGCAATGAATGAAACAGTCATGACCCTGCCTTCAAGGAGTTTATAAGGCAAGTATTCTGTGCAAATGGAATTTTATGAAAGCCTGTTTGGTAAAGAGCATGGGATTTACCAATGAGAATTAGAAGATATATGTCAGGACAGCTAAAGGGCAGAGAGGTGGGACACAGACATAGGAAGAGAGAAAGTAGTGGTAGAGTATGAGAGAATAGCTGTTTGGAACGCCATATGAGATGCAGGTATTGAAGTTAGGTTGGTCTGGCTCATCAGAATGGGGGCTCAGAAAGGAGAGAGACATCAGGTTGGGTAGCAGAAGCTGTGATAAGGCAACAAGCATGTATGCGTCCTGGCCAGTACGTGTACAGAAGCACTGGGCCATCCCCTATACACAGTGATGCTATAGTCCTCATCACAACATTTTAAGAAATGTTATTACGTCCTTTTATAAAGCAAGAAATCAAGGGTCATTGAGATTAATTAACTTGAATACATTTACACAATAAGAAAATGGAGAAACAGAATTTTATTTATTTATTAACTTAATTAACTTTTTTCTTTGCCAACAAAAAACCACAAATCCTCCCTGTCTCTAAGCAATGTTAGCTTAGTTGCTTTGATGTCTTTCCTACATTGTCCGCCACACATTATAAATTATTTGGGGGAGAGGAATGTTTGGGCTGATTTACTTGGAACAGTGCATCAGGTAGCTTAATGCTTGATATCACATTTCATCAAATCCTAGATGTCAATGCCAAAAATTATAATATATATCTTTATATTACATAGCACTAAGAAAGAAAAAATTCTAGAGATGGTTAGATACATCCTAACTAGAGAGATGTCAAAAGGTGGGAAAACATGCATCTTTGTGGGGTTTTTTTGGTTTTGTTTTGTTTTTGCTTTTTTTATCTTTTGGGTTGTTTTGGTGATGCTGACCAAATTGTCAAAGACCAGTTTGCTGGGCCACTTATAGGCTTATCCAAGATTTAGAATTTCTTAGACGTTAGCCCAGATGTTTAAAAAAAATGTCTCAAGTAAATTCTCTTTGAACAATTCCTTTGGAGGTTTACATTGTCCAAAATACAGTACTACAAGAAGTGTCTGCACAAGCATCAGTAAAGATATATACCACTTATTATGTGCCGGGCACTGTGCTAAATGTAGTAAATACGCTATCCCTCTTGACTTCTCATGACAGTGTTATGAATAATTAGGTTTTGATTATTGCCATTGGCAGATGACAATGTTGAGGCTCACACAAGTTTAGTTACTGGCCCAAGACCAACCAGCTGGCAAATGGCAGAGATAAGACCCTGACTGGGATTTCAGTGCTTGTGCCCTTAACCACTGTTTCTCAAATACACAAAAGCAGGGGAAAAAACAAAGGCCTCTATTTTTCTTTTTAAAATATTCCCTGACCTTTGGATCATATAATTAATATCTGCTCTTTCTCAGTGTTTCTGAGCTACTTACCCAGTTATCCCCCCAGTAAGTGCTTTTACCTCCCAGAACTTATTTGTTTTTGTTCTTTTACAAATCAGTCTCCAGAATTTTAATCATTCTTGGCTCCCTTCTCTGACAAGCTAACCAAAGACATGCACTGGAACTATAGTCAGAAAAGTGCCCTGAAAACTTAGAATAATAATAATAATAATAAAACCTTTTATAGTCCATCTGATCGACACAGGAAATTAGAAAATACCACATACTTAACTGGAAAAATACTTGAAAAGTGAGGTTTACTGTTATTTAGATTTTGATTAAAAAATGTTTATCCCTTATCTAAGGCTTGGGGACACTGGAAATGAAGGCGCTGAATGCTCACTTTATAGAACTTTAATGATCTTCTCTTATTATGCTATATACCATTTCCTAAGCCTGTGGTCAAATACAATAGCTTTATAAAAGCTGTGATTCAGTTAGAAAGGGGAGTGAATTTTTCTGTCACAGGAACACTGGTGAGAGATGAGAGAAGATGATAGTGCTGCCAAGGGGAAGAAAACTCAAAAAGAAACTGGACGGTGGATGCAAGGGCCTTACCACACCGGGGACTGGCCTTCCCCCAAGGAACCAAATTGTCTTGAATTTGCAACGTAACAGTCCAGGGGTACTGAGCTGCTTGGCTGTTTGGAGAAAGAAAACAAATGAAACAGAAAAGGAGGTCTAGGGGTTGCAGTTTGTACAGGGAATGAAGCTGCTGATGTTCTGTCTCCGTTTCTTATGCAGCATTGATGGCAATAAAGGCTCATATTTATTAAGCATTTACTAAGGGCCAGGCATTGCTCTAAATAGGGTCCATTTGTTATATCATTTAATCCCCTCAACAACCCCAGGATTATCGTTTGTACCTTATAGATGAGGACACTGAGGCAGAGAGAGCAATTTACTAAAGTTTACACAATAAATGGAGGAGCTAGGATTTGAATGGACATTTTATCTGCAGAGGCCAAGAACTTGGCCATGATACTGCACTGCTAAACACCCACCTGCTTTTGCCAGCAGGCCAAGCATGTACCCTTGAGGCTATTTAGAGGTAGAGTAGGGGAGCCTTATAGACAACGATAATCTCAGCGCAGCCAGAGAAAAGAGGGATTTGGAAGGAAATTGTTGTGTGGCCTCCTCACTGAAGCAGGGCTGGCTTCCTTTGAAGGGAGAGAAAATGAAGCAATTTCAAAGAGTTGCAGGAGGTTAGAGGTCAAGGCTAATCTACCGTAGCTAAGCGATGTAGAAACACAAACCTGTCTTCCTAAAGTGACAAAATAGAATATCAGGCCACCTTCGAAACAACCTCACACAATTAATATGGAAATTAACTGATGCTATTTCTTAGACATTTTTGCCAGCCTTGTGAGGAACATATGACATCATGAACAATTACTGATGAAGTAAGAGGATGAAGAACTGAGACTTGGGACAACTATATAACCTTGGCCCAGTTACTTAACCTCTCCACGCCTCAGTTCCTTCATTTGTAAAATGTAGATGTTAATAGTGTTTACCTCTTAGTGTTCTTGCAAGGATTAAATGATGATAATGCAGGAAAAATGCTTGGCACAATGCACATTGCAGAAAAGGTACCCAATATATGCTAATTATCCCTTTGTTTCTCTAGTTTATTCCACCTGCTATAAAACTGGGTCCTGTCTGCCATGAGGGAAATGATTATTTACCCATGAGGAGGGCCTTTGAATACCAATTATCCAACAAATATTTGTTGAGCATCCTTGTGTCCCAGGAGGGTGCTGGGCACTGCAGGTACAACAGTACTCTCTTTGGACTTCATTTTTATCCTTATGGCACTTAAAGTCTAGTTGGAATCAGACATTGAAAACACTAAGAAAGGTGCAGTAGAAGGTCCCAATGGACTATGTAGCAGGAGGCCTATCATATTCAGGGGGATCAGAATGTTGCATGAGGAACTGACTGGTTAATTAATGCCTTGAGGATTGTAGCAGCTTGATATGGTTATGAATTCCAAAAATAGATACTGGATTATGTTTGTAATCTAGTCTGTACCCGAGTGTGATTAAGTTATGATTATGGCTTTGATTGGGCCCCGACATCAGTGCATTGAGTCCCCACCACTTGGTGGGTGGGGACTCACAGATAAAAGACATGGCAAAGGAAAGAGTTGAGGGTTTTTGATGTTGGAATTTGATGCTGAAGCCTTAAGCTGGAGCCCCAGGAAGTAAGCACACAGAGGAAAGAGAAGCCAGCCCCAGAAAGAGAGAAACCCTGAGCCCGGGAAGAAGCAAGCGTTGGGAAGAGAGGAACCTTGAACCCAGAGAGAAGTAAAACCCTGGAAGGGAGGAACCCAGGAAGCCTGAACCCTCACAGATGATGGCAGCCATCTTGCTCCAACACGTGAAAATAGACTTTGGTGAGGGAAGTTACTTATGCTTTATGATCTGGTATCTGTAAGCTCCTACACCAAATAAATACCCTTCATAAAAACCAACGGATTTCTGGTATTTTGCATCAGCACCCCCTTGGCTGACTAATTCAAGGATGAATGTTAGATGATTGATAGGAAGGATGCCAAGGAGCAAAAGGGTCCCAGGTAAGGGGAAGAGCTAATGTGAAGTCGCAGAGTCAATGTGGAATGAGGCATGTCACAGAATTGAAAGCAGAAATGGTCTAATTTGTCTGGAGCTCAGAAAGCAGAAGGTTGTTGCTGTTAGAGACAGTCGAGAAAGAGCCAGAGGCAGAAGTCTTATAACCGGCTTCCAGAACTTCTCAGGTAAGTCCCAGAGTTTAGCAGCAGCCTGAGAACATGGCAAAAAAAGTCTATGTATTAGGTTCCAGAATGGGAGAATCCTATCTGAGAGTGTGTTTGTGTGTATATTTCTTTGTTACTATATTTAGCCAGGTTCAATTGGGAAAACAAAGGCTGCACCATGTATTCCAAGACTGAAGCATTATAATACAGGGTATTCAAATTTTACAAAACTGGAGTATAAGGAGGGAGGCTGAAGGATCTAAGGTCAAAGAAGCAGCCTCTGACCTTCTGGTACGGCTGCCCCAAAGCAGGGGATTCTCAGGGGTCTACCTGGTATCCACTACAGATCTGTCTCTTGCGCATCTGCTTGCAACAACTTCAGGAGGAAAAATGACCTCTCCTATCCCTCCTTCTAAATACTACAGAAGCACTTCTCATCTGCCAACTTGAACCTGAAACCAGGCTTGGAAGGGAGTTCTGGGGAAATCTCTGCAAGGCAGACAGAGCATAAGTAAAACATCTTACCGTATAAGAGATGTACTATGTTCGTTTGTTTGGTTCGTTTTTTTTTAATCAAATCTAAGACACGCTATTATTTTATGTGCCACAAAGAAAGAAAAAATGCTGCAATTAAACGGAAACAATGCTTTCTTATCATGAACAGATAGGCATATTTCATTTCACAGAAGTAAAATGTACGCTAAAAAAGTGCCTCTTATAATTGAAAAAAAAATGAAAAAAGAAGAAATTAAACACTGGCCTTTTCATCTGAAGTCTTGTAATCCAAAAGAATCCTTGCCTTTGGGAAACTAAGGCAGCTATTCAGCCTCACTCCTTGTCAGGAGAGAGGGGCCTATGCATTTCTAGTGGATATAAAAATAGCTTTACAAGGTATTGCCAAACTTTACATACTAGTTACAAAAGAAGCTTCCTTGGTTTCATCCCCCCAGAGATCACAACAGCACTGCTCAAGAATTTTTTCAAAAAAGCTTCCAGACAAGGACTTGAACCCCAGGCGTATTCTGGAGAGAAGAAAATGGCTTTCATGGAAGCAGATGATGAGGAAAGACCTGAGCAGCAAGAAACTTCTCTCCAAGCAGAAGGAAGAGTTAGGAACTGGGGTACGAGTGCTCGGCTATAACTGAAGGCAACTTTCCACTGGAAGTGTCCTTTGGAAGAGCCAATCCCTCTGCCTTATTCGCCCCTGGGCAGACCCAAAGTTACCCACTTCGGGGACCTCGAGAAGCATTCTTGGATTTTGCATCCATGGCAACACATGCTTTCCATACCATTTTATCTCAAACAATGGGTGATTAAACACTTGATGTGAAGTAATGTCAGGTTTCAGGCTAGGTCTCCTGTGTCACCTGTGTCTCCAAGTGGCAATATGTCAGACGGAAAACCTAATGCAAGGTACTTAAGGAAAAGTGTTAATAGAAAGTCTCCTTACTCTTTGGCATGCATAAAAAATCTCTTACTGCCCACTTCTCTTGGCCTTCCCTGTCCTTGCATGCTGATTACATCTCAGGATGTAACCACACGAACACACTCACACCCAGCATCCCTAAGCAATCTTAGGGCAATTCTAGGGATGAAACAGAAAAAGGTAAGACAAACCACTGTCTTTCAAAGGGGAGGAACTTTGGGATAAGGGTGTAGGGGGACAATAAATGTTTGGTGAATGAATGAATAAAGAATGTAGGCATGCACTCTTGGAGAGAGAAAGAGTGACATTGGGGATGGCGTTTCATTTTGTATAACAGTTTCCTTATTATGACTTTTAATGATTTAATTCTGTGATTATCTTTATGCCCTAATAAAAGCGCTGTTAACAATTAGGGGATGTCTCTCTGAAGTTGTATTTTAAATTAATTGGGTAGTGTATTTAACAGCTCTCACTGTCTGTTAATGCCAACATGTGAAAGTGGCAGGTGGGGATGTGCAGTCCTGTTGATGGTGACAATCCTGCCTATTTCTTTGGAGTTTCGTGCTTTACTTTTTGTGTTTTTGTGGTTTTTTTGTTTTTTTTCTTGCCACCCATCATCATCAAAAGAGAAGGGAAGATAGGCTGGTGGAACTGGCAAGGCAAGAAATCAACTTCAAGGGTGAAAAGCAAACAAATATAGGGTTCTCTCCTTTTTTCTCCTTTCGTGGTGAAGTCATCAGTGTTAGAATTTCGGGTACACAGAGGCTTCACTGGCTCAACAGAGGGGAACACATGCTCTTCTCACTGCAGCATTTGGTTTAGGACAGGGGTTCTTAATAAAGGGTCCATGTGCTTGAATTGAAATTCAAAAAAACCCGTTATTCTTGTGGGGACCTGTTGGTGCAGGTGTGATACATTTATTAAATAATACACAGTATAGTGTGGACTTAGTAAGGAATCTGTGGTTTTCACTTGACTGGCAAAGGGGTCCGAGGAACAAAAAAGGTTAAGAACCCTTGGTTTAGTAGTAAAAGGTCTCAACTCCATGTCACTTGCAGGGAATGTGACATTTTAGGACAGGTTTTCTTTTTTCTAATAAACGCACAAAACATACCCACACTCACAAATGTGTGAATGCCTAATATTTATAAAGACAAGTCTGGCAGGTGGAAATGAGCCCTTTTGACAAATCTCTATTTATTGTGTTATTTTACCAACAAAGGCTCAAATGCTAACTAGCTTTGTGAATAATTTGTGGAGGAGAATGTGATCATTTTTCTAAGTCAGCTGGTGGGCTCAGTTTGTTACACTCCCCACCTAAAAATAAATTCTCTGCCTGACTGTGAACATACCAATACTTGCTGCAAGTGAAGCAAACTTATGGGGACCATTAAAGTGCCAGGGCATTGGAAAATAACAGTGAAGTGACTGCTGATTTGCATTTATGTCATAAAATAACTTGTCACCTTCAATTTATCACAGTAATTGGTACCAGAGGAGAATGTTTGATGCTTATACTTGGTTCAAAGCCACCTTTCCTCACCTCCCAGTTCCTGCCTCTCCCTCCCCTGAAAGAAAAAGAGGTGTATCTCTAAAGATGAGCAATCTTAGATCTTTTCCAAATCACTGGAGCTTAAGAAATGAGATGCATCAATATATTCAAAGAAATTAATAATAATGACTAGTATAGATTGTTTGTTTATTTTAAGCCAGGTACCATGCTGAACATTTCTTTCATAGAGCAGTTAAGTCTTCCAATAATTCAATTAAGTAGGTGCTATTATCCCCATATCACAGATGAGGAAACTGAGGCTGAAAGAAGTGACATAATTTGCCAAGTTCACATAATCAGTAAGTGGTGGAATCAGGATTTCTTACTGCCTAGGCAGTAAGAGCCCAGACCCCGTGAGCTTAAGCACTATGCTTAGATGATAATGTAAATCCTAATGATAAATATTGGAGGTATCATCAGTTCTTGGGAAAAGCACATATCCCCAAGATCTCCAGATCTTTAAGAAAAACATGTGAGAATGGTACATCATTACCATTTTCAAACCAAGAGAGAGACCTGTCAGGGATAAGTAAATCATTCCAACTGGATTTAGAAAAATAACTAGTACTGTATGACCATTACCAATGCAGTTCAGGCATGGCTTTCTTGATCACAATGGAATGATTTGAATTTTGCGATTCTATTTCTATAAGTTGACCAAAGCCACACATGACAGATAGTTGCATCTTCATTGGGGAAATTTCTCCATTTAGCTATTATCAGAACAGACTGTATATTTTAGTTCTGTAAATTACAAGTTGACTTCTATTGATGTCTAAAGTACTTCTAAAGTACTTCTGAGCTTTGGTCTTCCATGTCTCAGAAAGCAGGTAAATTCAGCTGCATCTAACTCTGGCATACAAACACCCAGTTAGAGTGGCACTTTCAGGCATTTTGGGTGGTTTCTAAATTGAACTGCATTTGACAACAGGAAGATCAAGGCTTAAGTCCTTCCTCGATCACTGCAGTGGAACTTGGGCAACTTACTTTAACTCGCTGATCTTCAATTTTCTCCTCTGTCCACAGAAACCAATGATATCTCTCTGAAGATTAAGTAAGGGAAGGCAAGTGTGTACATTTAGCTAATATTTTTAGGACACTTCATAGATTATGGCAATGAATATGCAAGCTCTTTCTTTTTCTTTATACTTTTTGAGCACTTTGATTACATGTACTGTGCTGAGCATCCTTTCACATATTATTTGGAGTTAAAAGAATTGTGAGAGGTGCCATGGGGATTTATCAGATGTTCTTGCAGGAATGCCCCACCATCAACCCCCCAAGCTAGCTCAAGGACCCAAAAGGCAGCTCCATAAAACAAGGGCACCCTCCCCAGTTACTCAGGTCCTCTGATGCCTCCCTACACAGGGGACAGATTGCCAGAGTAGGGGAAAGTAATCCCAAAGATATTAGTATGCAAACCAGAATGAGGACCAATATAATTTAAAACTGTTTTTCTACCATTTTGCTATGGATATGTATCTGAATGTGACACAAATCCCACCCCCACCACCACCTCCTCTTTTCTCTGCCAAGAACTGAAAAAGCTAAGGCAGGCAGGCACATTAAGATGTGTTAACCCTTCCCCAGCCAGCATCAGCGACTTCCTCAAAGTGGTCGATGTTTCAGCAGCCCTGCCTCTGAGTAGTAAGTTAGCTGAGAAACTGCCAGTCACTTGATAACATCAAATGTACCATAACTGACAGATGCTGAAAAGTCTCATTATCACCAATAACGGGAGCACCTCATCCATATCATACCTGTCAAGGCAGTCAGGTTGGGCCGTGTATGTATTCCGGCAAAAACCATCTAGCGTCACATGCAAGGAGAATCCTACACTCTGGTGATATACCTCACCCACTTGACTTAGTCCCCATAGAGAAGTTGCAGGAGAAGATCAGATAGTAAATACTATTCAGAAAACAAACTTATTACTATTTTGATGTAGCTTTTGACCTGTTGCTGATTTTAGCAGAGAGGTGAGCTTTTTGGTGAGAAAAGTAAGGTGTTGACTCAATGGATCATGTAAAAATGACAGGGAGGTTAGGAAAGAGCCCTCTGAGCTCTAGAATTGCAGTTGGCCCTTCAACGGGCACTTTGCTGAGTCATCTTCGTGAGTTGTACAGACAGGGTTTTCTAGGAAAATCACTTCTGACTGCATAATCAGGGGGCCTGCTTGGAAGAAGTAGTCACGGGACATGGTATGATGACCATGAACTTTGGTAGCCACATTTCTAGTTTGCTAAAGCTGCTCAAAGCAGATACCATAGAGACTTCCAGGAAGATGGAGGATTAGAGAGGTGGAGGGATCACATCTCTTCCAGAAGAAGTAGCTAGAGGTCAAACAGAGACTGTCTGGAGGGCTGCTCTGGGGTTTGGGACATGAGAGGAAGGTGAGAAACCACAAAGAAGAGAGAGGGGTGAAGGAAGGAGTCTCATCTGGCTGAAAAATCCTGTGAGTAGAGTTGCAAAAGCAGCAGCGTCACCCTTCCCCCCCACCTACAGTGCAAATAGCAGTCTGTGGACTGCGCAGCTGTTGACTGCAGTGGCTGTAGTTTGCAGGGGTCCTCTTCCCTGAGAAAGCAGAGAAGGAGGAACACAGCCTACAGCAAATTCATATTTGGCCAGCAAACTTGTCTGCTGCATTGGAGGGGTCACACACTTCAAGGCCAGGTGGGGCCACAACATTTTTTGCCCTGAGAGCCCGCAGGGGGCTGAAAATAATTTTCCTTCTCAAGCACCCTCCTTACTGCCCAGGGCTGGTTGCTAAAAAGGCAGAGGGAGGGAGAGTGTGGGCAGCCAAAGATGGAGAACAGCCTCTGAGAAAGTTTGTTTATGAGGCTTGGCCAGCTCTGAGGACATTACTTCTGTACTGCCCACTGACTTGTGAAGTTACTCTGCAAGCATGTCCCCCTAGCACGTGGGGTCTGACCTGAGTGGTCTGCCAAAGGGTGCCATCTTCTGGCCAGACCAGAAAAATGCTTGAAAAAGGAAAAATAATATTGAATAAATAAAAGGCAAGCAGGTGCCTTTACTGCCACCCTCTCCAGGGCCCTTGGAAACTAGCCTTAACCCCATTACTGGGTCCTAAGCCCTGGTTTAAGCAGTTAAACAGGGGCAATCCTAAATATCTAGAACAAATTGAACCAATAATCAAAGAACAATGGTAGCACACAGCTACTTCATAGTAAATCCCTAGGCAAGAGAGAGAAACTGAACATCAGAGTAAGCTCAGCATCTGATTTATGCCTAGACATCAACAAAAATTACAAGCCAAACAAAGAAAAAAGATAAGACTCAGGAAAAGGAACAAATCAAAGCTCCAGATGAGACACAGGACTTGAAACAGCTAATCAATGAGGTTCACACAACTCTCCTAAATCACATCATGGAGTTGAAGGACAACAGGGCTAAAGAAATAAAAGACATTAAGAAGACACTGAGGGGAAACGGAATTGGCCCAGTGGTTAGGGTGTCCATCTACCACATGAGAGGTCTGCGGTTCAAATCCTGGGCCTCCTTATCCCTTGTGGAGCTGGCCCACGTACAGTGCTGATACTCTCAAGGAGTGCCCTGCCACACAGGGGTGTCACCCACATAGGGGAGCTCCACGTGCAAGGAGTGCACCCCATAAGGAGAGCCGCCCAGCACGAAAGAAAGTGCAACCTGCTTAAGAATGGCGCCACCCACACAGAGAGCTGACACAGCAAGATGACACAACAAAAGGAGACACAGATTCCCTTGCCGCCGACAACAACAGAAGAAGCGGACAAAGAAACAAGATGCAGCAAATAGACACAGAGAACAGACAACCGGGGTTGGAGTGGGGGAGAGAAATAAATAAATAAATAAAATATTTAAAAATAAAAAAAAGAAGACACTGAGTGAGCACACAAAAAATTTTTGAAATATTGGATAGAAAAATAAAATTTATGGGACTAAGAGACACAATAAGTGTGCCTGAAAATACAATAAAGGTCCACAACAGCAGATTTGAAATCATGGAAGAAAGAATCAGTGATGTAGAGAAAAGAACAAGTGAAATTGAAGAGAAAGAAGAAAAGAGAGAGAAAAGAATGGAAAAAATTGAGCAGGGGATCAGGGAGTTGAATGATAACACAAAGTACACCAACATACATGTTACTGGAGTTCCAGAAGGGAAAAGGGGCAGAAAGAATGTTTGAGGAAATAATGCCTAAAAATTTCCCAACTCCAATGAAAGACATGAATGTATGTGTCCAAGAAGCACAGCATACTCCAATTAAAATAAATCCAAAATAGACCTAGCCCAAGACACATAATATGCAGAATGCTAAATGCCAATGATAAAGAGAAGATTCTGAAAGAAGCAAAGGAAAAGTGAAACATTACATACAAGGGATGTTGAATAAGAAAGTGTGGATTTCTCTTCAGAAACCATGGAGGCAAGAAGGCAGTGGTATGATATAATTATGGTACCAAAAGAGAAAAACTGTCAGCCAGGAATTCTTTATTTAGCAAAACTCCTTCAATTATGATGGTGAGCTTAAAATATTCACAGATAAACAGAAACTAAGAGAGTTCATAAGCAAGAAACCACCTCCCCAGGAAACACCAAAGGGAGTTCTGCAGCCAGAAGAGAAAGGACAAACCAATCACAAGTAAACAGATTGAATCAGTCATCAAACAGCTCCCAACAAAGAAAAGTCCAGGACCAGATGGTTTCACAGCTGAATTCTATGAAGCATTTCTAGGAGAATTAATCCTAGAAACAATCCTGTTTAAACTTCTCTAAAAAAGATTGAAAAGGAGGGAAAATTACCCAACACACTTTATGAAGCCAACATCACCCTAAACCAAAGTCAAATAGATACAAGAAAAGAAAATTACAGACCAATCTCTCTAATGAACATAGATGCGAAAATTCTCAACGAAGTACTTGCAAATTGAATCCAACAGCATATAAAAACATTTATATATCATGGTCAAGTGGATTTTATCCCTGGTATGCAAGGGTGGTTCAACATAAGAAAATCAATTAATGGAATACATCATATAAACAATTTGAAGGGGAAAAAAAGTACACGATAGTCTTTATTTATGCAGAAAAGGCATTTGACAAAACCCAGCATCCTTACTTGATAAAGAGTCTTCAAAAAACAGATATAGAAGGAAAGCTCTTGAACATAATAAAGGACATATATTAAAATCCCACAGCCAACATCACACTCAGTGGAGAAGGTTGAAAGCTGTCCCTCTAAGATCACCAACAAGACAAGGATGCCCACTGTCACCACTGTTATTCAATATTGTACTAGAAGTTCTAGCTAGACAATTAGACAAGAAAATATAAAGGCATTCAAATAGGAAAAGAGGAATTAAAACTCTCACTAATCATGGATGACATGATCCTTTATTTAGAAATTCTGAAATGTCTATGACAAAGCTACTCGAGCTAATAAACAAGGCTAGCAAATGGCAGTATAGAAGATCAACACTCAAAAATCAGCAGCATTTCTATATACTAGTAATGAGCAAGGTGAAGAAGATATCAAGAAAAAAGTCCATTTCCAATAGGAACAAAAAGACTCCAAGTTCTAGTAGTTAATTTAACCAGGACTATAAAGCATCTATATTCAGGAAACTACAAAATATTGCTTAAAAAATCAAATAAGACCTAAGGACATGGAAATGGAAGGAAGTTTTGTAAAGACTAATCATTGGGAAGACATTAATTCTACCCAAATTGATTTATAGATTCAATACAATACTAATCAAAATTCCAACAGCCTATTTCACAGAAATAGAAAAGTCAATTATCAACTTTATTTGGAGGGGAAAGGGGTCCCAAATAGCCAAAAAACACCCTAAAAAAGAGCAAAGTCAGAGGACTCATGCTTCCTGACCTTGAAGTATATTATAAAGCTACAGTGGTCAAAACAACATGGTATTGGCATAAAGATAGACACATGATCAATGGAACCAAATTTAAATCTCAGAAATAGACCCTCACTCCTACAGTCAACTGATTTTCTATAAGACTACCACATCCACTTTTCTTGGACAGAACAGTCTCTTCAATAAATGGTGTTGGGAAAACTGGATATCCACAATCAAAAGAATGAAAGAGGACCCCTGTCTCACTCCCTGTACAAGAATCAATTCAACATGTATCAATGACTTAAATATAAAAATCAGAACCAGAAAACTCCTAGAAGATAACATAGGGAAATACCTATAAGATCTTGTAATAGGTGGGGGTCTCTAAAACCTTACACCAAAGCATGAGCAACAAAAGAAAACATAGATAAATGAGACCTCCTCAAAATTAAACATTTCTGCACCTCAAAAGACTTCATGAACAGGGTAAAAAGGTAGCCTACTCAGTTGGAGAAAATACTTGGAAATACATCCAACAAGGCTCCTACAAGATCCTACAACTCAACAATAAAAAGACAAATGACCTGATTAAAAAATGGGCAAAAGACCTGAATAGACATTTTTCTAAAGAAGAAATACAAATGACAAAAAAAAAAAAAAAAGAAAGAAAGAAAGAAAGAAAAACGCTCAGCATCACTGGCTAGTAGGGAAATGCAAATCAAAGCTACAATGAGATATTGTTTCACACCTACTAGAGGTCACTATTAACAAAACAGAAAAGTATGAGTATTGGAGAGGATGCGAAGAAATAGGAATGCTTATTCACTGCTGGTGGAAATGTAGAATGGTATAGTGACTGTGGAAGTCAGATACAGATCTACCATGTGACCGGGCAATACTGCTACTAGGTATATACCCAGGAGAACTGATGGCAGTGACACGAACAGACATCTGTACCTTAATAAAAATTGCCAAAAGATGGAAATAACCCAGGTGTCCATCAACTGATGAATGGCTAAACTGTGGTATATACATGTGATAGAATATTATTCAGCTGTAAGAAGTAATGAGTGAGGTCGTGAAGTATATGACAATGTAGGTGGACCTGGAGGACATAATGTTGAACGAAGCAAGCCAGGCACAAAAGGACAAATATTGTATGACTTCACTTTTATGAACTAAATATAATGAGCAAACTCATGGAATTAAGAGCTAGAATATAAGTCACCAGAGAAAAGAATGTTGTTAGAAAATGGAGAGCTGAGGTTTTATCTGTGCAGAATTTGTAAAAAGTTTTTTGTAATTGTTTGTAAATGAATAGATATGGTAAAAGCACATCATAGGATTTGGAATTAGTGCTAAATTATGGGTATGATAGTGATTTACTTTAGTTTTTTGTGGTTTTTTTTTGAATAATTAAGATGCTCTAATACTGATTGAAGTGGTATATGCACAAATTCAGTGATTATACCAAATGCCATTGATGGTACACTTTAGATAAATTGTATCACTTATGAATCAAAAAATAATAGGGTGTGTTGGAGGAAAGTATACCAAATGTAAGATATGGACTCTAGTTAGTAGTAATACTTTGATACTCCTCCATAATTTGTTACAAATGTCACAACAATGCAAAGGTATTTGTGGTAGGGTGATGTATGGGAGCCCTGTATGATGTTATGCCTGTTTGTTTTGTAAGTTCATGACTTTTGCTATACATTTATTGTTTATGTATGTTCATATAGGAATAATATACTTCAATAACTGTTTTTAAAATGAAAAAAAAAAAAGCAGATACCATAAAATATAAAATAGGTTGGCTTTTAACAGTGGGAATTTATTACCTTACAAGCTTACAGTTTTGAGGCTGAGAAAATGTCCAAATGAAGGCATCATCAGGTGATGCTTTCTCCCCAGAGACTGGCTGCTGGCAATCCTGGACTTCGCTGTCCCATGTCAAGGCACATAGCGGTATCTGCTTCTCTCTCCCTTCTCTTCCAGGTTTTTTTGCTTTCAGCTTTTTGCTTTCATGGCCTTCTCTTTTTCTCTCTGTATTCATCTCATTTTTAAAGGACTCTAGTAAGAGGATTAAGACCCACCCTGAATGAGGCAGGTCACATCTTAAGATCCTACTCACGGGAAATGGATGGGGCTCAATCAGTTGGGCTCCCATTTACCACATAGGTCGTCCAAAGTTCAATGCCCAGGGCCTCCTGGTGAGGGCAAGCTGGCCTGCACAGCAAGCTGGCCCACGCAGAGTGGACCACACTCCTCATAGGAATACCAACCACCCCATGTGGGAGTGCCACCCGGCGCAGGAATGTTGCCCTGCACAGGAGTGCTGGCTGACGCAGAGAGCTGGTGCAGCAAGATGATGCAACAAGAGACACAGAGGAGAGAAAATAAGAAGCAGAACAGGGAGCTGAGGTGGCACAAGAGAATAATTGTCTCGCTACCACTCTGGAAGGTCCCAGGACTGGTTCCCAGAGCCAACTAATGAGAATACAAGCAGACACAGAAGAACACACAGTGATGAACACAGAGAGCAAATGAGGGGGGTGGTGGTGGCACAGGATAAATAAATAAATAAATAAATAAATAAATAAATAAATATTTTTTAAAAAGATCCTACTCACCAAAGGATCATACTTAAAAAATGGGTTCACACCCATAGGAATGGATTAACTTTAAGAACATACTTTTCTGGGGTACATACAGCTTCAAACCATCATACAGACAGACTGGGGTGTGCATCAGGACTTATTAATTATGTCACAGAGTGCAAGTTACTTAACCTCTATGTGCCAGTTTCCTCATCAATGAAATGAAGAGCATTTTATAAAACTACTGTGTTTTGGTCACTTAATAGCTATATGGGCTTTGGGAGATCAACTTTTAATGAATCTTAGTTTCCTTCTCTGCAAAATGGGTATAATAACTCCTATCTCTAAAGAGTTATTGTAATGATGAGATAAAATGTAGGGCAAGTAAATGGCACATAGTACACAATCTTAACATAATTGATAAGTATTAATATTTCAAGCTGCCTCCCATTCTTTTTGATGGTAGATAGGGAATACACATTAAAAATGTATATAAAAAATAATATTTAGATTCAAACAAAAAAACATCTGTGTTGAGTTTACTTTGGGATGTTGTCACTGTCATTTCTGCCTGGATATTTGAGTCTGATATAACTGCCCACACTCTAGAAGGCAGAATGGTATTCTTTGTCAGCACAGTGTTGTGGTTAAGTGAGATGCTCCTGGAATCAACTCACAGCATCCCCACTTTCTAATCTTATGATTTTTAAACAGCTATTATTCTCTTTGTACTTCAGCTTCCTTATCTATAAAATGGTGACAAAAATTTTTCCTGCCACAGAGGTCATGATGAAATTAAATGAGATACATGTAAAGTGCCTAGAATTGTGCTTGGCACATTCAAAATGAAGTGTTCAGTAAATGTTAGCTATTATTATTACCCAGCTTTCCTTGAGGCAGTGGTATTTTTTGAAGTGACAGCACATTGGATCTGGAGAACTGATTGTGTGCGTCTTTTCCAACTGCATTCAGTGACATCATGTGAATAGCTTGAAATGGGTCACTGTGTGAGTATTTACACCGTGGAAATTGGCAACCCTACAAATCAGCATGCCTCCCTTATCACTATCCAATGTCAGTTGTTAACATTTAATGGCACACTACTGGGTGCAAGAGAACCAGCAGTGCCTCTAAGCCAGCCTTTCCATGGCTCCAGGGCCAGGTGAGAGCAGGACTTCCAACTGTGTCAAGGGGCCAATAACCCATCAGACAGATGGGGAGAGGCAAGTGCTCGTACTCTTCTTCCCCTGACCCTGTAGTCTTCACTCCTATTTACCCCGTGACAATGCATTAGGTGAAATATCTATTGTCATAAGACAATCTTTCCATACATCATTTCTATACCTTGTACTTTTTTTGATTGCTGTCTGTATGTCAGGGACTTTAATTTTAAGCAACAGAAACCAACTCTGGCAAACATAAGCAAAAGGGGGATTTAATGACTGGAAATGGGTACACTCACAGGCTTGTGAGTTTGAGGGAAGTTTGAAGTAAGTGGCTTGGAACAGATAGCTTTCAAGAAGGTGCAGAAGATTTGGTAGCAGAAACTCCACAACTGTGTCATGAACTGAAATAAATAGACTCTAAGCTTTTTTATTTCTTACTTAAGCAGCAGTCCCAGGAGAGAGAATCCAACTGGCTGAGTTTAGATCACATGCCTACTCCTAAACCATATGGGAGCATGTCAATTTAGTGCTCAACGAAATTACCTACTTGTGGGTAGACCAGGATGTTCTTGGGAAGGAGATATGGATGCTGGGTGGGCAAATATTCACCCTACCTTCTCTGCTCACATAGTCGGAAATATTTCGTGGTCCCGTTCTCCACAGGGAGTGGTGATAGTTAAGTTCATGTTCACTTCAACTGGGCTAGGTTATGGTGTCTAGTTGTTTCATCAAGCAAGCACTAGTATGATCGTTACTCTGGGAGTATTTCATGGATTTAAATCATTAGTCAGTTGATTGCATCTATGCCTCATTACATCTATAATCAGCAAAGGAGACTGCCTTCAGCAACCAGAGAAGTCCCTTTCAATCAGTTGAAGGCCTTAAAGGGAGAACAGATGATTTCATTAACAAGAAAGAAGAATTTCTTATCTCTATTTCAGCCAGCATGCTACTCCTGGGGAATTCAACAAAAGCTTCATTGGTGTTCCCAACTTGTGACCTGCCCTATGGAATTTGGATTTGCCAAAATCCCCAGGCTGGTGTGAGCCAATTCCTAGAATAAATCTCATAATATTTCCCATATATCTGTATATACATATTTATGTAAATATTTGCATGTCTTTTTTTTTTTTAAGATTTATTATTTATTTCTCTCCCCTCTCCCCTGCCCCTCCACCCCCCCAGTTGTCTGCTCTCTGTGTCCAGTCACTGTGTGTTCTTCTGTGTTGGCTTGTATTCTTGTCAGTGGTACCAGGAATCTGTGTCTCTTTTTGTTGCGTCATCTTGCCGCATCAGCTCTCTGTGTGTGCGGCGCCATTCCTGGGCAGGCTGCACTTTTTTCACGCTGGGTGGCTCTCCTTACGGGGCGCACTCCTTGCACAGGGGGCTCCCCTATGCAGGGCACACCCCTGCGTGGCACGGCACACCTTGCACGCATCAGCACTGCATGTGGTCCAGTTCACCACAGGGGTCAGGAGGCCCTGGTTTGAACCCTGGACCTCCCATGTCATAGGCTGACGCTCTATCAGTTGAGCTAAATCCGCTTCCCTGCATATATATCTTGTTGATTCTGTTTCACTGGAGAACCCTGCCTAATACTCAGGTGATCATACCCACTAAACCTCACGTGCATGGCCTTTCACAAAATGTAGTGGTAGCACAGATCAGTGAAAAACCTCAAGGTCCACCAGACTGCAGAAAAGAATGTTCTCAAGGGAAGAGTTCTCTGCCTTTAGCTTGAATAATCCCAAAGTATATTGAGTTCATGAGAGTGCTCTTCACAGAGTGATTTCCATGTGGCATTCTCTGGGGAAAGACTTAAGAACTTAATCGGCCCTTTTCACCTCCAATTTCTCCCGTTCCTGCCCAGGGTGATTAATGCCAGGGTGGCTTTGATGACAAGTCTGTGGAATCCTCAGGGATCTATAATCTTGGGATGGCATCAAAGGATGATTTGTTTCCTCCCAGACAGGCCCTCATGCTTTCCTATGGGCACCAACTAAGCACTCAGGAAAGTCTTTTGTAAACCTGTCAGAAGTATTGCTGGGCCTTGGTGTGTGCCTTTTAAAAATTTTGAATTTCGTTTCCCTTCTATTCTTCATTGTGACCAATTTCAGAAAGATGATTTCATCCTTTTTTTTTTTTTAACAGCTCTGAGGATGATCGCCTCCCTTCTTTGACACTGTCTTGATGATCTCCTTTTAATGGGAGATTTCTGTGGCTTTTCTTCTGAAGACTCTGCTAGGAGATTTATTTGAGGAAAAATCAGTAGCAAACTCCAAAGCCATGTGGAGCCTCTTCTTGATAGAATGGATCATGAAAGGGTGGTCAGCAAGTGAGCTTCTCACGTCCTATTGATGAGACAATAGCACAGACAATTTCAGGTCCCTTTAAATGGGATTATTAAACTGAGACTATTTTACTACAATCACCTTTAAATCCAGTGGAAATGGGTAAAGAGGAAGACATTTAATCTGTCTGTGCCTCCATTTCTTTCTTGTGTCCTAGCGGTGAATTCCTAATATTTATCTGGTCCTTTCTGTGTGTAAGGCATTATTTTAAGTACTTTACATGTGATAACTCATCGAAAAGGTAGATGCTATTATTAGCCCTGTTTTCAGATGAGGAAACTGAAGGTCAGAAAGCATAAGTAACTTGCCCAAAGTCACAGAGCCAGAAAATGGAGGACCCAGTTTGAACCCAGAGAATCTCCGTACAGAATTCAGCCCTTAACCTTGATGTTACACTGCCTCCCCAAGGGGCAAGGACCATGTCATATCATCTCTTGCCCTCCCTGTCTAGCACTTAATAGGTGACTGCTTATCTCTTTGTAGCCTCAAATCCTGCAACTCTGCCCCTGGGACCACACTCTCCAATCACACTGGATTTCTTCCATTTCTGAACGGCAAGCCTTTCTCTCAGGACTCAAATATGTAATTTCCTCTGATTGAAATGCTATCCATTCCCTCTCCTTCCCTCCACGGTGACTGACTCCTGTTCATTGCTCTGGTTTCTGGTAAATACCACATCCCTCAACCTCCAATGTGAGGCTGTCCCCTATTAGCACTATCTTAGGGCCATGTTTTGTTTGTTTTTTTTTGCTAAAGATTTATTTATTTATTTCTCTCCCCTTCTCCCCACCCCCCTGCCCCAGTTGTCTGTTCTCTTTGTCTATTTGCTGCATCTTTGTCCGCTTCTGTTGTTGTCAGCGGCACAGGAATCTGTGTTTCTTTTTGTTGCGTCATCTTGTTGTGTCAGCTCTCTGTGTGTGCGGTTCCATTCTTAGGCAGGCTGCACTGTCTTTTGCGCTGGGCGGCTCTCCTTACGGGCGCACTCCTTGCGCTTGGGGCTCCCCTACGCGGGGGACACCCTGCATATGGGCCAGCTCCACACGGGTCAAGGAGGCCCAGGGTTTGAACCGCGGACCTCCCATGTGGTAGACGGTCGCCCTAACCACTGGGCCAAGTCCGCTTCCCAGGGCCATATATTTTTGTCATCCCATTTAGTACAGTAATGATTTGCTTAATGTCTGTCTCCTCTACCATACTCTGCACTCCAGAAGATCAAAAACCAGGCCTCTCTATTTTACTCACCTGTCCCCAACACCTAGTACAATGTCTGATTCCAAAGTAAGCAGCCAGGAAATATTTGTGGAGTGAATAGATGTTCAGGGCATGCTTGCCAAATAAATGAAGGCTCTGCAGAAAGCAGGGAAACCAAAGATGGAACTCAGGATGACAACTCCACTGTTCTAGGGAGTTGTACCACTACACCTTTTACTCATGGGATGTTATTCAAATTACATAACTGAGCAATCAGAACTCATTGCTTGTCTTAGTGTGGGGCCTGTCCTTAGGGACATCCTGCTGTACCAAGTGTTAACTCACTCATTGCTGGATCCTGGGAAGGGGGGGTAAAGTGCGTTCAGGAAAGGGGCTAGAGTGGTTGGGAAGGTGGGTGGGGTACTACATGGACTCAGAGAAGTAGGTATCCATCAACCAAGCTGGAAAAATATATCTTTACTGATACAGACTGCATACACGTGAGCCACAGATAACGACATGAAAATAACCCAACAGGGATTTCACACGAAATGCCAACTTGAGTTAAGTTCAGAGGCATTTCAAAACTTTGTATGACTTCCAGAATCATAGCATCAGAAAAGACACACACTTTCTGTGGAGTTGGGTCATGAATATTATAATAGAGGGAAACACTGGATGGGTTCTAACTACGAAGAGGTGGAGGAGAAGGGAGCCACTCAGCAACTTTTTTTGACATCTTTTATTAGTTTAATACCTTGAGAAGTGAAAGATGCTTAACCTCTGCCTTCATGAGCATTTTCAAATTTGCTAATGGGTCACTAGAGATGGGCTCACAGAATGAAGCCAAATGTGTAGCCCCTGGAAATACAAGGTTGAGATTCAGTTTGATGGCAAAAGCTTTGTTTCTTCACAAGGTTGGCAGAGTCAGGTCTTCAGTGTCAAGGGGCCAAAGATCAATTGGTGATGGCTGGGTTTTGCCTTGTTGGAAGCTGAGGCAGAGGCAAGAAGCTGACTGCAAAAGGAAAGTAATTTCCTCTGAAATTACCTGACCTTTCTTTAATCCTAAATGTAATCTGCAGAGGCACTAGTTTTTTTCCCTGCAAAGTAGCCTCATGTTTGCTGGTTCTGATTCTGATTAAAGTTCAATCTGGCGGCTAGAGGTAGCAGAGGCAAAGGCTGTCTCTTTGCCACTCTGCCACAGGTGCTTCTTTTTTTAACACCTCCCCCCCCCCCCACGTGGCCGCCCCTTCATCTTTCCTCTTGTTCCCAATTCTATCCTTTTGTCTTCCCTTTTAATCATTTTCCTGGGTTATATCTAAAACTTGCTAGTGGAAAACAGAAGATAATTTGTTATTGGCTCTTGGGGTCACTTGTTTCATAGATTACTTCAGGTCAAATTCTATTAAAGTAAATGTCTCCCCTGTGGGGAAATCTCTCTGATAACCAAATAGGGCATGTAATCTTCAAGTAAGGGCCAATTTTTTAAAGCAGGATTTGATAGCAGGGTTTAGAAAGAGCTCAGGTGGACTTTGTTTCCAGCAAACTACATGACCTAAAAACCTTCCCTCTATAAAACACCTATAAATGTTTTATAAAATATAACAAAAATCTTTTTCAGATGCACACATGAGCTCATAAAAATGTAAGGGAAATCTGCAGGGGCCTCAAACAAAGAGAGAACCCAAATCAGAGTGATAGGTGTTTTTTTTGTCTTTTTTTTTGGCTGATATGCATAATAAGGAGATTTGGGTTTAATGTACCCCAGATTGGGCAAAGTTGGCCCTAAGCCCTCCAAAAGCCAGGACCCTCAAAATATACATCTATCCTTCCAGCAAAGGGAGATGTGAGAGGAGATTGCTTTTCTGAGTCTTTGAGCTCTATTTGGGGAAAAATAAAAGCTACTAGAAGATCCTTCTGTCATTTAAACATTTAGCATTTAAATTTATACTACCTATTAAGACTTAAACTCCCAGGTAAAACAATTAATATAAAAGTAAGGGAAGCAGATTTGGCTCAATGGATAGAGTATCCACCTACCACATGGGAGGTCTGGGGTTCAAACCCAGAGTCTCCTGACCTGTGTGGTGAGCTGGCCCATGCGCAGTGCTGCCATGCACAAGGAGTGCCATGCCATGCAGGGGTGTCCCCCACGCAGAGGAGCCCCCTGTGCAAGGAGTTCGCCCCATAAGGAGAGCCGTCCAGCCTGAAAAAAGTGCAGCCCGCCCAGGAATGGCGCTGCACACACAGAGAGCTGACACAACAAGATGACGCAACAAAAAAGATGCAGTTTCCCAGTGCCGTTGACAAGAATACAAGCGAACACAGAAGAGCACACAGTGAATGGACACAGAGAGCAGTCACCTGGGGCGGGGTGGGGGGGGGTGGGGGGGCGGAGACGTAAAAGTAAGCCACTTCTGGCATTAAACCTGGGGTGCCTGATATAGGAAATGAAAACTTGTTGGCATGGATATACCTTCAAACCAAACAAAATGAGAGTCTTATAGATAGAGCCTGGCTGAATATTAGATTACAATCCAAAATTACAAAATATCTAGAGAAACGAGCTCCATAGTCATGTTGCTAGATTTAGCAAAACAAATAAACAAACAAACGAAAAAAACAACACAGAAAAACAATCAGGATGCCCCAGTTAACTTTGAGTCTCAGGTAAGCAACAAATAATTTTTTAATATAAGCATATCCCAAATGTTGCATGCAACATACTTATACTACAAAAAAATTATTCATTGTTTATCTGAGATTTAAAGTAAACTGGGTGTTCTGTATTTTATCTGGCAACTCAACATATGCAAAAGTCAGGGGCCATAAGAAACAACATGATTAAACTACACCAGAACTTCAGATACTAGAATAATCAGATGTATACTTTTAAGTGATTGACTACCTTAAGGTATTAAAGTCTTGAAAACATAAGGAAACAAGAAGACAGTATAAAAAATGACTGGTAAGTTTTGAAAAAGAACCAAATGGGATTTTTGGAAATTAAAAATAAATTCATTGTGCTTAAAAAGACCCACAACAAAATAAAATCTCAGGAATGTATTAAGCAGCTTAGCAGCTTAGGCATGATTGAATAGAGAATTAGTAAACTAGAAGACAGATATGAGGACATTATCAAGGGGCAGCACAGACAGATAAAAGAGTTGGAATATATAAAGAGAGATTATACCATGTAGGACAGAAAGAGATGATCTAAAATATGCCCAATAGTATTTCTAAAAGTAGAAATGGAAAGAATAAGAGAAGAAATACTTGAAGAGATAATGACTGAACATATTTCTGGACTGAAAAACCAAAAAAAATTCCTTAGATTTAAGAAATGCAACAAGTTCCTATCAGGAAAAACAAAACTAAACCCACATGTAAACAAAGTATAAGGAAGTTATAGGACACAAAATAAAAAGAGAAGATTTTAAAAGAAACTGATGAGAAAAGACTGGTTTTTAAAAAAGAATGAAAAAATAGAAAGGAAGAGAAGAAAAGGGGCAAAAGATATCATACAGCTTTGGCATTAAGACAGATCTGTCTGCAAGCCACAGCTCTACCTCTTGAACTCATGTCAGCAATTTACAAAACCTCTTGGAGCCTTAGTTTCCACATCTGCAAAATAAACATTCAACAGTTCAGTACTATCATGGATAATCCTCAAAACAAAACCTGTAAATGTCTAACACAAAGCCTTGTTCAGTAGGATGTGTTCAGCAAAAAGGAGCTGCTTAGATTATCAACTGAACTAATTTCCCCATGATATTAATTCCTGAAGCATACCCCTTCCATGAACTCAAACTCAGGAAGATTATTATTTAAGTGTATGTCATACTGTAGAAAGCTGGTGGTATCCCCGCTGGAAAAGCTTAAACCATTATCATCGGACCCCCTCAACTCTCCAAGACAAGTTGTGGAGATCTTGTCTTGTAAACCTTGACGTCCCCGCAGGCCAGTTTATATATTCCTGCCACATGATCCCATAGTACTTTCCTCTACCATAGCATTTACCATACTTCATTTCTGCTAGAAATTTTCTAATTCTGTATTAGACTCTAAGCTCCATGAAGGCAGTTTCCTTACCATCTTGCTCACTATTAAATCCACAGTGCCTAGTATTTGGCCTGAAACACTGAAGGCACCTAAAGAGTTACTGAATCTGCGGGTAGAGAAAAGAAACTGGAAATTAGGAATGGAATTCATTTGTGGAATTGCTGTACATAAAAACAGAAAATTTTTCTAGAGTTGAAAGGGACTGTAGAGACGATCTTGTCTATCCACTGCTTTTCCAGATGAGGAAAATGAGGAGTTCATTAGTTTGCCTAAAGGTTCCTGGGCTACATTAAATAGCAGAAATCAGACCCAGTTCTGTCAGTTCCCAAATAACTTTGCCTTCACCCCAACATGTTGCCTCTGCGATCAGGATCATGTCTGTGTTCATTCCCCACTCACGTTGCCTCTGCGAGCCGCTGGGAAAACGAACATAAAAAAAGTCTTCAATGATTTAAAAAATGATTGCGAGGAAGGTGTGAATAGGCAGAGACAAATGTAGGGTATCAGGCCATCAAATTAAAGGTGATACTTCTTTATTATTAACCTACAATTTCTCACCAAAGTAAAACCTGTGAGCTGTTATTGGAAAAATTCCAGTACCACAGGCTATTTAATTTTTCTGGATAGGGTATAAAATAACTGTTAAAATCAAAAGATACCACATGGCACCGAAAAAGGGAAAAGTTCTTTCTTTGTTATTGCAGTTACTTTGATGAACAATTAGTTCTCTATTCGCCTGAAAAAAATTAAGGTGCCATTAAGAGAAAAATTTCAAAAGTGTCAAGAAGACATATCTAAAATGGAAGGAAAGTTGAAAAGATAAATAAAATGAGCATTCCTTTAGCTATATTTGGTGGAGTCCTGCAGAGAAAAAACTTCCAGCTAGGCACCATTGAGACATAGCTTATTAATGCAGTTTCCCCCACAGCAGGACACAGAAAGAGAAACTGGTAAAACAGTCACATTAAAAAATTATGACTCCTACATCTGATCTTTATGAATATACAGAAAATAAACTGTCCTCTTGAGCTGTCCTTGGGCCAGGTTGAAGCAGAGATGCAAAGGATTATTATTTTTTCCCCTCCAAGGCCCTGCAATAGCACTATTTGCTCATACATGGTTGGAACAGGCTGAAAGTTACTTCCCACTTTTAGATTTTTAAAGTATTTATAAAAAGACCTTATGTAAGATTGTGATACATTTTGAAATAAAGCACTTCAAGTCTCTTGTTTTTAAAGAGCACTCAAAATTGAAATTTCTGTATTCCCTTTTTGGAAAAACTGTATCCAGTGGGAAAGTGGTTAAAAAGGGAATTGTCCTAGAATTTTAAATCTGGAAGACAGATTACCCACCAACTAATCTAATGTTTTTCATACTGTAGGCTATGACCCACTGATAAATGAAATCAGTTCAGAGGGTCACAACTAGCATTAGGAAGCAGGAAAGAAGGAATAAAATAGAAAAAAGTGTGTTGCACACAGTTTTGTAAAAATTTTGTTTCAGTTGTGTGAATGTGAGTCACAATATAGTGTGTTTCTGTGAGTTCTGGTTTAAAAAATTTGTAAGTTACCAATTCAAACAAGCACTCATCTAGTCAAGATAAGACAACTGGTGTCTTTCAGTGTCCTTTCCTTTAGACTATAACGATGAAAGTTATGTTTGGGGGTGGGTGTTACCCTTGCATAGTAGTTATGCCACTTCAGTGGCTGACATTCTATTTCCTTCTGGAGTATCTCCTGTGCTTCTGAATCAACTGGACTTCCTTCTCCCCTTTTTCAGCATTCCCACCACCCTTATATCATAAGGGATCAGTGATCCTGTGTGATGGGGCAGGTATGTGGAGGAGGAAATAATCAGTGCCCAGGTTTGATCCTTGACTATTGGGTGGCTGAGAAGGTACAAAATCCCACAGCTCTCATTGCTCCCTGGAACTGATGAGCCACATGAGAAATAAATTCACAGCCTTCCTGTGAAAAAGGGGGAGGTACATATGACAACTTACCTAGAAGTCATTCTCAGAAATAAGATAATCAATTGAAGATATGGGTTTTTAGATAATTCCTGCCAGACTCATGCACTCTAGCTAGTCTTCCTGGGCCAAACCAGAAACATGTGGAAAGTGTGCTATAATAGCAAAAAAAAAGCAGGATTATGAAAGAGGATCTTGCCTTGTAATCCTCTATTTTTGACTTACCAGTAGAAAATTATCTAACCCACCAATAAACAAATACATATATTGCACTTACTGTGTGCCAAGCACTGTTCTGAGAATATTACAAATATTTAGTCAATCCACATAATCAACCTGTAGGCCTTAAAAGACTCTCCCAGCTGCAGTCTTAGGCAAAAAGTTGAGAAGTATTGAGATATGGTAAAATAATTCATTTTTCTTCCTGACTCGAAGACAGGAGGGTGAGTTCTCTTAAAGAGTTTAGACTTATGTCATTGATAAAGTGAATTCATCAACAACAGTCAAATCCAGGGAGAAAAGGTCAACTACCTACTTTCTCTTGGCAGAAGGGACTGGGAGGATTGTTCCTCTTACAAAGATTCATTACTTTTTGATGCTTTCCAGAAGTGGTGAATTTACAGTGGGCCATCTATTTTTTATTTTTTAAATTGCCCTCATGTATATCTAACATAGCAGCTAGGATACAGGAGGCCTGCTTCAGTCCTGAAACCACCCACTCAAACTCATATGAGATCAAGCCTGTGGCCTTGGCTTTACGATCCAGTGCTTTACATAATGCCTAAAAAGGGACCCCAATAAATTGTTGGATTTATTTGTTACTGCATGTCAGAAACTGCAGCTGAACCTTGGAAACAGCTAGATTTGACTCTGATGATGGAAATTAGTTTATTGAAGTAGGAGAAGGGGAGTTTTTTTTTTCTTTTGAAGTATCTATTATGTGCCTGTATGTTTTATATATTAACACTTAAATCCCATAGTACTCAGAAAAGACTGAGTCTACTTTCCACAATGAGGGAACTAAGTTAAAAAACGACTTGCTGGGAAGCAGGTGTAGTTGTGGTTGAGCGCCGGCTACCTAGTATGAAGTTCCAGGTTCAATCCCTACCTCAGTACCTCCGAACAGAAAAGAAAAAAAAAAAATGACTTGCTGAAGGTAAATAGGTAGAGGACAGAATTCAGAAAAGTCTGCCTGCAGAAACCATTACTCTTTTCACTATATCATGCTGCAGTTGGCAAAAGGTTTTTTTTCCCCCTTCATCTGAAAAATGATTTGGTCCTCTTGGCACTCACTGACCATGGAGAAACTTTAATTGATCTTTCCATGCCACAGACTGCCAATTATCCACGAGGAATACCAATAGTTAAAATTTGTTCTAATTAAGTCTTGGTTCCCTTAACAACTCCACAATGTAATTAAACTTAATTCTCAGATAGGCAGACACGGTTCACTTAAGAATCTGAGAGGAGTCATTTAAATTATGCTCAGTTTCTTGCTCTAGGTTAACCAAGATCAAGTTTGGGCTTGTTAAGTGAAGTTTAGAGGAATGTAGAGAATGCTGCTGGCCCAGAATTCACCAGTGCTGAAACTGTATGGGAGTCAGGGTGTATTTCCTGTGCAATCTGTGAAACTTCTCATTTATCTCCACTCTTTGTTTTCCTTCATGAACCTGCTGGTTAGAAATGCAGTTTGCTGAATATTTATCCTTTTCTTGGAGCAGTCTCCACTGATTTAGGCAGCAAATCTCATATAGCTATTAACCATCAGAAATGGAAAATGTTTATGAAAGGTGTAATTATCAGAGATGTCATACCGACAATACCTTGAAAGAAAGATAGATTTGCCATTATCAGTACACTCTGTGGCTGCCTTATGAAAAAATCTGGCTTATGCCATAAATAGTTCATGGGCTGCATTTTTTTTCAGCCAAGATAAGCTCTGCCTTCACATAAGGCACTGAAAACATAATGGCATAAAAAACAGTTAAATTAGATACTATGTTATATGTACAGTGAGAAGGGGAACCCAAAGAGATTTAATATCTTTATGAGCCCATAAAACCCTAGGTTTATAAATGCAAGTCAAATAAAAAAATCAAATAAAAAAACTATTGAAGATAAAACGAAAAGTTACTTTGAATTCAAGATCATGGAATAAACATGCCTAACAGACAAGATCGCTTGGATCCAGATACCACATAAAATGCCAAGATAAAACACCAATGGGTTGTAAAAACAAACACCAAACCCACCCCCTCCCTGTCCCCACCAATGGGTCAAAGAGGAATTTGAGAAAATCCAAAAATACTTTCCAAGTTTGAAGTCCACAAGAAGTAAGGGTCCAAACAAAATATACAGAGCACCACACACTTCTCTGGTCTCACAACACCTACTGAGAGGACCATGCAGTTAGTACCTGGAAGACAGAGTACGACACCCTCAGAGACCTGGATGAGTCCAGATGTTGGAGATTATGATCTTCTGAATGCAATGAAATTTATGCCAGGAGATTAAATAGAAGTATTAATTTATGACTTTCTCTTACCTGTTTGCAATATGTGCTCAGCTTATTTTCTGCACACATTGTGATGCATGGTAATTACAATGCTGAAAATAATGTGTAACACGTGACCACTCTAGTTCTGTTTAAAAAGGGGGCATTTGTCATTTAAGTCTGCACATCTGGTTCTATCATATCTGCCAAGTGATTAATATAGAAGTGCATTACAGTGAAATCCTTTTATATCAAAGTTTTATTTGCCAGGAAATAGAACAGTTTCCCCACATCTCTCCACACCTCCCCCCACATTAGAAGCTGAACTCTGAAATTTCTAGCACTAGGGTGCTTTGGAGTGAGGACAAGGAATCTGCTCTTGCCTTTGTTCGATTCTATAAATTCCACAGTCACAATGGGACAGACATGCTTCCTTTGTTTTAGAAAACATCCATCCACAAGGGAGAAAGCCTTAAAGCTTATTCGGTAAGCAGATGGTACATCAGATACCTCAAACAGATAAAACCACAGGAATTAAATTCTAAATTTTAAACTCCCTTTTATTGAAATATAAGTTTGTTTAGTATATTTACACCACACTTTATGCACATATATACACAGACGGCAAGTTCTGTCAAATAAAAAAGTTTTTCTTAATAAAAAAATTAAAATAAACAAAGTAAAGTGCATGAATGTGTTGTTTTCTCCCGGCGAACTCCCTATCCTCATTGTCAAAATTTCAGTAGGTTTGGAGGGGGAGGAAGGAGAAATTCATTCTTTGACTCGGTGCATACAGACGCTCCAGCCTTTGCTTTCGGGCCAAAATGACAAGCGGTGAGGAAGTCAGACAAATTGTCAGGGTCTGCAGGGATCCCCAGGGCCTGGAGGTCCTGCTCTCTTTGTCCTATCAGAGCCCGTTCCCCGGCTCTTAACAGTGATCTCACCACTACGGCGCTGGAACAAAGAGAGAACACAGGGAGGGGGCTCCACCAGCCAATGTCACAGCCCAGCTCCGGGGCCACCAGCGCTGCGTTTGGTAGGAAACTGCAGAAATAGCTCAATGGCTCAAGCGCAAGTTTTCCTTTTTCGGAAAGGGAATGAAGGGGCACAGGAATGGGGTGCATCTCCCACAGAGACGGCCACCCAGGGGCAAAACAACAACAACCCGGTAGCCAGTTACTTCGGATCCCAAATTCCGTGTAAGGACAGAGAAAAACCCTTTTAAAAATTGGAGGGAGGGAATGTTACACTCCTGGCCTCAGTGAGTTCATCTTCCCAGAACTTTCAAAGAAAACAGCGTGGGATTGAGAGACTGGGGCAGGTGGATCAAGCTGAAGTTTTCTAGACGCCTCCGCGCTCAGGCCACTTGCTGGGCGTTGGCTGGCTAGTCCCACGCGGTGGCAGAGGCGACGGCGTCGGCCCTTCCCCCATTGTCCAAACCCGAGCCCTGGGTATCCCTCTCCCCCTCTGGGTGATGCTAAATCCCCAGCCGGCGCCCGTACTTGGCCTTACAGTGCAAAATGTGCTTGGCGAGGAAGTCGAGGCGGCGCTGCAGCAGCTGGGCGTGGGGCTCGGCGAGCGCCGCCAGCTCTGGGAAGCGAGGCTCGTGGCGCCGATAGAGGCGCAGCAGCCGGGCCGCCGCGTCCTGGCCGTGGTGCAGCTCCAGGACACGACGCGCCGTCCGCTCCCGGAACACACACACTGACTGCAGCAGCGGCTCGTTGTACTTGTCCCACATGCCCGCCACCCGGTACCCGTGCACCAAGCCCGCCTCGTTGTCCAGAAAGACCAGCGCCCCGCCGGGGCCACGGTGCAGGTTGCTCGTGGCGCGCTCCATGACGCGCGGGTCCCACTGCAGACTGAAGAGGTTGCTGACGAGCCGGTCGAAGTTGGCCGTCAGATAGTCGAAGAGGATCAAGTCGGTCCACTGCACCAGGTCCACCAGCTCCGCCCGGCTGCGGTTGGTTAGCTCGCCCCCGGCGGCGCGCAGGGGTCGCAGGCGGCCGTCCTCGGAGCGCCAGGGCGCCGGCACGACCACGTCCGTGAGGTTGGGCAGCCAGCGCGTCAGGCTCACCACGCTGCCCTCGGTCCAGTGCGCGGCGCGCAGCTCCTCCTGCACCTGCGCCCACTGAGCGCCCCGCGCCTCCACCCGAGCCAGTGCCAGCGGCGGCACGTGGCGCTGGAGGCCCAGAAGGCGCGCCAGGTAGTAGGACAGGGCCTCGCCTTGGATCTGCTCCGGGTTGATACCGTAGCGCACACAAGTGCGAGTGCCGTCGGCGAAGCGGGCCAGCCGATTGGAGCTGCGCCCGCAGCCCCCGCGCTCCAGAGCCACTACCCGGGCGCCGCGTGCCGCCTCCAGCCACGCCGCCGCCTGGGCCTCCGAGAAGCCCCGGGGCACCTGCTCCTCCAGACCGCGGCTCCAGAAGACGCCCCCGTGCACCACGGCGCGCTCTTCCGGCTCGGGCCGCCCGGCTGGCACGTGCCGCCTGCGCTCGCTCCGGGGCCGCCGAGGCGGGCCGTCCGCGCCCGCCGCCAGGGTGAGCAGCGCCCGGAAAGTTTTGAGGGAGCCTCCGCGGGCGTCCCGCGGCAGGGGTGGGGGCAGCGGGAAGCGAGGAGCCGGAGCGGGGCCGCCGCTCCAGGCCGGGCGCCGCGGGAGTCGGTCTTCGGGCGGCCGGGAGGCGGGCAGCTCGGTCCTCGGCGGCAGGAGCCAGCCCCAAAGCATCAGCAGTGAGCCCAGCGCCAGCAGCCAGAGCCCCGCGGTGGCGGTGGCGCCCCGCATCCTCCTGCCCATGCTCCCGCGGCCGCGCCGGTGCCGCCGCCGCTTCAAGCCGTACCCGGGCGCCCGGGTCCCGGAGGCGAGGCGGGCCCGGCAGCTTGCGGGCTCCGGGACTCCGGGCGCCTCAGCCCCATTGCGGCCGCGGGGCGCTGCGGGGCCCGGCCCGGCGCTGGGAACTCGCCTTGCCGCCGCTTCCCAGCTGCTTTTGTATTTCGCTGTGAGACCCTCCGGCAGGCGCGATTCACAGGCGTCCGGACCACGTGGGAGCAAGGGGGATCCCCCTCCCCCTTCTCCGCCACCGCTCCCGCCCCCCGCCTCCCCGCCCCCTTTCCCTCTTCTTGGCGTTAAAGCGGCGATGGCTCCTTGCGCCTGGGAAAGCGGCCCCACACACGGTCCGGGACTCAGGGGCCGGAAGGGAGCGGGTTAGCTGCGCCCACGCGGGGGCGTCACAGGGGGCGGTGCGGGGTTGGAGTGTGGGGCCGGGCGGGAAGCACGCACCCCTGGCTCTAGCAGGGGTGGGATGTGGCGCGGCCTCTTGGCCAGGACAGCGGCTGACCTCTGCAAACTTCAGACAGACCCGACCGCGCTCCACACCCGGCCAGGAGAGGATCCAGGCGGGTCGCTTCGTCTTCTCGTTTTCCGACCGGTGTGATTCACGCTGCCCCGGGCATCTCTCGAGCCACAGAGATTCCAGGCGGGTAGAGGAACCATCTGTAGGAAACAACTTTGGAGGAGCTCCGAGCCCCCTTCTGGAGCGCGCTCACTGCCGCGGGTTACTGCGGGTTTGAGAGCTCTGAGATTGGCCGCCCACTCCCGGACACAGGGGATTAAACTTCGCTGTGCACCTGGAACATCTAGGCCAGCTCTGGTTCATTCGTTACTTCATTCAACACAGCAGCTGCCTTCGCTCTGGTCCAAACCGTGAAGCCCACAGATCCCGTGCTTATATTCTAACGAGGGCATCTAGCCCGGGATCCGACCTAGTGTAGGGGAAGGGGTTGTCAGGGACACTTGTCTAAAAACACTAAACTCTTTTGCCCATGAGGAAACTGAGGCACAGGCAAGGGATGGGACTTCTTAGGACCCCACAGCTAGCAACTAGAGAAGCTAAAATCCCAAACGCAAGTCCTTGGCACGCAAGCCACTTGATTTTTCTTTCCAAGCGCAAGTCCTCTGGCATGCAAGCCATTTGATTTTTCTCTCCAATAAGATAGTTCAATCATTTTATCAAGTTACCAGCATCCTCAGTTTTTAAATTCACTGTCATTTAGCTAGTCACTTTATTCCCCAAATGTGCTTTTTAATTAAAGAAACAAGCAAACATCCCCATATAGCATTTGAATCACTGGCTTAATGATCAAAGAAATGGGGGAGGGCGAAGGGAAGGTAGCAGGAAAGCCACATTTCTTTCAGCCACCTTTGAGTTCATCAAGAAAGCCCTGGGATGAGAATTGGCCCCTTTCCCTTCCCTCTGCACCAGAAGTATGTCCCAGACCTGAGTCTAGATTTCCAATATGCAGGTTAAACACGTTAAGGAAATTGGGGGGGAGGGGGGGAGGAGATCCACCTCCTGAAAGCTGGAGTTTTACATCTGTTTCCTTACATGTGTTCCTTTTCCTGCCTTTTTTCCTCCATCAGGTTCATATGAGGTTTTTCAACTGTTCTAGCTCATCATCTGGTACTAATTATATTTTCCCCAAAGAATGAATTTTACGGAAGTACAGGGCAGGCATCCTAACGCTGCCTGATGCAAATAAAGACCACATTTGGAGCCTTCCAATGCTGATCCAGGATATCCTCAAATGTTTTCACTGGTTTAAGTGCATATTGGCTGAAGTTTGGGGTCTCTATTGTGTCTGTCCGGCACCACTCTGGCTGTACCACACTTTTCTATAGTCTTATCTGAAGATGAGATTGCCATGGTTCCTCATATGGACACATCCAAACAAAACATAATTCCTTAAAAGGTATTGTATTCCTGCCCTGCATACTCTCCTTCCCCCATCTTTTGTTAGAGGAAAGAGACTATGTCTTATCAACTTTGTATTTTTCCTACACATCTAACATGGTATATCATACTAAATAGGCAGTCAACAAATTGAATTTAATTT
The DNA here is from genome assembly GCF_030445035.2 of Dasypus novemcinctus. Classification (NCBI taxonomy): domain Eukaryota; kingdom Metazoa; phylum Chordata; class Mammalia; order Cingulata; family Dasypodidae; genus Dasypus; species Dasypus novemcinctus. The sequence continues at coordinate 56,135,641 of NC_080682.1, forward strand.
TTTTGTCTTTCAGTTTAACGTCTATCAGGAATTTTAAATGTTTCTCTAAGCAAGCCCTCCACCTTGTGGGCATAAGTAGAATATCATGTACTTAGAGGATGGTATATGCATTTTTAACCCGACGATTACTTTTTAATGCCAATTAAATTCTGAGGATATTAAGTAACTATTATAGCCCAACCCATATCCTGAGGGATACGGGAAAACCCAAAGTAGTTGGTGCGTCTGTCATTTTGGCTGTTCACAAAAGCTGTAAATAACTACAAAGGGTAACTTGCTGTAAGTCTGTCCTGTCCATGTTTTATGACTGCTTGGCCACAGGCTTTCTCGACTCTTAGTGGGTATTCAATAAAAATGTACTGAATAAATCATTGGAATATTAATGTGATGAAACTCTCCAGGTAACCTGTATCAAGTTTTATTATTATTATTATTTTAATACCATCCTGCTAAAGGATATAAAATAACCTTAATAAATTTTACGGGGAAAAAAAAATCCATGAAATCTCTGCATAGTGTAGAGGTAGGAAGTACAGAATTTTTAGTCTGGGGTGGGTGGGCTCTGACCCATATACTCCAGATCCTATAACGTCCCAATCACTTCACTGGTTTTTCTGGTAAAAAATACAGGCTTAGAGAATTTGGCTGACCTCTTGGGCCTCTGAAGGTGGGGCAGATTGATCATTGAACAGGCCTTTGCCTGTAGCCACAGGACTGAATGTACCAGGAGCCCCTAGTAGGAAACTTTGATTTCATTGAAATGCAGAATTACAGAAAACCAAGTGGAATCCAGTTTTAAAAATGATACTTGATTATTTTAGACAGTGTTTAAAATACTCGTCTGTTTACTTATTGGATGAAAACACTCCTATTCCCTTTACTTATTGGAGAGCGTCTCTCTGTTACCCCAACCCCAGTCCCCCTCCCACTCAAGCTGCTGTGGCTCTAGTTGGTGTAGCATAGTTCACTGCAATATGCAACCTCAGCTCTTCGACTCTTCTGGCAATTGCTTGGGGAGAGGGAAAGTGCTACTCCTCTGTGCCTAGACAGGAACCTATTTCACTTTTAAAGATTTATCTTTTATTTATTTCTCTCCCCTTTCCGCCCTACTCTGCCACGCCCCAGTTGTCTGCTCTCTTATCCATTCACTATGTGTTCTTCTGCATCTGCTTGCATTATCAGGTGGCACTGGGAAACTGCATCTCTTTTTTTTGCATCATCTTGCTGTGTCAGCTCTCCATGTGTGTGACGCCACTCCTGGGCAGGCTGCAGTTTTATTGCGCTGGGCGGCTCTCTTTACAGGGGGCACTCCTTGCACGTGGGGCTCCCTGACGCGGGGCACACCCCTGCATGGCAGGGCACTCCTTGTGCACATCAGCACTGCGCGTGAGCCAGCTCATCACACGGGTCAGGAGGCCCTGGGTTTGAACCCTGGACCTCCCATGTGGTAGGCAGATGCTCTATCAGTTGAGCCAAATCCACTTCCCTTATTTCACCTGTAAGTTTTCATAAATACTCCTTAGCCTTCTCTCTCAGCCTGGCATTCCAATTTTTTGAAACTTTTGCACAACACTTCTTGGGGAAAGAAAGGAAATGGAGTTGAGGGTTGGGAGCAGGGGAGGAAGCTGAAATTGGAAGCTTTTCCAAGGCTGGCCTTTCCACTTCTGGACTGTTTTCTTGGACTACTTATTTACCTTCTATGAGCTTTTGTTTCCACATCTGAGAAACGAGGATAATAAATCTTACTGAACTCCCAGGGTTGTTATGAAGCTCAAGTGAAGTATTAATAATAACCATGACAATAGCAGCAAATAATCATTGAGTGCTCATTAAGGCTAAATCTTGGGTTTGCATTATCTTATTCAGTCCTCCCAACAAGTACTATTCTTGACCCCACTTCACAGAGGGTAATACCAAAACTTAACCAGTAACTGGTCTGAAGTCATACAGCAAGTAAGAGGCAGGGGTGAGCCCTGAATGAGGGATGCAAAATCCTTTGTAAACTGTAAAGTGCTGGGAAGATATCAGGTGTAAAAATTATTGCCTTAATCAATATAGACTCAACTCAGAAGAAATTTGCTTTAAAATGTCCTCTGGGGTAGCTACTAAGTGAAAAAGTTAAACCAGCCAGATTGTCTGGGTTTAAAACCCAGCTCTGCCACTTACCAAGCATGTTATCTTGAGTAAGTTACTTAACCTTAATTGCCTCAATTTACTCATCTATAAAATGCAGTAATAATATATACTATCTAATAGTAATTAATAGTAAAAAGCCCTATAGGTTTTTGCAATGATTAAATTGATCCCTATATGTAAAGTGCTTATAAGACCACCTAAGGGTTCACTACTACTATTGTTTTTGTTATTATTTTTCCTTCTGCTTTCACTGTTTCACTGGCCCACATGGGGGCTTCCTTTGTTTCCAGTTGCTGCCCCCCACCAAACTTCACTAGGGTCTTGAGAGACCCAATATAAGTGGTGTTCCAGCCCAATGCACTCTTTTTATGCCTCAGATGGGTGCCTTCCCTGACATTTTTGCTGTTTTCCTTCCCCATAAAGCTGCACCAGCTGAATTCTACCAAGACTTCCAGTGTAACCCTTGCTAAAAGCCCACAACCTCTACCCAGCCTCAGGCAGCCAGCTCCTGGCTTCCTCTTTTCTGCCTCTGTCATCCTGAACTTTCCTCTGTCTCCTGAATTACAAGCCACTCTGAAAGAGATCCCCAAATATACCCTTATTGAAGGGAGGGAAAGAAGATGTCAGATAGAAGTATAATATTCCTTGAAACTGGATATGACTCCTGCTTCAGCCATTACTAGCAGTGTGACCCTGTGCAGCTTTCTTTACTCTCTGGGCTACAGTTTCATCTTTGTGTCTCCCTCAGTCCCACTCTTCATTCCCTTAGGGTACATTACTGTTTTCTGTTGGGAAATTATTTGCCTTTTCCTGGTATCGCTCTATTTGACTATGCTCTGGGTCTTCCAAGAATTGCTTGATCAATCTCATCTTTACACCTGGTTGTTGAGGGCAGCTAGATCCATGCTTGGTTCCACATAAGTCATACTGAACAGCTAGAAGGGGGTCAGGAAATATAATAGACTTTGAATGCAATTAACCTGTCCCCCTGAATGAGTTCCACTTTACAGAATATATTGTGTTTCTGGTGAGAAAGTCAAAGAAAGATTGACATGGGCTCTTTAAATTATGGTGGGACTAATATTTTTATGATTCTCTTTATTCCATGTGGCGCTCTTTTGGACCTACTTTGAAATCGTTTCCTGCAGCCACTGGAGTTAAAGACCAGAATCTGGGAAACGGATTTGGCTCAACTGATAGATCATCCGCCTATGACACTGGAGGCCCAGGGTTCAAACCCCAGGCCTCCTGACCTGTGTGGTGAGCTGGCCCTCACGTCGTGTTAATGCGTGCAAGGAGTGCCATGCCATGCAGGGGTGTGCCCCGCGTAGGGGAGCCCCACGTGCAAGGAGCATGCCCCATAAGGAGAGTCGCCCCGTGAACAAAGCACAGCCTGCCCAGGAGTGGCACTGCATACACGCAGAGCTGATGCAGCAAGATGATGCAACAAAAAGAGACACAGATTCCTCGTGCCACTGATAAGAATGCAAGCAGACACAGAAGAACACATAGCAAATGGACACAGAGAGCAGACAAAGGGGGGGGGGGGTGGAAAGGAAGGGGAGAGAAATAAAATAATAATAATAATAATAAAACCAACCAGAATCTAAAGGTTGGGACATTGGTGAATTAATTTCATGAATTTAGTGTGATTGCTCACACACATCTCAGTCCCATCTATAGAGATGAATTATAAGAACTCTGGACTTGGAATATGGGGACATTGATTTCTTTCTCTTTTGTAATTTAATTCATCTGACTTTATTTTCTACATATTAAAGGTCAAAGAACTGGGTGATGAATGATGAGGCATTGGATTGCCTCTTGTCCTTAATGCTTGCATCTAGGAACATTGGTTGTCTTCTCGTCATCGTCCGCCTCCCCTTCCTCCTGAGCAGGTCTCCATCCTCGTCTTCTGTGCCTAGTGCTGAAGGGGAGGCTGGATCCTGATTGGTGTAAACCAGCCTAGGTGATCTCAACCCCCTCACTAGTGATTGGTTTCAGCATAAACATGCGACACAATTCTGGCCAGTGAGACTGAAGGGAAGTCCACTAGAGGGTTTCTGGAACAGCTTCCCATACTATTGCAAAGAAATGCAAGGGAGTTAAGGAAACTTTTTTGCTTTGGATGGTTCAGTTCTAGATGAGAGGCCTAGAATTGGGGCAGTCATTATCGGACTTCAAGGGAGCTAGGTCCATAGCTGAGGACAGCTGAGCAGAAAGATGGAAGGAACTTGGGGCCTTGGTGATGTCACCCAGAGTGGGTCAATCTTGAGCTCCCTTATTCTGGACCTTCCTTGTGCCATGAATCACTGTGAGTTGGGGTTTCTGCTGTTTGAAAACAAAAGGTTTGTAAGTGATAAATTCCCATGCACAGGTGCTCACAGACCAGAGAGAGAAGCAAACATGCAAGGAGACCTCTTACATCACACCTGCACTACCAAGGAGGCAGTATAATTCAGTCTTTTGGAACATGTCCTCTGCAGCCAGGCTGAGCCTTCCACTTACTAGCTGTGCCATCTTGGGATAGTTGCTTAACCTCTCTGGACCTGTGAATTCACCTTTATTTTTTTTTTTCTTTTTTTATTTTATTTTATTGACTTTGTAATAATATTACATTAAAAATATATATGTGAGGTCCCATTCATCCCCACCCCCCCACCCCACCTCTCCCCCCCCCCCCCCCCCAGCAACACTCCCTCCCATCATCATGACACATCCATTGGATTTGGTAAGTACATCTTTGGGCACCTCTGCACCTCATAGTCAATGGTCCACATCATGGCCCATACTCTCCCCCATTCCATCCAGTGGGCCCTGTGAGGATATACAATGACCGGTGATTGCCTCTGAAGCACCATCCAGGGCAGCTCCATGTCTCAAAGACGCCTCCACCTCTCATCTCTTCCTGCCTTTCCCCATACCCATCAGCCACCATGTCCACTTTTCCCCAATCCAATGCCGCCTCTTCTATGTGGACATTGGATTGGTTGTGTCCATTGCACCTCTATGAATTCACCTTTAAAATAGAGGTGATACCTGCACCAGCCTCATAATCCTGTTGTGAGGATTAGATGACACATTGCATGTAAAGCACTTAGTAAGCATTATCAATTGCAGTAAATGATGGGCTGTTTTGGAAATAGAAACAACATGGGAGCTTAGAGGAGGGAGTGACTTACTCTGCCAGGGAAGTCCAGAAATGATTTACCAAGGAGGCAGGCCTGGAGAGGAGTCTTGAAGGGTGGGTAAGGGTTGTGGGATAGCGTTTGAGGAGGAAGAGCATCCTGGGTTGGCCGAGGGAGCTGCTGTGTGCGTAGCAGCCTTGTGCCCAAGGGCAGATTGCTGCATCTTTCGGAGGCTCAATGACCTTATCCTTAAAGTACACAAAAGTGTTTTTTGGATTAGCTTAATCCTCTTTTAATAAAAGGAAAAAGTCTCAGGCTCCCCTCCCCAGAGTGAGAGGCAGTGGATTTGAAAATCTCCAAGGCCCCTTCAAGCATTAACTTATGACAATTTCAACCCACCCTGGAGAATTTCACTTGACAAACATTTTCCACCAAAAGAGGTGACTCTCATTGGCTTTGTTGATTTTCTTTCTTCATCGCCACCCAGAGCCTTATCCAGCATGCAATTAGTGATGCTGTGCCTCCTCGGCTTCCGGAGGCCACATCTCATCAGTCAGATAGATGCCGAAGCTTAATTAAGCTTGTAAAGCTTTCTGGTTTCCTCAGATGAAAGGGGACCCGTAAGCACCGGGTTTTATTTTGGTGGCTCCTGCCAAGGGTTATTATAAATAGGACTTAGTGCAACGTGGCTGAGCTCTTAGGGTGATAATGTGTCAAGACCAATCGAGACTGCTGAGAGCAGAGGTATTATCATAATGATTCCATCATATGCAGTGGGTGTTAATGGAAGTGGCTGTGAAAAAAAAAGCACGAAGGCAGCAAAGCTGGGAGAGAGGTGGCTGCAATTGAAATATTGGTTCCTTGTGGAATCTCCATCATAATCTTTAGCTATGTTAGACTTGGAACCATTCTTCTGCCATCTCTTCTAGACCAGGCTCAAACTCAAATAAAAAATGGATGCTTTAATTCCAAATGAAAATATATTCTCTTGCTGCTTTTTAAAATACATTTACATTAAAATAATGGCAGCAGATAAGTAATTGATAACTGGGGGCTCACAGAGCAGACAAGTGTCATCAAAATGACAAGCAGTATAAGTGACAAACCGAGGGACCTCCAGACTGGGAAAAGCCGATCCTGTTGACTGAAGAAGGACTGGCAAGGCTACACGAAGACCGAGGTCACTTGGGGACACTCACTAGTGGGGCATAGTCAATGTAGAGGTAGCCCCATATTTCAACAATGATATGGATGAAAAACCAATTGGATGTTCTTCAGTAATGAAGCCTTGGCTAAGAAAGTGTGAGCTTCCTGAGGACCAGGTTTCATTGTCAAATACCACTACTGTGCATCCCTTAAACAAATTATCAATAACATTCGATGACGATGATGATGATGATAAATGGTATACCCCTGTTGTTGGTTGAGGCCTGTCTGCTCCCTGGAGATCCAGTTAAATTTGACCCAAATTCCTATTGCATGGAGGCTCCAGAGATCTCCTGATTTCTGAGGGCCCCTGGGGCTTTATTCCTCAAGCTTGTGTCTTTTCATCCATCTCCTTCCATTCTTGCTTCTCTGGCTCCAGCACACACTATCATGGTGAGAAGTTCAATTCTTTAGCCAGCCCCTCCCCTCACACCAAGTCCATTTGCACCAAAGACATCAAGAGTTTAGTAACTTCACTGAAGATTTGAGGGTTCCCCAAAGGTAGTCCCATCACTGTGTAAGGCTTTGGTGCATCTATCTGTCCTCTCCCTCCTTCCTCTCCCCCTCTCCCTTTTGTGGAGGAACAGGCAAAATTTCTTTTCCTCTTCTGTTCAGGCTACCTCAGGATCTCAGCTTCTATCACAGGCCAGCGGATTTGTCAAAGCTTGTGGAGACCTTAAAAGGAATTTGGTGGATACAATGTATCCTACCTCATTATGAGAAGGAACATTTCTGGAATATTTTCGACATGCCAGGTAGCATCTAAGAGCTTTCCATTTACTAGATCTTTAAGATAATGATGGGAGGTGATATCCTCCATCTCAGTGATGGGAAAACTGGAGTATCATAAGAGTGATACTTGACCAAGGAGACTTCTGTTAATTAACCGATGAGAGTCTCCAACTCTGGTCTACCCCAAGGCTGAGGTTGTATTAACCACAATTCCACATGCCCTCCTAGTGCTGAAAAATGGCCTGGTGAATTAGCAGAGGGCCTTTTCACAGGGAAATGGCCTCTTTCCTGGGCACTGGCACATCCTCTGTCTCCAAGCATGTTTGAAACAAGCACTACTTGCTTCTCTCTTCTCTGTTGCATGATTGAGCCCAGGCCCAATTCCTGGGGGATAAGTTGCAGCCCAGACAGCTCCACATGGTTATTGGGTGAGTAAGTGTGGTTGGAAAAGAAGCGGAGCTGCCTATCAGTCATAGGGGAGAGCACCGTTTCTGTCTGGGGGACAGATGTCTGGGAAAGATGGTAGTACAGGAATGCCTGGCATAATCTCATCTGATTGTACCCCTCCAGGGAGCCAACTCTGAGGATGCCACAGGGAAGTCACCTTTGTCCTGGATGCAGACCTGGGTGTGTTTGTACCTTCTTCTGAAATCCATCTTGAATCTCTGGTTCCTTCTCATTTCACCTGGAGAGAAAAGGAAGAAAGAAACCCCAGAGGCCATTAAAGAATGTTAAAAGAATGACTGCACATGCTCCTGAAACTAGTAGTAGAAGGGCTGAGGAATCATGATGGTGATTTATTTATATAACCCCCTGCAGTTTTCACACACCAGTCTCAATGGATTTTCACAACAACAGGCCAGGGACAGGTAGCAAGGTGTTATTTACTGTTTCTATTTGATGCAGGAGAAAGCTGAGCTTCAGAGCAGTTGTGTGATGAGCCCAAGGCACATACAGCTAGCTCCTGATTTGAAAGCACCTTTGCTGATATTATGTGACACTCATTTTTCAGTTCTGTTCATATCTGCAGACTCTGCCACTACCTCAGCTTTCCTCCATGGCCACATGTATAAGTTACATATATGTTCCAATTTCCAACTAAAATTTCAGTAATGAGGGCAAAAAAAGGGACTCAGGGATAATTCCTAATGGGGGGTTTAAAAGACTTTCTCCCCTTAAGTGGTGGTTTCTATCTTTCTTGTTAGTAGCTATGCTAGAAAGGAGGAGGAAAAGAAAAATAAGGCAGGGAGAGTAGGAGAAAGAGAGAGATTATTTTGAAAACTTTTTCTTTACCTGCACATTTCTTTCTGTTACTCAACAAGCAGATCTACTCAATGGGAATCAGAGAGAGAAGGTGTAGTGGTGGTGATAAGGAATAAACAAGTCACCAGGCATTGACTTTTTTCAGAGAAAAAGGCCAAAAAATCATAAAACAATTCTAAGATGGCTAAAAGGAAATGGTAGTAAACAAAATCCACCTCTTGTTTTTCTGCTCCTGTGCAGAAAATAGGGTAAAACCAAACCAACAGACCAAAGCATGGTGCTTGAATTGGTCTTCATCTTTCCCCATTGACACCATCCTTTATTAGAGACATGACAGATAGGTATGGCTATTTAGAATCAGTGAGGATAGTTGGATTATATAGAAGTCTTCTATTCTTGGCTTTCTCATTTGTAAAATGAACTCTCAATACCTGTCTCATAGGAGTATTATGAGAAATAAATAAGATGATGAGATTAGATAAACTATAGTAGATTAAAAATGCCAATACAATTTCTGGCATATGGTAGGCACTCAAGAAATGTTTAAACCATACACACAGCTGCATAGAAAAATATCTAGGAAATACATATCAATGTGTTAATAGTAATATTCTTAGAGAAGGTATTTGATTGTGGGAGGCACTTTTACTTAATACTGTATATACTTTATACTTCAGAGAACATGTAGGAATTCATTTAAGTATTAATGTGTGTGTGTAGAGCTCACATTAAAAGTTATTATCAGATGTAGAGTAATAAAGAATGTGACATTTTTGTATCTTGCCTTTGTGTGATTGTAAAATTTGTACTCACTACATTGAATCAGTTCAGGTTCCTCTGGGGGCAAGCAACAAAAAATGACTTGCTAAGATAAGAAGTAAAAATGGCATTTCTTAGATGAAAACTGGAATAACTCCCATCATTAATGAAAAAACTGAAATTTGATTATTGGGAAACAGCCCTACATATCAACAGGAGGGCCTTCTCTCAAGGGTCTGGGCATAACATGTCTCAACTACAGTCACCTTCCATCAAGCTTTTACTTTCCAAGAAGAGAAAATCTGATTGATCTACTCTGGGCCAAAAGTTTTCCACCATTGGCTCAACCAGGTTTTGCCAAGTGAGAGGGCAGGTGGTATATAAGCAACAGTTCTGTACATATTTATGTCTTTCATTAAATTTGGGAAGTTTTCTGCCATTATTTCTTTGAGTATTCCTTCTGCCCCTTTATCTCTTCTTTCTCCTTTTGGGATTCCCATAATGTGTATTTTAGTAGGCTTGATGGTGTCCCACAGGATTCTAGGTGGCATTTGCTTTTTTTTTTTTCATTTTTTTCTATATGCTCTTCAACCTAAATCATTTTTATTGTCTTGTCTTTCAGTTCACTGATTCTTTCTTCTGCCACCTCCAATCTGCTGATAAAATCTTCTAGGGAATTTTTATTTCACTTATTATGATCTTCAACTCTAGTATTTCTGTTTGTTTCCTTTTAAAAATTTAAATCTCTTTTATTGAGATTCTCATATTGCAAATGCATTATTTTCCTGATATCCTTTAGTTCTTACTCTGTGTTTTCCTTCATCCCCTTGACCATACTGAGGATCATTTTTCTAAAATCTTTGTCCAGGATGTCCAAAGTCTGGTCTTCTTGATTGATGGTTTCTGGATTTTTATCTTGTTTCTTTGGATGGGCCATCATTTCCTGTTTCTTTGTCTTGTAATCTTTTGTTGCACAATATACATTTTACTATCTTAAAGTGTTAACTCTGGGATTTAGGTCATGAGCTTTCTGTTCCTTAAGTTTGTATACAGTTAAGGATATGACAGAGATTTTCTTGAGTGTCAGGAGCTATCAAAAACAAACCAATGCAAAAACACCTTTCAAAGTTTTGCAAACTGACTCTGCATTGGCTGGTGCTCCCCTTCAGGGTTGAGCCCTCCTATCAAGATATCAGCCCAAGGTGAATATGAAGTGCAGGCTCCTCTCTGTCTTACCTGAACCTGAATCTTTTCCTGGGCTTGTGTCATTACGTATTCCCACATTTATAGGAATTCAAAGTTCCCCTCTACTCACTATGAAATCGACTTTCACCCCCTCCCAGATGCCTTGTTATATGACTGAAAGTAAGTAACCCTTTCCCCCAGCCTGCTTTGATTTAATTATTTCTCATATTGAAAAGTCGGTAAGTTGCTTCTGCCTATAGGGCAAGTCTGGGATGGTGAGCCAGAGATTAGTTTCCTGGTCCAGTCTTTTGGGCTGCAACCTGATAGACTGGCACTGATGTACAGGCACCCCAGTATGTTTACAGGGGCTACTCTGCTCTCTCTCGGGGCAGCGCCAGGGACCCAGAACGGGAGCGCAGGGTGGCTCCACACTGCCTCAGGGAGGACGTGGGGGAAGGGCAGCAAGGGTGCCATGAGCTTCTACATTTGTAAAGCTGTGTTTTCTTGATTTGGCACTCACCCAGTTACTGCAACCCTTTGTTATCCAAAGTTTTGAGGAAACGGCTCTGCCTATTTTGCTAGTTGTTCAAAGATTCTGTGGGGGAATGGTATCCTGGTGTGTCCTATGCCACCGTCTTTGTTGACTAAGCCAATTTTGCATTAGTTTAAAAATAACATGAAAAAACTATAATAATTAATAAAATAAGTAGAGCTATATTGAAAGATCCTAACAAAGCACTTTCTTTATATCTTTTACAGGGACTCAATAAAAATTGATGCCAGGCAGCGTGATTTGTTATTCACATACCTAGTGATACATCACCAAGTGACACATCTGCCCTGAGGCTGGATAAATGTTGATTATGACAGCAAACACACCCATACCACAATAACAATACTTGTCCTTTTGTCTCCAACAGTCAGCAGATACAAAATCTCCATAAATTTGTTTAGTGCTGGCTCTCAGATTAGGAAGGGAGTTTGAAACCTTTATTTGGATAAAGAAAAGTAATAAGGCATCTCCTGATTTTTCTATCACTAGCTGTTATTCTGCAGTGATTGGGCAGCAGGAACTATGAAGCACATGCAAGATACATGAGGTATATTCTGTGTGTGTGTGTGTGTGTGTTTGAAAGAGAATGACAGGGAGAGGAAGAGGGAGAAGGAGGATAGAACGAATCTCATTGCTGTGGGGAAGAATGATTTAACCAGTCCCCTCTGCGGTGAGCTTGAATCCAGACCACATTTTCCATGCTGACCATCTCTGTTTCCCAGGAGAGAAGAGCTGTGCCAAAGCCCAGGTTAGGAGAAAGTGAGAAGCAGGGAGCTTGTCCATTCTGGGAGGGGCTCTCGGAATGCTCCAGGTCCTTAGGAATGCTTCCCGGCAACTTCTACACAGAGGCCTTGCTTGGCTGCCTGGCCTTCCGTCAGTGCGCAGCATAAGCTTCCCACTGTCAACAAATACTCCCCGCAGCCACCCACCCACTCCTTTTGATTTTATTTGGGAGGGAGGAGGTGCTAAATAAAATGACTAGAAACTACTTATTTGACGGCAAAAACCATGTCTTTAAAAACGAGGGAGACTAATACAAGCTATCATTTCAAGTCTTACTACACTCTCATAAACTTTTAGGTGAAAGTTTTGTTTGCTTTTTCTGTTTGGTTTTTTAAAAACTTTATTTCAACTTCAAAAAATAAAATAACAGACAAAAGACAGCTGAACAAAATCTGAAAACATTACTTTAAAAAACCCTGTCCAGGCACATTTATCATATCTAACCCTAAAAACAAACCCAATTGTTTCTCCAGTGTTCTGAAAGATAAATAGATGAACACAGATTGGTTGAATGACATGACCCAGGTCCTCTTGTTAATGAAGTAAATGAAAAAAAAGTTTTATCATATTCACATCTCATAAAACTAACACGTATTCTTGTGGGTTTTTTTTTTTAACCTATAGCATTGATATAGTACTTTCTTTTCATTTGTAACAAAAATATTACAATGTTCTTGTTAGCTATAGTCTATAAGTTATAGTAGGTGTATTTCCCCATGTATCACCATATTCTTTTTTTTTTTTTTTAGATTTGTTTATTTATTTCTCTCCCCTTCCCCCCCCACTCCGGTTGTCTGTTCTCTGTGTCTATTTGCTGCGTCTTCTTTGTCCGCTTCTGTTGTTGTCAGCAGCACGGGAATCTGTGTTTCTTTTTGTTGTGTCATCTTGTGTCAGTTCTCCGTGTGTGCGGCGCCATTCCTGGGCAGGCTGCACTTTCTTTTGCGCTGGGTGGCTCACTTCCAGGGCGCACTCCTTGTGCGTGGGGTTCCCCTACGTGGGGACACCCCTATGCGGGGACACCCCTGCGTGGCAAGACACTCCTTGTGCGCATCAGCTTGTGCGCATCAGCACTGCACATGGGCCAGCTCCACACGGGTCAAGGAGGCCCGGGGTTTGAACCGCGGACCTCCCATGTGGTAGATGGACGCCCTAACCACTGGGCCAAGTCCACCGCCCTACCATATTCTTAACTACTTGTAATAGAGAAACATTCTTGTATTTGTATTGTTAGCCACAATTCTCATCCACCGCCAAAGTCATTATGCTATACAGTCCCTAGATTAGCCTCTAGCTGTCTCTGAATTAAGATTAACCTCCCTAGACCACCCCTTTCAACCACAATCACATTTAAAAATCAGCAGTGTTGGTTATAATCATGGTAATGTGTTATTATCCACTCTATCCATTTGCACATATTTAAAATCAACCTTATTAAACATTCTACATACATTCAACATCAGCCCCCCCATTCTCAGTCCACTTTCTGTCTCCTACTAACCTGTATGCTATAGTTTAATACCGTAAGTATACATCATGTTCGGTTCATAACAGTGAGACTGTACAACATTTGTCCTTTTGTGTCTGATCTTTTTCACTCGACATACCTTAAGGTTCATCTATGTTGTAAGCATTCCATCCAAGTTCATTTCTTCTTACAGCTGAATTGTATTCCATCACATGCATATACCACATTTTGTTTATACATCCCTCAGTTGATGGGTACTTAAGTTATTTCAATCTTTTAGCAATTGTGAATAATGCCACTATGAACATCAGTGTGCAAATATCCATTCGTGTCCTTGCTTTCAGTTCTTCTGAGTATATTCCAGTAGCAGGATTGCTGGATCATATGGTAGGTAGTTCAATATTTAGCTTTCTGAGAAGCCTTCAAACTGTCTTCCTTTCTTGAAAAAAAAAAACTCTTTTTTTTTTGTTCCTTCCTCAGTCTTGGGGGTATCTTGATGATGACTACTCTGACTTCATTCTGAAAAGGGGTATTGACCCTAGCTAGAGGCTAGGGTGATGAAACTTTTTGTCGTTCTTGAAGAGCATGGTACCTCTGTGTTTCAGGGCTTGCTTAGCATGGGAACAATCTGGAGGCTTTAAGTCTCTGAAAAATAAGCTTTCTTGCGGGGGTCCCAGAACCTTGGGCAGTCAGTGTCCTTAGTCCTCAGAGTCCTGTAGTTCTTGGGTCCTGCCAGAGTTGACAAATTTTTACTGAGAGAAGTGGGGTTCTTTGCTCAATGTGCTTCATAATGACCGAATCCTGAGACGCTGAGATTCCAAAGAGAGGAAAAGTTTATTGCTAGTGCATAGCAAGGAGAACAAAGTGTCCAATGGCCTAAAATCTGTCTCCTCGGTGGATTTTATACCCCCCATTTACAGAAGAGGAAACCAAGTGTCAGAGAGCTTAAGTAAATTGCTCATGCTTGCATGGCTTGAAAATGGTAGATTCAAGCCTGAGCCTCTGTGCCTCCAGGTCACCTGCTCCTAACCCTTCTTCCTTGTTGGAAAGCCAACTCAGAAGGACCCAACGCCTGGGGACTCAGCCACCCATCACTGGCTGCTCTGGGACCAGTCACAAAACTGTTGAGGTCTTAGTCTTAACAAATTGGCATTTATTATATAACACTTGTACCCAAAGTCACTCTAATAACATAACTTTAAAACAAGTCACTGGGTCTACTCTTGCATATGGATGGGAGGTTAAGATGCCAAGAACTCTCAAAAGTTCATATCCAGTTGTGAGAGCTCGTTTAAGAATGCTCCTTCTGTGACATCTTGGCCGCAGCTTCAGATTCCAGGTGTGCGACCTTTAAAGTTGCTGGAACAGGACGATTAGGCTGACTAGTTTTATTGGAATTTAAAATATTGTGAATTTTGTGCTAACTGCCTCTGGCCATAACTGGAATAAAAAACGATATTGCTTCAGACAATACCATGCACTAATTAAACCAGTGGAGAATGAAACAGAAATACAACAGCAACAAAAAAATGGAGTTGTGGGTTTCTAAACACTCCCCAAACAGGGTAGTAGAATTTAAATTACTATTATTTTGAGTGAATGTGGCCCTAAGGACTCATGTAGGAATTTTTTAATGTGATTTCAGGGCAAACCCTCGCTTGCAGTATAGTAACTTTATAAAACTACAACATGGTTTTTTTTTTTTTTTTTTTTTTTTTTTAAAGGCATAAAATATATGCATGCCAAGGAAGAAGTCTAGGAGGACACACACCTAACTGTTAACAGGGGTTACCATAGGGAAAGTAAATTTGAAGAGAGATAACTTTATTCTTTTTTTAAAAATTATATATTCCCAGATTGTTTAAATTTGTTGTACTGAATATAAGTATATATTTTTAGCAGCCTATACTTTTTAAGGGAATGTTTTAGAATTAATGACTCATGCTCATGGCACCAGATTATCAAAAAATGGATTAGGTAGGTGAACATTAAGAAGTTACATCCAACCCCCCTCCCAAATGGGCAAAGGACTTGAATATTTTTCTAAAGAAGATATACAAATGGCTTATAAGCAGATGAAAAGATACCCACCATCTTTGGTCATCAGGGAAATGCAAATCGAAAACTGCAATGAGATACCATTTCACAAAAACTTAGGAGGGTTATTATTATAAAAATAGAAAATAAGCAGTTTTGGCAAGGATGCAGAAAAATAAGAACTCTTATACATTGTTGGTGGCATTACAAAATGGTGCAACCATTTTGACACTCAGCTTGGCGGTTCCTCAGAAGGTTGAAAATAGAATTACTATATGACCTCGCAATCCCATTTCTTGATATATACTCAAAAGAATTGAAAGCAGGGACTCAAAAAAGATATTTGTACACCAATATTCATAGCGGTATTAGTCACAGTAGCCAAAAGGTAGAAGCAACCCAAGTGTCCATCAACTGATGAATGAATAAACAAAAGTTCATACATACACACAATGGAATATTATTCAGCCATAAAAAGGAATGCATGTTACAATGTGGATGAACATTGAAGACATCATGTTGACTGAAATAAGCCACATATAAAAACAAGTATTGTATGATCTCACTTATATGAAATACCTTACAAGCAAATTTCATAGAGTCAGATAGTAGATTATCAGAGGTGGTGGTGAAGTAGGGGGAAGAGGGAGTTATTATTTAATGGGTGCAGAGTTTCTGTTTGAAGTGATGAAAAAGTTGGGTAATAGATATTGGTGAATGGTGGCACAATATCATGAACTTAATTAATACCATGATTTTGTACACTTGAAGTTGTTAAAATGGGAAATTTGAGTTGTATATATGTCACCACAACAAAAAAGCTTTTAAAAGAGCTTCTCCAATGGACTAGGCATTAAGGCAGGAAGGGTCTGACCTTGTGTGGCAGCAGTGGAGATGGCACAGAAGGGAAAGACGAGCCTCACTAAAAACCAGGAGCCAGGGTTATCCCCCAAATTGACTTAAGGCTTGCAAAGTAGCGCTGTGTGTGCAAAGATGGAGTCTGGATATTGGTGCTGAGCTATGAGGCACCCAGGGGAGCTAGAATTACAATTCACAGTGTGTATGGATAGGTGGGGAGAGGGATGACAGATAGATTAATCAATTTCCTTATATAAATCTTGCTTTCAGGTTTAGGCTGAACTCCTTTAAAAGACTAATTTAGTCCTGAGGCTAGAAAGATATTCCTCATACTCTTCCCGTGACCTTGGCTGTTCCTCCCCCAGTTCGGGAAGGTGAAGACCTTTGTATTTCTATGGGCTGCAGGTGCCTTGTTGGGTCTTTCAGGTTTATTTATGTTCTAATTATGAAAAACACAACTTCAAATGGCTTAAACAATAAAGGAGATTGATCTGAGACCTGGAAGGTCTTCTTGGTTTGTTCAGTTTGTTGGTATCAATGTCATCAAATGCCTGGTTTCTGTCAAGCTTTCTGCTCTGCTCTTTATATAACAATAGCGTGGCTTCTTTGTGGTGACAAAATGGAGCAGCAGTTCCAGACTTTATATCCCCATATCTCCTTCTAGGAAATATACCTCCCTTCCCCTAGAAGTTCTCTGAAAAAAATCTCCCCTCAAGTCTCACCGACTCAAATTTGGTCTGGTATCCATTCTTGCCTGAATCCCTTTGGCCAGGAGAAGCTGAGTGGCTGATTGACTTAGGACACCTGAGCCAGTTACAGTTATAAGGGAGATGGGAGTAGGAGTAACTCATCCTCCCCACAACTCATATGGTGTCTGCACAGTGGGGAAAGGATGGAATGGATATGAGGGGGCCAACAAGCTTTCTTTTGGGCCACCAAGCTCTAGTTTGGGATAATGAAGCAGGAATGGAAGGTGTTTTTGGGTGTGTGGGGCACTGGTTAGACTTGCAAGAAGGAAATAGTAAAGTAGTAGGTTCTAGCTTATTTGAAAAATAAAGACCTATGACATTTATAACAGTACAGAATAGTTGGTATATAAGGTATATAACAGGATGTAAAATTCTGTACTCACATACTTTAAACACACGATCTTGTTCAGTCCTCACAACACCCTTTGAGGTAGTCATTATTTTCACCTTTTGAAAGTAGAGGAAAGCCCAATTGGTGGTATTAAGTCCATAGCCCAAGATCTAGAGCTAGAATATAGTAGAGCTAGTACTTTATAACCCAGTATCCACCCCCCCCCCCCAGCTCTTCTACCTCCCAATAGAATGTAAATTTGGGCACTTATCTCACCAACCCCCATCGAGCCCTGTGCCTCAGGGAATAAGTCTCTCAACCTTGTGGTCTGCTTCCCACCCAAACCCTCAGGGAGAGGAGCTTTTAGTAATTCCCAAGGCAACTATTGACTCAGGTTTTGTTTGTTTGCTACTAAGTTAGCATTTAATAAATGTAGGATTCTTGGCTAAATAGGCCAGTTATTGGGTATTATTGAAATGGCAAATTAGTTATTAAAAGCTGTGCTTGCGTTATACCCAAGATATAACTAAGGTGGCCTCTCTTGTTCCTAATTTGCAGTAAACGTTGCCAGACTGGCCAGACAGTATTTATTTCACGTATAATAACTATCTTGTTAAACCCAAGTCTATTAAATCTAAATGAAAGTTAGGAATTAGTACTGGAGGGTGAGACAGGGCTTAGTCAGCCTTTGCTGAGAGCATCCCAAAGCACCAGCTTCATTACTCCCCTCTGCCCATGAGGAGGCCAAAGTGAGCTCATAAAGCATGGCTGGATTCATAATCATCCATTATTCAGGCACAGGACCACTTCAGTAGTTTCCTTTGAATATACACCTATAATGTAGTGATGACAATGACAGCCACAATTTACCAGTGTCTATTATAGCCAAGTGCTTTAAATCCATGATCTCCAAATCTCACAGCCATCCCAATTTACAGACCAGGAAACTGAGGCTTACTGGGTTTAAATAATCTGCTGAAATTTATACCTATGTTAATCACCAGAGCTGGGATTCAAACTCAGGTCATTTGTGTTCTAAAGCCCATCCTCTTGTCAGCTGCAGAAACTCTGTGGCCTCGGACATATATTTCGTCCTATAGAGGAGAGTTTTGTGTCTTGCCTCTTGGTTCAGAACCTGTTTACCAGAGTAGTCTAGTTTAAGCCCAGCCCCAACTCAGACCCGGATTGCTCCACATTTGCGTGGACATGCACACTTGCCTTCTCCCATCTTGTAGCTCCTCCCTGGAGCAAACGCGAGAGGAGGCCATTCTGATTTACCTTTGTGCATTCACTTCTTTTTTCTGTCTCTTTGTCCAGGACTGAAGGGCTTATCATCAAACTCTAAGGGAGTATGGGAAAACTCTAAGGAGAAGGAAAAATTTCCCCATGGAGAAAAAAATTTCTAATGTATCCGATTCTCTATTTGAGTTTCCCCTGGCCCTGCTTCGTGAGCCTGTTGGAATCCCTTCAATGTGGGTCTTTGCCTTACAGATGAGACCCAGCAGCCGCACGGTGGAGAGAACATAAGGCATGAATAGCCAACTGCCTGAGACTTTATTATGGCTCACAATTTAGGATGCCAAGATGCCTAGTTTAATCCATGCATGATGTTGCTGTGCAGACAGCCCATATGGTTCAAACCAATAAGGTAGTGCAGGAAGATTCTATGGGGCTTCTATGTAGGGGAGCCAGGTAATTAATTAATTCCTATTTATTATTTGCCTGCGTTATGTCAGGCATTGCTGTAACATACTAGGTCTTTGACCTCGCATGAGATGTCTTGGAATTCCAGGGGCCGTGTACATGAAGGAGAATTAGGATATCTGGGTTTGAGTTAGGGTGACCAGCTGCCCTGGTTTGCCTGGGACATTTCTTGTTTTAGCAATGAAAGTCCCATGTCACAGAAAATCCCCTACTGTCCTTAGTGCAATAGATTATCCTAATTTGAGTGCCAGCTCTGCCATCCACTAGTCTGTCAGTCAATAAATATTTCTTGAATGCTTTCTCTGGGACAGGCAGTGTCTTCATGCTGGGAGAGCAGCAGTAAATAAGGCAAAGTCCCTGGGCTCAAGATGCCTTTTCTGTAGTGATAGATGATACAAACAAAATCAAATAAAACAATTTAAGGTATGTCTAAATTGCATCAAAGATAGAAAAGGTACTGTGAAGAATAACTGCATGTGTAGAGGGGTCTGTTTTAGCTAGCAGGTCAGAGAATACCTCAGTGGGAGATGACAATGACCAGAGAATTCAGTGAGAGGAGGGAACCATGTCAAGATCTGGGGAGTTGCTTTCCAAGCCAAAAGATCATCAAGAGCAAAAGCCCTGACATGAGAACAGATCTGTCAGAAGAGAAGGTGGGTTAGTGTGGAGGGATACAGGGGAGGAGGGAGAGAGAGGCTGAGGGAAAGGAGAGGGAGTTGGAGAGGTTGGCAGGGGCCAGAAGATGGAGGTCCGTGGGCTCTGCACACGGTATGTGACCTGGGGGAAATTGCTTTCAGATGAAGAAGCAGAGGTTCAGAGAGCTCAAGTGGGACTAGATAAACTATTTCATAGGGCTGAGATCAGTACTCAGAGCTTCCTCCCAAGCCTGATTTCTGTCTTGGTTGTTTTTTTGTTTGTTTTGTTTTTATCTTTGTAAGGGTGTCATCACTCACAGTGCTGTCTGAGCCCAGAACCTGTGTCATCCGAATTCTACTTTTTCCCTTCACCTCTATCTCTGCTGCCCCCGTTTAGTTAGTCTCCAAGTCTTATTAATTCTACCTCCCACTAAACCTCAAAACTATCCCCTTCTTCCAGCCTAACTGACCCTGCTCTGGTATTATCTCTCATCATCTCCTATCTGCAACAATTTCCTGACTATTCTTTTTGTTCTTAATTTATTCCAAAAAGTGTAATGTGTTGCCAGAACTCTTTATATGAATCATGCAAGTCCCTTACTTAAGGCAATAATACTTAGCATGTTTTCTTAAGTTGGGTTTACTGGAAGCAATTTCAGATGGGGAGATCTGTGCAGAAAATTTACTGGGGAGTGTTCTCAGTCACTGATATCTAATCTTGCTTTCCTGGGATAAACCCCGCTTGTTATGATTTTCTACAGTGCTGAATTTGATTGGTTAAAATTGTGTTAAGGATTTTTGCATCTATGTTCATGGTTGTTATCTTTTGTAGCATCTTTGTCTGGTTTCGTATGAGGGTAATGTGGCCTCATAAAGTGAGGAGAGATAGGCTTTGTGGGTAGGAGTGGTAAGAGAGAGGACTGCTATTTTTCATTTTAGGATTTTTAACACTGCCTGATTTTTAACTAGTTTTCTCTAGCCCATTAACATAAAAATTAAAAACAATAAAAAATAATAGAAAACCAAATTTCTATGAGTGATACATTTTTTTTGGAGTGGGTATAGAGAAAGACTGAGATCGTGGGAGTTTTCCTATGTAACAGACAAAAGGTAGAATCTGGTGGGCAAGGTAATCATATATAGAGCACTTTTTGTGTGTTGGGTACTGTGCTGAGCATTTTGAGTTACCTGGTTTAATTCTGACAAAAGCCTGTGTCAATGAACTATTTTGCTTTACAAATCATCCCAAAACTTACTGGTTTAAAACAACAACGATTTGCATGTGTTCATGATTCTGCATTTTAGGCTGAGCTTAGCTGGTCAGTTTTCCTTTGTTCTTACTTGGGGTCACTTATGTGTCTGCATTTATCCGGTGGCTCAGCTGTGGCATTGCAATCCAGGATGGTGACCAACTGGTGATCCCATGTCTGGTGATTAGCTGGGGCTATCAGCTGTGATACCTAGGCTCTCTTCCATGTGTCTTCTCTTGCAGAATATCCTGGGTTTCTTACATGGTGATGGCAGTACTCCAAGAGGGAAAATCCCAATGTACAAGCATTTTATCACTCTGGAGGTATCACATTTGATGATGTCCCATTGGCCAAAGCAAAGGATATGATCAAGCCTAGAGTGAATTTGGGAGGGGAATATGCAAAGGTATGGATACTAGGAGATGAGATTCATGGGGGACAATCAGTGTAGCGACTAGAATACCATAGAGCAGGTATTTCTTATTATCCTCACATTATAAATGAGGAAACCCAATTAAATAGCTTGCCCAAGGTGCTCCTAGTGTCTAGCAAGGTATGGTGGAGCTGGGTCTCACACATTTTCCTCTGTATGACTCTGAAGTCCAAATCTTAACCACTATGCTGTAGTGTCTCTTGTGCCATGCCTTGGTATAATTTTTTTTTTTGCATAGTTCATTGCCAAATTATCCTGATTGCCATGATGATGAATCACCTGTTCTTAGGTCTGCTGCCGGTCTCTTGTGTGTCTGCTTTCCAACTTACTCCCAAAACACACGCACATACACACACAGACACAAACACATTCAAAAGTGCATTGACCCTTGTTTCTCCCTTGGAACATATTCCCCCGGAGGTAGTACATGGTAACTTCCTCTCTCACTTCATTTATGGGGCCTGGGATTGAACAAATGCCCATCATATTTATTGGGATGACTCTTTGAATCCTGTACCCTTCATGGGATGAGGTGAGTCCATGTACTTTTTGGTACAATGTTCTCTTTTAAAAAAAAAATTAGGAGGTACTGAGGATTGAACATGGGACCTTCTATGTGCAAAGCAGGCATTCAACCACTGAGCTACACACCTGCATTTTGTTTTGGTTTTTCACCTGTTTTGTTTTTAATCATCCTCTTTTTGCTTTCCATAAACTTTTAAAAAAAGATTTATTTTATTTATTTCTCTCCCCACCCCATTGTCTGCTCTCTGTGTCCACTTGCTGTGTGTTGTTCTGTGTCCGCTTGCACCCTTGGGGTCACCAGGAAACTGCATCTCTTTTTTGTTGCATCATCTTGCTGAGTCAGCTCTCTGTGTGTGCGGTGCCACTCCTGGGCGGACTGCACTTTTATCACACGGGGCGGCTCTCCTTGCAGGGCACACTCCTTGTGCATGGGGCACCCCCACGTGGGGGCGCACCTACGTGGCACAGCACTCCTTGTACACAGCAGCACTGTACATGGGCCAGCTCACCGCACAGTCAGGAGGCCCCGGGTTTGAACCCTGGACCCTCCTATATGGTAGGTGGATGCTCTATCAGTTGAGCCATGTCTGTTTCCCTAATCATCTTCTTGACATTCACTTACAAGAAGGAAATGGCCAGGCAGACCGAAAAGTTCTGTATTCTTTTTTTTTTTTAAGATTTATTTATTTTATTTATTTCTCTCCCCTTCCCACCCACCCCACTTGTCTGTTCTCTGTGTCTAATGGCTGCGTGTTCTTATTTGTTCACTTCTGTCGTCAGCGGCATGGGAATCTGTGTTTCTTTTTGTTGTGTCATCTTGTGTCAGTTCTCTCTGTATGCGGCGCCATTCCTGGGCAGGCTGCACTTTATTTTGCGCTGGGCGGCTCTCCTTCCGGGGCGCACTCCTTGCGCGTGGGGCCCTCCTACGTGGGGACACCCCTATGCGGGGACACCCCTGCATGGCAGGGCATTCCTTGCGCACATCAGCACTGCGCATGGGCCAGCTCCACACGGGTCAAGGAGGCCCGGGGTTTGAACCACAGACCTCCCATGTGGTAGACGGATGCCCTAACCACTGGGCCAAGTCTGCTTCCCTAGTTTTGTATTCCTTAAACCATCTTTGACTCTTCCTTCTACTTCTTTGTTTTCTGGCAAAGGAGCTTACTAAATTACTTCTTTCCCATAGATTGATGGAAACAGGAGAAGTCTAGTGCTCTCCTTGTCTTCACCATCAGAAAGTCTGTAGCATCTCACAGACCGAGACAGATTGCCTTTTACTCAGTGAGGCCTGTACTGGTGACAGGGTCCAGCCCGAAGGCCCTGAGCACCATTTTGATGTTGTCATTGGCAATATGATTGAGAGGGAAGCTTGGCGGTCTGTCAACTTGGCCTTCACAAAACTATTAGAGTGAAGCAAGAGATAAAATGTATTTTGTTTTCTGCAAGGTTCCATTTTATGTCCTACATGATAAACTCTAAAACATGCCATAAAAATAGGCTGTTCTTATCCTTACTTTTAGGGCATTTTGAAACTGTTAGGAGAGGTGCAAGCAAAGAACTGAGTGTTAAACCTTACTGAGTGCTGCTCTTCCTAAGATATGACTGTCATCACTATTTTTGGTAGTAAAAATAATGCCCCTCCCCCCCCATAAAAAAGATGTCCATGTCCTAATCTTTGGAATCTGTGAATTTATTATGTTATATGGCAAAGAGAAATCAAGGGTGCAGATGGAATTAAAGTAGCTTAGCAGCTGCCTTTAAAATAGAGATTTTAAAATAAAGATTACCCTGGAAAATTCTGCTGGGCCCAAACATAATCACAAGGGTCATAAAATGTGGAATAGGGAGACAGAGTGAGAAAATGTGAAAAGTCTTGAAGAGGGAGGGGAGCCTTGGAACAAAGGAATGCCAGCAGCCTCTAGAAGCTGAGAACACAAGAGAAAGGAGTCTCCTTAGAGCCCCTGAAGGAATTCAGTCCTGCCAACACCTTAAATTTAACCCAGTGAAATCCATTTCAGACTTGTGACCTCCAGAATTGTAAGGTAGTCAATTTGTTTTGTTTTAACCCACCAATTTGGTGGTTAATTGTTGGAGTAGCAGTCAGAAATAAATATACTGTTTTTGATTATTCTTTGAATAATGGTCAAAGTTTACAGAGTAAACTCAGAGCATTTTTTTTAAGACTTCAGCATACAGGATAGGATCAGAATTCATAACTCTTGCTTCAGGATCCTTATTACCCCACTCCTCATGCTTCCATAGAAAACCATATTAGAACTATACTTCCTTTCTGTTCCTGTACCATGAGACTGAATAGCAATTACTGATCATGTTCTGTTCATGTATTCATTGACTTGCTCAAGATTTTTTGGGCTGGCAATTTTGTTGCGGGCTCAGCTGAGATGGTTCATCTCTGTTCCATGAGATATCAGTCCGGCTCATCGAGGTGCTTGGGGTCATTTGGCAGGTTGGCTGATTCTGGATGACATCACTCCAGTTGGTTGGGCTTTGAGCTAGACCAGTTTGGTTTTTGCCCTAGTGGCCTCTTTCTTAGGCTAGTTGGAAGCTGGGATCCAAGAGAGAGAAAGCAGAGATCTCTTGAGGCCTTGGCTCAGAAATTGGATAACATCAATGTGCTGCTTTCAATTGGCCAATGCAAGCCACAAGGGAAGCCAGATTTAAAAGAGTAGAAAAATAGACTACTTCTTATGGAAAGAGTGGCAACCCCCCACTCTCTGTGGTTCTCTTTCTTGGGGTCAGTGGCTGAAGGGTGCTTATATTCTCCCTTCTGCTCCTGCCTCTTCTACATGGTGAACATGCCAGCACCAACTCTGCCTGTAAGAAGAGAGAGCTAAAGTTGTCTTGATGCTATGATTGTGACAGATGGCAAAGGGCAATTCCAAAAGGAAGGAGAAAAAAGATGACGCAACAAAAAGAAACACAGATTCCCGTGCCACTGACAACAACAGAAGAGGACAAAGAAGAAGACGCAGCAAATAGACACAGAGAACAGACAACCAGGGTGGGGGGTGGGGGGGGGGTTGGTGGAGGGGAGAGAAATAAATAAATAAATAAAACTTTAAAAAAAAAAAGCTCATTTAGGTCACAGGTCAGTTTCCATTCACCAATCCAGGTAGCCAGCAGTACTGTTCTTAGGATTGCTCTCTGACTCCTTTGTATATTTTTCAATAGCTTCAACTTGGGTGGGAGACATGCATGATTAATTAATACTCTCAAGAATCTAGTGATAACTGCCCAAAGGAGATAGAGAAATAACAAATAACAGACAGGAGAAAGTTCCAGAAGCACAAAACCAGGGCATTGTCCTAAAAGAGAAGGTACAAATTCTACCCATATAACTGAGAAACTAGGATGCACAATGGAAAAGGCAGAGTTCCAGAAAACATTTGCTGGTTTTGGCCTTATATACAGTCTGGTGAGGTTGTTTTCACACTATAGTTGATATTTGGACAGGTCTCCTGAACCAGTAATGAATTGTAATATAAACTGGAATACAAATATTCACATATTTCTATTCTTCCTAGTTTATCTTTTTCGTAGACAGCCCAGAAGGGTGTATAGTGGACACAAACATAGACATGTTTTCATTGTTATTACTGATACAATTGACAATGGGACAAAAGAAATGAAGAGCTTCTGGGAAATGGGTGAGGCAGTCTAGAAGTTGTTCTCGTCCCACCAAAATGAAAGTGAAAAATCAGAAGCCTTCAATCTGTTGCAGTAGCTTCAGCAGCGTCATGGAGAGAAAGTATTGGTGGGTGGCCACAGCACAGTGTGATTACAGTGCACATAAGGAAGCAGCACACCTTAGTGGAATGAGCCAGGCTTTGGTTAAAGATAGGCCTATTTTTTCTTTTAAATTCTGGCTTTGCAAATTACTTGTGCTTGAATCTTGGGATGGTTATCTAACTTTTATTCACTTTTTTATTTTCTATAAAATGTGGCACTTAATGCCCATCTCATAAGACTGTTGTAAGGGTTAAATGATATACATTTAAAACTTCTATTACTGTGCCTAGCACATTGTAGATGCCCAATAGTGTTGGCCACATAAAAACCAAATTTGCAGAATTGTGATTCAAACTCTTGCAGGGACCTGTGTGATGTTAGTAAGAACAGAAATAGCTAGGGTGGTAGAGATGTGATTGAAGAAGCTCTTTGTTTTAAGGAATGCATTTTGATCAACTTTATAACAAGAGACAGTATTAGAACTAACATATCACTTCCAGAGGATCTCAAAGAAATAACTCATCTGGTCTGAAAAGCCATGGACCAGTGTGACATGCCCCAGGGGTAAGAGGAAGATGCAGAATAAGAGGACAACAGAATGAGCTGAGCTAGACCATACTTGGACACAGATCTCTGGGCTAAGATTGGATTGTACCATATCCCTTGCCTGGGCAAAATTTTGGTTCCCGCTGGCTACCTTCCAATCTTTCTTCTCATTTGCTTGGCAAGACTAGCTTCCTCTTCTGAAAAATTCAGCTCTAACTGTTCTTGGTTCTGGTGAAACAGGTAAGAGAGCTGACAAAAACAGGCACCAGAGCACATTCTCCCAGCTGAGTACCTTAGCCAGTCTATCAACAGCTGGGAAAGACCACTTCCTGGCTTAGCCCTTTCACCCCTAACCTAGGATTCCTGGTGTGTCTCCCAACTTCCCTTTTCTGCAACCTGCTTTAGTATTGGGAAGGGGGGTAGTGGATTCAAACCATCTTTCTAAAAATCAACCCTTATATTTCTGGCTGCCTTGTTATCATAGTGATGACTCTTTAGGGAAAGTAAGTAGCACGCTGAAAGTAACTAGTGCCCTTGGGACTCCCTTGACAGCGTATTGCTCTCTAGTTGAGATATCTTGTGCCACTGTTTTCTGCCTCTCAGTCTCTGCGCACACAGCCTTCACTGCTGTAAAGCTTGCTGTAACCTGTGGATGTTCCTTCAACTGACAGAGCTCAGCCACCTTCCCCTGCTGACTCTGGCCCATTGGGGTATTCACCGGTGCTCCTGGTTCTCTGGGCTTGGTCACACTACCGTCAGATCCCCAGATTTGGCCAGATTGCCA
The DNA here is from genome assembly GCF_030445035.2 of Dasypus novemcinctus. NCBI lineage: Eukaryota > Metazoa > Chordata > Mammalia > Cingulata > Dasypodidae > Dasypus > Dasypus novemcinctus. The sequence goes on from NC_080682.1 coordinate 56,162,453, forward strand.
TTTGACCTCTGACATAGGGTCTCCTCATCCTGTGTCTCAGGGAATCCTTGCAGCAGGCCTCCCAGTTCTTAATTCTCAGCTACCTTCCCTAATCCTTTCACAGGCCCTTGAGAACTTTCTTTGTGCTCTGCTGAAGACAAGAGAAACTAGAGGTCTCTAGAGGCACCCATTTCTGCTAATGCTGCCTGACTGGACCCACCCCCTGATTCCTACAGTACCCTTTGGAAATGTGAATTTCTCTGGCTGGTGCGTAGCTCTCCCAGGCTGCATGTGGGGAGGCAGAGCACCAGCCACATTTCTAGATTTCTCCAAACCTGTCTTGATGTTCCTGTGCATGCTCACCCCCACCCCAATCTTGACAGTCTGATCTGAATGGGGTGAGGAGTCAGGAGACCATGTCTCATTTGCTCATTCTTCTCTCTTCATCCCTCTTCTTAGCTCCTCCTTCCACCGGAAGTGCTTTCAACTCTCCACTTCTGTCTGACAGGAACTGCCCCCATATCATCCTTCTTCCCTATTCTTTGGCCTTTGCCCTCCCCTCCTTAGTCCAAAGTGGCAGAAGGGCAAAAAGGAAGGAAATAACAGTTCCAATAAGGGGGAATACAGAAAAGAAGGGGACTGCTGCCTAAAGATGCACGTCCCCAAAGCTTACTGAAAGCCAATAGAACAGGTAGTGACTCACCCTTCATTGAGATGTGACAGTACCTTTTGTGGGGTCTGAAACTGGAAGCACCCCTAGATATCTTCTACTGTGATCTAGGAGGAGGCACAGAGAAATGGGTTGACTTGCCCATGATAACATTGCTAATTAGTTAAGTTGGGTCCAGTGTTCATTCTATTTTGCCACCCTACCTCTCTATGGAGATCAATATCTATGCTAAAACACCACAAATAAATTCAGGGAGGATATAGTAATAATAAAAGCCAGAGACCCACTGCTATGGATCAGGAAGGAGTTAAAGGTTTGATGATGAACTGGAATACTGTCAAAAGGATCTACTACCTCATCTCAATGGTGTTAGGGAGTTAGAGATTATATCTAGACTTTAAAATAAGATGGCCATATTGGCCCTTGGACACCACATTAAGAAAGGAGGGAAGGTATATTAAGTTGAGGTAGGAAATGGGAAAGGGATTCCTCACCTTCTTTGATTAGGTCATGTTTGTAAGAAGCAAAAACCAGTTCAAGCTCACTTTGGTTGAAGGGGGCAATTTATGATAAGGACCCAGAGGTGCCTTTTGGAAATGCACAACAGGAACAAAATGGGGCCTTGGAAAAGGACCAAGATTAGGAAACAGATCAGGAGCCAGGCTCATTCTGGGTTCTGTAGCAGTTTGATATTATTGATGAATTCCAAAAAGAAATATTGGATTATGTTTATAAACTGACCTTTTCCTCTGGGCATATTAGATTTCATTGGATTCAGAGGTTTACTTGATTAAATAATCAACCCACAGGTAAACCCCTTGTGTCAGTAGGGCGTTGAGTCCCCATCCCTTGGTGGGTGGGGATTCGCAGATAAAAGACATGGCAAAGGACAGAGTTGGAGGGTTTTTAATGTTGGAGTTTTGGTGTTGGAGTTTGATGCTGAAGTCTTAAGCTGGAGCCCCAGGGAAAGAGACAGAGCCATTTGCCTGAAGTCTACAGCTGACCTTGTGGAAAGAGGCAAAGCCTAGCCTACTGCTGACCTTGTGGAGAAACAGAGGAGCTGAGCCCAGAGGAACCCAGGAAGCCTGACCCCTCACAGACCTTGGCGGCCATCTTGCTCTAACACGTGAAAATAGACTTTGGTGAGGGAAGTAACTTATGCTTTATGGCCTGGTATCTGTAAGCTCCTACCCCAAATAAATACCCTCTGTAAAAACCAACCAATTTCTGGTGTTTTGCATCAGCACCCCTTTGGCTAACTAATACAGGGTCTCTTGCCTCTGATCTTCTTTGTTTCATTTTCTCATTCTCTGGAGACTTGCTTCCTCCCCTTTTTGATTCATGTGGTTATTGGAACGTGTCCATTGTACATGTCCGATCATCTAAAGGATATCATATCCCTTTTCTTGATTCTCTTTCCATCTCCTAGGGGAAGGGACTTCAGTCAGCACAACTTAAGTGATTATGTCAATCAATTATGGCAGAGGATTGAGGTAGTCATTTGTAAAATGGATCCCAGAAACTCACTGCTGTGGATGAGGAGCGAGTTGAAAGTTTCAAAGTGAATTGGGCAGATGTTGCCAAAAATGAACCACTCCCTCTTCTCAGTGGGTGAATATTCTGGGTACTTAAAGATCATATCCATGAGAATTGGGGTGGGGCTCCTGCCTTTCCCTGGCACTCTGTCCAGCCTCCCTTTGTAGGATGCCAGCCTCTGTGACATTTCTTAGTAGCTGACAGTAACAAAGAGAGCCTCTGGGAAATGCCAGCCTCCCTCTAGCCTTCAGCAGAGGGCAGATGTGGCTTGTATCTGCTGGGAACTGAGGATCAAGCCATTGCATTACCTGAAAATGAATCTCATTCACAATTCAGTTCACGGTCCAAGAAACAAAAATAATATTTAATGAGCAAAACCTTCTTTATTTAATTATGGTAAATGTCAAGGTTGAATCCAAGTGCTTTGCTTAAGGTCAAATGCTCTGTGCTATCAAAAAGCCTTTAAACCAAAGCTGATGGGCTATTAAAGCCTAGGCTAGTTAAAATTGGGCACGGTCCTTTTGTGATTTATTTTTCCCTATTGGAAGCAGTAATGTTTGAGCTGAAACAATCCACCAGCAGCTTGTAGTCTGCAATTCCCTACTGTTCTCTTTAGACTGGCATGGGATTCCCTGATGGAATCAATACCCCAAGTCTTGCAAAGAGTTAGTTACCTCTAAGACTCAGGAATTCAGGTTCCATCAGATCAGTGTTTGTAACCAAATTGCATGGTAGACTCATCCAGCAAGCTTTAAAAAGGTACTAATACTCCGGCCTAGCTCCCAGAGCTTCAAATTTAATTGCTCTGGAATGTAACATGGACATTGGTATTTTTTTTAAAGCTCCCGAGTGTTTCTAATATGTGGTACAGGTGAGAACAACTGTGTTAAATTCTTGGTTTAGTTAGTTAAAGCAAAATGCCGAAAGCCCTTGTGCCCTGAACTTTCCTCCATATAACTCTGTCCTTTCTCATAGTTTGCATTCAATCCGAATTTATATTCCTCACTACTGCCTTTTATTATTCAAGCCCAGAGCTGCCCCCTAAGAGAGCACTTTTGTGCTCCAAGTTCCATAAAGGGCAAAGTTGCAATGCCATGCTCCCTCTGTACTTGGTAGAGAATGGGATGGGATCTCTCCCCCATCTCTCTCCCATTCCATTTCCCTAGCCCCTACCAAACGGATTAGATGAGATCAGTTCTGAAGGCTCAGGAGGCAAATGAGGACTCAAACTATGATACAGGCCCCCTCAAGTAGTCTGAAAAAGAATGGGACAGCAAAACTTTGCTGAACAGCACGGAAATCTTTCTCCTTTTATTTATGCATACTGCTTCACCACTCCTTCTTTCTTGTCATACAACAGAAATAATGATCTTGGTACAGGACCCTGTGCTGCACTAGGACAATTAATCACCCACCAAGTCATTTATTTCCTTATACTCTTGTCCACCAGGACCATTATCCTGTAGGTAAACAGAGGTGCCAGTAAATCATGGACAAAACACAAGTCAGTAGGAAAATAGGTGATTAAACGTCTCCATAACTCACAATTGTATAGCACCTCTCATCCCAAAGGGTCTCCAAGCACCAGATGGGCTGATGTATGTTCCTCTATCAAGTCCCTATATTTGTCATTTCTACACAATTACCTCAGAGGGGTAGAATGTTTATTGCCCTTGTCATGTAGTTACCCTGGAGAAACTGCAGTCATAGGTTAGATAGGAGGCAAAGAAAGGAACTTTTTCACTTCCTTGTTGTTTCAGGCAACAGGATTCAACTACCAAGCAAGAGTTCAGCAGCAATAGAGAGTAACCTACCTACCCTCTTGGGTAAAATTTCTTTGGTTAGTGAGATGATGCAAGTTTTAGAGAATTCCATTCTTCTTCTAAATTTGGCAACAATAGAGCAGGCATCAAGGTTGAGTGATCTAGGACAAAATCTAAAGGATTTTACCAGGGCAAAAAACATTTCAAGATCTACTAGAATCATAGTCAAGGAAGGAACTATTGTAAGGAAGGATCATGTACACACGAGAATTTTAAAATATTCATGATAATTCTTCTACTTAAACTGAAATATTATAACATGTGAACCCCTTTTTTAAAGAAAAGGAATTTCTGCTTTCCTCCCAGGGTTTACTTCAATTATTTAATTATAGTTCTACCCTCAAACTTAATCTTATAGCTCTGGTGTAAGTAAAAAAACAAAACCAATTTACAAATTAAATTTTAAAAAAAACTACAAAGTCAGTGTGATTCAATTTAGCAACAGTAGTTTAATGGAAAGGATGATGTTGTTTTGCTGACGCTAAATTCCTTCTCAAATGAGAACATGATACTGACTGCTACCTCATTAGGTCTTTTGGCATGCCTATGCTACTGGGTGCCATGTGGTGACCCATATTTTCCGCCATTTCTCTCTCTTTGAATCACAATGGAATGTCCCTGTTGTGAAGTTCACTATTAATTTACTTGGACTTAATTTGGGGTGAACCCAACATTTCAGTGCTAAGTCTACATCTGTACCACTGGAACAAACAAGGACAAAGGAATCCCATGGCGGGATTTGATTATGATGAGTCATTAGAATGATGCAGAAGATAGTAATATTCAATTTTAAGATTATAATCAAAATGAAACCTCCCAATTAAAAAAAATCCTCATAAAAACATTTTAGAATCCACTGGGGGTTTGTGGGAGCCATGGAGACTAAATTAAAACACATATATCCAAAGCCATTAGGTTTAGTCCAATTGTGGGTTTAAAGCTGGAATCAGTAATGATGAGTTCTAGAAAAAAAGCAAAGTAATATGAAAAGACATTAAAAGATATTAAAAGATGACATGGTAATGAAATTCACTCATTAGAATTGTGGACTTGGCTACGGAATTTTGCATGGAAGAGATGCTTAATGTCCACTTGTGTCTGTTCTCTCATTTTTCCTTTGAGTAAGAGAACCCCTCCCTCCCCACACACACACAGGTGCTATCAAGGACCATAGCTAATCAGCTTAAACCACATTTCCCAGCCTTCCTTGAAGCTAACTGTGGCCATCTGATCAGATTCTCGATAATGGAATGGGAATAGAATAGTACAACTTCTCCATCACTCCTTTAAGATGAAATTGCTAGTTTTCTACTCTTTCCAGCTTCCCTCTGGCTGGTACTTCACTATCGCATTTCTGAACCAACATCAACCACGAAGATGAGGACAATACCCTAAGGGGATCTAGAACAAGAAAAAAGAAAGAACTCAGGTTCCTGGAATACCTCCTAGAGCAGAGCTGTCAATCACCCTGCTTACCACTATTCTGTAATGTGAGAAAGACATAAACTGCTTTGTTTCTTAAGCCACTGTACTTTGGGGTCTCTTATGCTACAGCCCTTTAATTTATACCCTAACTGATACAGAAAGTGATAACTTAAACTCCTGTTCCATTCATTCAACAATATATATTAGGTCCTTAATGTATGTCATTCCATGGAGAGGAAGGGATTTGTTTGAGACTGCATGTTTAGTTAGTGATAGTGCTGGGGCAAAACGCAAGTCTTCTGACTTGCAGCCCAGGGCTTTTGACTCTTCATTGTATGTCCTCTTCATCTAGCTGTGTGCCTAATGCTCCAATCATTGTGATTAATAAGGGGAGAGCCCAGTGTTCCTGGAACTGTGTATGACCTACTAAGCTTTCCTATTGCACAGCTTGTGTGAGCCTTGTTTGTTTTGGGTTTTAATTTTTAAAGGGGAAAATAATGACAGTCCAAGCCAAATTAGAGGAGTTACTGACTCAAAAGAAATGTTTATTCATCACTGCAGGACCAACCCTGTCCCCTGGGTGTGGAGGGAGGTGCAGGGAAGCTCTCCCACAGTTTCTCAGGGATATGGCAGCCAGCAGGAATGCTGTTAGGGGAAGGCAGAGGCTAGAGAGTATTGTCTAAGCCAGTGCTTATGCCAGACGAAGGAAACAAACTGGAGTCAGGTTATTTGGACACTGAAATGTTCCTGCTTTATTTTATCCAAAATAAAACATGATTAAGTTTTCTTAGGTCTTTTCCCTAAAAAGTCATCCTTAATTGCATCATGCTTTTTATTTTCCTTAAGGTATTATAATGATCTGACATTTTCTTCATTTTTTTTTTTTTTTGGTTCATACTTTTGTTGTCCATCTCCCCTAAAACAAGACAGATATTTCCATGAATGTCTTAGTTTACCATTGATTCTCTACTGACCAGAACAGGTAGACCCTCCAAAGTATTGTTGAGTGTATAAAAGAAGAAATGAATAAACAAACAGGAAATGTGACAACACCAAAAATGAGCTATTTAAATCATGAAACACAACACAGTTCTGCTTCTTTGATGATAATGTAAAGATCATGTTTTTTTTCCCAATTAAAACAAAAACTGAATGTTAAAACTCTTCAGGAGGGTCTGTCGTTCTGTGGTGGCTGAGAGAAGCTCCTTGTAGACCTCTAACTACACAGAGCTTCACTGACCAAGGCCTCAGCTGCTGTGCTCCCAAAGCCATCCCTGTGTCTGTGCCAAGGCCGGGTTTCCCATGGGCTGCTCCCAGCCACTGCCTGGGGAGCCAAGATCCTAAGTCAGGCCTGTTCCTGGGAGATGCAAGATTCCTCTGACAGCCGACTTTGGCTTGAGTGCTCCACAAGAGCTTCCAGAACGCTTCTTAGTTGCCTGGCAGTCTAGAGTTCTTCACCCAGCCTCCCTTTCCTCTCTCCATCTCGTAGATCAGACTTGAATCATAGTCTGATATTTGCCCAGCTTTCTCTAACTCCCTCCCCGATTTCTCTCGTAGTTTTCCCTACAAAATCCTTGCAAGTTTAATCTCATCTTGGAGTCTGCTTCTAGGAGGACTAGGAGTGATCCAGCCTGTATCTGGTGGAAGGCTGGCTTACCCCGAGCACTGTCCCATTTGGAATCCAATGCCTGCTCTCACAGAGCGACATCCAACTTGCCTACCAGACCCAGAACTAGCTGAAATTTGAGAGTTATCACAGAAAAGGAGAGTACGAGGCAAAAGATATTTACTTGCCACCCCCCCACACACACACACACATAACTGGCATGGGACAGAGGGAGAAAATATCAGAAGGATAAGAAAGAAATTGATGAGGAAAAGCAGAGACATAAAAGTTTCTTTTGCGTTCAGAGCTTTCCTCCATGGAGGAGGATGTCAGAGTAGACAAGCAGTGTTGACAAGCAGTTGAAGGCAGAAGAGAGTGGAGAATTCAGGGGAATAGTAGCAGTTCTCAAAATGGAGACACTTGAACATACAGCTTTGTGGGCTTCATATAATTATGGAAGTTGGGAGGTAATTGGACAGAGCATGTAAAAAGTTATATTTCACAGTATGCCCTGGAGACATACAATAGGCATGAACATTTGTTCCTGAGGATTGGATTTCCCATAGTCCCAAACCTGCTGAATTAACTGGATCATTCCCAGCTTGGCAGAGCACAAGATTTTGTCCTTTTATTTAAGGCAAAGACATTTTAAAAATCAATGTGTAACATAACAAAAGAAGATACATTAATTATCTATTGTTGTGTAACAAAGTATTTCAAAATGTGGTAGTTTTAAAAACAAAACATTTTTTTTTTGTCAACCAGTTTGTATGGGTCGGGAATCTGGCACAGTTTAGCTGGGTCCTTGACTCCAGGTCTCTCACGGTCTGTAATCAAGGTTTCATCTGGGCTGCTGCCATTTCAAGGCTCAGCTGGGGAAGGATCCACTTCCCAGCAGTAGTTGTCAATATTCAGTTCCCTGTGGGCTGTTTGTGGCACTGAAGGCCTCAGTTTCTGGATTGCTGCCGGCTACCAGCGGCCCACGGTTCCTTGACAGGCAGGTGAGCTCTGCTCAGGATGGCTGGCACTGAAGTTCATCTGACCGAGCAAGTGAAAGCTCTGGAGAGAGAATGCGAGCAAGAACAGGTCACAGTCTTTTTGTAAGTGGCATCCCATTGCTTTTGTCATCCTCCACTCATGAGAAGGAATTACTAGATGCAGCTCATACTCCAAGAGAGGGGACTGCACAGGGGTGTGACCACGTGACCACCACAAGGAGGGGATCACTGGGAGCCACTTCAGCTGCTTCTGAACAAATCTGAAGCCTCAATAAAAAGAAACCTGACTGGAGAGCATAATGGAGGAATGACCTGGAAGAAGGAGACAATGAAACTACACTTCCAAGGCTATGATCCTTCTTAGGGCTTTATTGACTTCTGCAGTGGATGAGTGACTGATTAGCATTCAAATAGTTCTAGGTAAACTTCTCCACGGAAGTATCAAGAGTCATTGAAGATTATAAATGTACCCATGGAGCCCAAAGCAGTCAGTTGTAAATAGGAAATTTTTTTGTCCTGAAAATTTACAGGGAATTTGCATTCTAGGATTTCATGTATGTGTGTGTTTGAACATAAAAATATAAAAATTGCTTGATATTAAATAAAATTGATTTTCCATGTGGATTTAGTGTGAAGGGTCCTGCCTGACTGAGTCTTCGCTGTTCTAATTCCTTCCCAAGGGTCATCTCTGCTGAGTCATTGATGCCATTTCCTCTGTGACAAAGGGGAAGTTAACTATTATCATCTGCTATTCAGGAAAAAAAAAAGATTTTGTGACATCTATTTATTTTCCATTTTCTTAGGAACCCAGCCTCCCCACGAGCTACTTCTTGTGTGGGCCACACACCAGCCCTGTTAAACAATCCTTCCTTCTTCCCTGAGGTTACCAACTCTTTCCTGCCTTGAGTTATTCCAACACGTTAATCCTCTCAGCCTGGGCTGTCTTTGCCTGCCTTGTCTCCCTGTGTCTTCCCTTTTTACCTTTAACACTCAGCCCAGGGAATCGGGAGTCAGAGGTATAATGGCCCTTTATCTGTGTCAAGGGCTGCGCTGGCTCAGGCTCCCTGGGCCACCCTTGTGCAGCCTCATTTGAGTGTTTAGACAAATAAATCTAAAGTGACTGTACATTTCAACATCCTCTCTCAGTGTGAGCTCCTAAGGGCGAAGATTCTGACTTCTTCTTCTTTTTAACCCACCTGTGGGGTTCTCAAACTTTTTTGGTCTCAGGACCTCTTTACCCTCATAAAATTAATTGAGAACTCCAAGGAGTTTTATTAATGTGGGCCATACCTAATGATGTTTATTAGGAATGAAAACAGAATAATTAAAAAAAAATTAATTCATTTAAAATAATGATAAACCCATTACAGGGTAACCTAAATGATATTTTAAATAAAAAACCTATATTCACACAAAAAAATTAGAAGAATGGCAAAACTTTACATTTTTGCAAGTCAGTGGGATTTACATATCTGCTTCTGCATTCAATCTGTTGTGATATGTTGTTTTCATTGAAGTATATAAAGAAAATCTGGTCTCACACAAATGTGTAGTTGGGAAAAGGACCATACTTCGAGAACCACTGGACTAAATGAATTAAAATCCATTTCTCTTCAATGCTGACACCCCGCTAAAGAGCTATATTGAAAGCCTTTTCTTTTATCATATGACAGATATTTTGTTGAGCTGGTTGACGGTGAGCCTGTCCTTCAGTATATATTTATGTTTTGGAATTAATTATTCACACTAAAATGAGATAGAAGAAATATGCCTTGGAAGATGTGTGTACAAGAGCCCTTCCTTCTCCTTTCTCCAGTGGAACACTGCAAGCTTGTGGTTGCTAAGAAGGACTGATTTTGGCCCGTCATATCAACCAAGGTCTCAGCAGGAAACAGATGGCACCCTTGCAGTAGGATAATCCAAGGAGATTTTTATTTTAAAAGGGGGTCTTCACAGAGGGATGGGCACAGGAAAACCACGAGGAATGGTACAGAAACATGGACCTAAGTTGGAGCAGAGCTGTTGCCACCACAGGGTCTGGCAGAAAAGGAGAGAGTGGACTGGTGGCTTAGGGAGGACAGTGACCTTTTGTGGGGAGGCCAGCTGACTCACGAAGATTGCTCAGGGAGGAAGTGAGGAACACATGGCTCTCCTCCCTCCAAATCTGCTGGGGCTCCCTGGGGTCAAAAGCAGCTGGAAGCCAGAGGGCATGGAATTCTGTGCTGTGACTCTTGCAGGTCAGCCTCCCAGGGAGGGAGAGGGCAGAGAAAGAAGGAGGGTGGAACTGGAGGGGAAAACGGAAGATCTCTGGACAGACATCATACTTATTATTCTATTTTTTAAAAGATAATTTATTGAAGTGAAATTCACATAACAAAATTATTTTAAAGTGAACAATTCAGTGGCATTTAGTACATTCACAATTTTGTGTAACTATCACCTCTATCTAGTTCCAAAACATTTACATCATTCCAAAATAAAATCCCTTACCCATTAAGCAGTTTCTCCCCATTTCCCCCTTCCCCAACCCCTGGTAACCAGCAATCTGTGTCTCTATGGATTTATCTATTCTGCATACTTCATAAAAATGGAATCATATGCGATGTACCCTTCATGTCTGGCTTCTTCCACTTAACATAATGTTTTCTTGGTTTATCCACATTGTAGCATGTAACAGTACTTCATTCCTTCCTGTGGCTGAATAATATGCCATTGTATGGATATATTATAATTTGTTCATCCATTGATAGGCATTGGGCTATTTCCATTGTTTGGCTTTTGTGAATAGTGCTGCTATAAATGTGCTTGTACATATACTTGTTTGAACAACTGTTTTCAAATCTTTGGGGATATATACCTAGGAGTGGCATTGCCGGGCCATATGGTAATTCTGTGTTTAATTTTGGGGGAACCGTCAAACTGTTTTCCACAGTGACTGAATCTACTTTTGATCAGGCTTGTTTAGAATTTAGAAGTTTAGAACTTGGAGGGGTCTTATAAGTCTTGTCATTTAGTAACTCAAGATTTAATCCTCTTATTTTAAAATCCTATTAATGACAAGGACCAAAATGGTGATAGGTAGGCGCTAGAACCACGTTGTCCGAACTTTGTCTTAGCTCGATTTCCCTACTCAAAGCTTGCCGCTAGTGGCTCTGCCTCCTCAGAGTGAAGTCATGAAGGTGGTGAACCTGAAGCAAGCTATTTTACAAGCCTGGAAGGAGCAGTGGAGTGACTACCAATGGGTAATCAACATGAAGAAATTTTTTCCCAAACGAGCCACCTGGGACATTCTCAACCTGGCAAACGCACTGCTGGAGCAGGCTATGATTGGACCTCCCCCAAACCCTCTCATCCTGTCCTACCTGAAGGAAGCCATAAGTTCCCAGGAGATACTGAAAATTGAACCCCAGACTTCATACATGAGAATCAGTTGCTCAACCACTGAGCTACAACTGCTCCCCAATATAGCCATGTCACCAACATCCAAAATAAAATCTAGAACATTTTCATCCTCCCAGAAAGTTGTCTTGTGCCCCTTTCAGCCCACGCCTTCTCCCACAACCACTAAATGATTTCTATCAGCATAGATTCATATTGCCTGTATTTGTATGTCATAGAAATGTTTATACTCTCTTCTTTCACTTTTTAAAAAAAAATCCTATTAATAGGTACTATTATTGGAAGAAAATAGTATTGTTGAATGATGATGTATTATTTCCTTTTTTCCTCCCATTTTTGAATGCTTCTTTGCTCTCCCTCTCCTCCATGTCCACTTCTCCCATCCAAGCAGTTGGGCCCTTCTGTGACTGCAGGAAAGGGAGGAAATTGCATATTAAAGAGATGAAAAATACTTTCATGGCTTTTATATTTCAAAAGCCTGGGCCTTCAGGGGAACCTAAAGGCAGAGATAAAAGATTTGGGAGAAAACTTAATAAGGAAGTGCAAAGCAAAACTTCTCCTCTACTGCAGCAAAAGTTTTCGTGGACTGAGAAGGGTAGGTTTAGGGGAAGTGAAAAAATTGTTGATGTTTGTGGGTGTTTTTATTTCCTGTCTGCTAAAGCACATACCATGCAATGGATTGGCTTAAAGAATGGGAATTTATTGAGGCTAGGAGAAATCCAAAATCAATGTATCCTCGAGGTGATGCTTTCTCCAGAAGACCATTTTGTTCTGGGGCTGGCTGCCAGCAATTCTTGGTCCTTGGCTTTTCTTTCACATGGCAATGCACGCAGCAGCCCCTCCTGGCATCTCCTTTCTCTTTGGCTTCTGTTCACATTCGACTTCTGGTTGCTCCCTGTGTGTTTTCTCTTTCTCTGTGATCTTCCCTATAAGGCCTTCACTAATAGAATTAAGGTCCTTCCTGGCTCACCTGGACCACACCTTAACCGAAATTACAAGAGTTCACATCCACAGGAATGAATTAAGTTTAAGAACTTGTTTTTCTGGGGTATGTACTCCAAACCACTGCAGTGGGGTTTCTAGGAAGGAGCTAAGCCCAGGGATGGGTCAAAACCAAAGCAAAGTTTGTGAACATCGAAGTGACAAGCTCCACTGGACAGGTAGTCTAAGAAAGGTGACCAGGCTCCTGAAAGGGAAGCAGCTATGTGATAGGTCTTAGCAGGTAGCAACTTAGATGGCCTTACAGAGTTTTCCAGGCTCCCGTGTGGCCTGGAAGGAGGAGAACCATTCCAGGCACCCAGATATGTGAAGACAGTTGTGGAGAGAGTGCCAACAAGAAAGCAGGCAAGAAAGAGTGTTGAATGTGGGGTGTATGTGTGTGCACGTGAAGGGGTGTGTGTGGTTGACTGCTGTGGCTGTCAACCTGAACTCATGCAAAAAGGATCAAAGGATTGTTGTCTTTGTAGATATCAGTATGGATAGATGGCACTCGGCAATTTAGTACTTTATAAGCCCCCTCAGAACCTGGTTACAGGGTAAAAGGGCAGAAGACCCTGGATTGATTGAGGGAAATACATGCTATTCAGACACTAAAAGAGTTCAAGAAAGATATTAAGCTGAGATATAGAAAACAAAATTTGTATTTCTCATTCATGTGAATTTGTGGACTGAGATAAATACTTGCTACAACCATTTTGCTGATGAGGAAACTGAAGCTTAAAGACAACAAGGCAATCACCCACAGTTGAATAGTTAGGTGGCTTGACTGGGATTCAAACACCAGAGTAGGGTTCTTAAACTCTGTCGTTTTGTCTCTCAGAGGAATAAACCCAAGCATGGAGAGAATTAATGCCCAAGACCACAAGAATATTCAGGGGCAAGCTTGGAGACCTCCCAGCCTGTGCTCTCTCTCAGACAATGTTCCTCTGTAGTCCCTTCATCTATTATAAGTGAATTACGGTTGACTTGATCAAGCCTGGGTTTTTTAAATCCTGGCTTTGCAAATTACTAGATTTGAAACCTTGGGAAAGTTATTTAGCCTTTCTTTGCCTCCAGTTCTTCCATAAACTGGGGCTCATATTGTTCATCTCCCCACTCGAAGTGTGGGTTATGCATCATGACTTCCTTCTAAACAGTGCAGAGTAGAAACGGGGGAAAAAGAATAATGGTACCGTTGCGAAACCTGACGACACTATCTCAGCCATGTAGTCAATGTCAGCATCATCAATGATGAGGCATGTTGACAGTATGTACCCTTGATATGACGTGACGAAAGTTGCACTTTACCTCTGTGTTCTTGCTCCCAAAAATGCATGACTCTGGTCTAATCATGAGAACTACATCAGACAAATCCCATTTGAGATACATTCTACAAAATACCTGATGAGCACTCCTCAAAACTGTCACAGCCAAGAGGAGCCTAAGGAGACATGATGACTAATCATAATGTGGTGTCCTGGGTGGGATTCTGGGGCAGAAATAGGACATTAGGTAAAAACTAAAGAAATCTAAATAGAGTATGGACTTTAGTTAATAATAATATTAACATTGGTTCATTAATTGTGACAAATGCACCATACTAATATAAAATTTTAATAAATGTTGGGCATATGCGAACCCTCTCTGCAATCTTTGCAATTTTGCTGTAAACCAAAAATTACTCTAAAATGAAAAAGTTTATTTAAAAAAGAAAGCATATTGATTCATAAGCGAGAACATTGGTTAGGAGGTATCCTTGAACGTGTTTAATTTTATTAAAAGGGAACTAAATGTAGAACTTAATTTTAATTATTTTTAGTAGCAAAGTACTTGTGACATACCAGTGGGTCAAGAAAATTGAGTAGAAAACTGCTGAGGTAGTTGATGTCTACAAAATGCTTTTTGTCAACTCAGGCTTCTTGGTTCAGATCATCAGCTAGTGCTTAAGCATCTTTCCTGAACTCTGTCTAGTGTTCAATGCCAGTTGTAGCCAAATTTGGCTGATCCTTAGCATCAGAGGAAGACTTTAAAAATAAAAAATAAATTTTAATTAACCCAATATATCATATTACATATATTTATTTTTCCATCTCAGTGCTACATTTACTTCCATTACTAATCACATTAGTTCCAGAATAGAGTATCAGTAAGTCCACTCTAATCTATACTCTATTCCTCCATTCTGTGGACCCTGGGATGGTTATGTCCACTCCACCTCTGTATCAAGAGGGTGCTTCAATTCCACTTGGATGATGGATGCAATTCTCCTGTTTGCAGTTGTAGGCACTCTTGGCTCCTTGGTGTGGTGGTTGACCTTCTTCACCTCCCTGTTAGCTGGCTGGGGTAAGTCCAAAAAACCAGAGGGTAGGAGTTGCAAGTCTGTTGAGGCTCAGGGCCTGGCTAGCACATGGAGAGTCCAGAGATTCAGGTCCCTTGATTATACACTAAACCCCAGCGCCAACCACAGGTCTGGTAAAAGTGACAGGAGAGGCTTGTGAACAAATATCATACCTGAGTCCAACTCCATCACACTCAGGACCACAAACTCCAAAGTAGGGCCAACTGACATGGCACTAAAGTCCATCTGCTATGACCATAGAACCTGTGGGTCTCTGTAGCCTTCAAAAGAACCAATACTTGGGGTTGTATCTACTTTAGCTGTTTCTGGGACTCTGCTGAGGTATGTGTAAGGGTGACCCCTCTGATGACCTCCCGGCTCTTTTTTAGAGACTCATAGCCATATAAACTCATTTGTCCTTTCCATTTCCCCCTTTTATTCAGGGTAAAAAATACATTTTTAACTCCTGATATTATATGCAGGCTGAGATATTCTGCTGGTCTGAGCTGACCCTTTTATTCAAGGTCATTCTCCAGCCACATCATCAGCTGGTACTTGGTAGCAATCCCTCGGTGCCAGGGAGGCTCATCCCCAGGAGTCATGTCCCACGCTGGGGGGAAGGCAAAGCATTTACATGCTGAGTTTGGCTTCAAGACTGGTCACATTTGAGCAACATGGAGGCTCTCAGGAGGTAACTCTTAGGTACCCCGCAGCTCTAGGCCTAGTTCTTATTTCAGGCCCACAGGCCCACAAGCATAGTCATTAGCATCAAGGGCTTATTGTTGGACCATCCTTCCTTATTGGTCTTAGCCATTGCATTCGGAGGATTGTTGCTGTTCCATTAGGGAATGCAACAGAGCTCCCCCAACCAGGAACTCAGTACTCCCCCAGCCATCATTCCCAACTGTAAGCGCTATGAAAATATCCAAACATTTTTATGCACCCCGCACATATGCCCTGGAGAACTCCCTTCCAACTATGTACCCCCCCACCAATAACACCCCATACCAGTGTTCCTCCCACCACTATCAAACCCCTCTGTGGCCTAAAACCTCCCTGAAAATGAAGCCTAATATATTGCCAGGTTCCATTAACAGTAAAATGGAATATAGTAATGGGTTTAGAGGTTAGATATAGAATACATAATAATTTAGAAAAATTAAAGTAAAAATAAATTGGGG
The DNA here is from genome assembly GCF_030445035.2 of Dasypus novemcinctus. Taxonomy (NCBI): domain Eukaryota; kingdom Metazoa; phylum Chordata; class Mammalia; order Cingulata; family Dasypodidae; genus Dasypus; species Dasypus novemcinctus. Next base: position 56,178,386 of record NC_080682.1, read on the forward strand.
TATCAAAAAATTTAAAAATGAAAAAGCTTTGTTTTTGATGTTTTGCCTTCCATCACAGCAATAAGTGTTGTCCTGTATGCACATTGGCAAGGCAATTTCTTCCATCTCTTCCTCATATTTTATGTATTATAATTTCAACATGTCATCAATAGAAAACATTATTGTGATATTTTATATTCTTTTTAAATATTGTCTTTGAAATCTAATGTGCATTTTGCACTTAAGTGCATTTTGATTTTTTAAAAAAAATTATTGTAACATATATATACAACACATTTCCTTTTTTTAACCACTTTCATGTGTATAATTCAGTGACAGTAATTACATTTACAATATTGTGTTACCATCCCACCATCTATTACCAAAACTTTTTCATTACCCCACACAGAAACTCTATATCCATGGTTTCCAGCTGTATGTTACCCAGAAAAACATCTCTTAAACTTAATGCATTCCTGTGGGTATGAACCCATTGTAAGTAGGGCCTTTTTGGTGAGGTTAATTCAGCTAAGGTGTGACCCAGGTTGAGTCTTAATCCTATTACTGGAGTCCTTTATAAGTGGAGTGAAATTCAGACAGAAGGAGAAAAAGCCATGGGAAGCAAGAAGCTGAAGGTCCACACAACCCGGAAGAGAGAGGAGAGGCTACGAGAAGCTGCCATGTGCATTGCTATATGGCACAGGAGCCAAGAAACCAAGGCTAAGCAGTGACAGCTCCAGAATGCCAGGCTCTGAGAAAGCATTGCCTTGATGATAGCTTTATTTGGATTTTAACTTCTGGCCTCAAAACTGAGTGAATAAATTTCCACTGTTTAACCCAACACATTTCATGGTATTTGCTTTAGTAGCCCAGGAAACTAAAACAACCCATCCCTGCCCACCCCAGCCCCTGATAAACTGTAATCTACTTTTTGTCTCTATGAAATTGCTTATTCTAGGTATTCCATATAAGTGAAATCATACAAGATTTGTCAATTTGTGTCTGGTTTATTTCAGTCAACATGATGTCTTCAAGGTTCATCCATGTTGTAGCATGTTCAGAACTTCATTACTTTTTATAACTGAATAATATTCTATTGTATGTATGTGCGTACACAGTTGGTTTATCCATTTATCTGTTGATTGACACATGGGTTGCTTCCACCTTTCAGCATATCTTGGCTTGCACTAGCCACATTTCAAGTGCTCAATAGCCACATGTGCAGCTATATACCATCCTTTACTAAAAGGAAGGGCACCGTATCACCACACACATAAGCGTGCATATATGCATGATCATAATCTCCGAATCTTTAAAATGAAGATATTTAGATGAATAAAAAATGAATTATCTTGTCCTTATTGTTCTCTCTTTTCATTATGAAAAAATTTGAGGTTCATGCCGGTTTACATACAGATGTTTTGGATGTAGATCCAGTTGGGGTGGGTGGAGAAGCATGATGGTGTCTGAGACAGCTATACCCACAACTGAGTTGACTCCTCCCTTCCTTCATTGAGTAGATATTATTAGGAGCCTACGTTGTGCCCAACTTTGTTAGGTGCTGGGAATACAATGGTGGGAGGGCAAAACAGAGGAGTCCTCTGACCTCCTGGAGTTTCTTGTTTACACAGATGAAGGGTTAAGCACAAAAGAAGCTGAGTGCTCTGCAGTGGTGTACCCAGGGTGGGGCTGTGGGAGCCATCTGGGTACAGACAATGAAGGAGTGGGTTGTCTGTAGAGAATTTAAAAACAATAATAAAACCAAATGAAATTCGGTTTGCTTTTTGTTATCACCATGCATCACAATTCTAAACCAAGTCAGTAATAAAGTATTCCTTACCTCACGGGAAGAGTTTTATGCACTCAGATTCCAATCCACTAAACCAGGATCTCCAGGAGTTTGGCCCAGGCATCTGAATTTTCAGAAGCTCCCCAGGTGAGTCTGAAGTTCATCCTGGGTTGGGAAGTCTTAATCCAGACCAGATATAATTCTGGTCTAACAAATGTAGTTCTTCTGCCATGCTGGTTGGGAAGAACTTTGAGTCCTCAAAGGAAACAAATACTCTGACCAGTGCTATCTACCAAGGATGACAGGGTGTAGGGGTTGGAAGAGAGAGCTGGGGAAAGTATTTACCACAAATGCCATGTATTCATCATCCCTACAATTATTTAAAGCTTTAATAGTTTACGAGGTCAATTTTATGAGTCAGCTTGACTAGGTTGTGGTGTCCAATATTTGGCCAAACACTGGCCTAGATGTGACAGTAAAGACATTTTGAAGAAGTGATTAACATCTACAGTTAGTTGACTTAAGTAAAGGTGATTGCCCTCAGTAATGTGGGTGGGTCTCGTTCAATCAGCTGAAGAATTTATTTATTTATTTATTTTTATTTATTCTATTTATTTCTCTCCCCTTCCCCGCTTCCCCTGTGTTCATTCACTGTATGTTCTTCTGTGTCCACTCGTATTCTAGTCAGTGGCACCTGGAATCTGTGTCTCTTTTCATTGCATCACCTTGCTGCATCAGCTCTCTGTGTGTGCAGCGCCATTCCTGGGCAGGCTGCACTTTTTTCACACGGGGCGGCTCTCCTTACAGGGCGCACTCCTTGCATGTGGGGCTCCCCTACGTGGGGACACCCCTGCATGGCACGGCACTCCTTGCACGCATCAGCCCTGCTCATGGACCAGCTCACCACATGGGTCAGGAGGCCCTGGGTTTGAACCTTGGACCTCCCATATGGTAGGCCCTATCCATTGGGCCAAATCCACTTCCCCAGTTGAAGTCTTAAGAGTAAGAACTATGGTTTCCAGAAGAAGAAGTTCTGCTTCAAGACTATACCTCCTCTCATCTCTGAATTTCCAGTCTGCTGGCTTCCCCCAAGAAAAGCAAACTCAAGACTTCCATATAACTCTTATCAGAATTTCCTGCTCTATGGAATTTGGGTTTGCCAGCCCCCATGATTGTGTGTGCCAATTCCTTAAAATAAATCTCTTTAGAAGTGTGTGTGTATGTATATATGTATATCCTCTTGGTTCTGTGCTCTGAAGAACCCTGACTAATATATTCTCTGTTCTTAGCTCCCTGGGTCCTCTTCTCTCTCTCCCTGGCAGTGCAGCTTTCATAACAACGTTTACAAATATGCAAAGAATAGTACACCCTTTCCTTTGACTCACATATCCTCCTTGGATTTAAAAACAGATGCCAAAGAGCTAAGAGTTGCTGTCTACATTTGCCGATTGGAGATTCTTTGAGCTTTTCCTTTTGACTTATTTTGTTTTTCCATTCCTTCTCTTCAGAGTTCTGGAAAAAGCTTGGGAATGATTCATTAGTCACAGAGTATAACTTTGAAATAAAAGAATTTCTGGATTTAGCTAAAAAAGAAGATATTGAAAATGTAATATTGCATTCCTTTTCTTTTTCATTTGCTCAACTATCATTTTTGAGTGGCTTCTAGGGGTCAGATCCCATGCTGTGCCACATTTGGGCAACAGAGACAAATAAAAGACAAAATCTCTGCCCTTGGGCAGGTCCAAGTCAAACATGGGAGCCAGATTTGATATCAAATAATGACAATGTGTTATGTGCTGTAATAGAAGGTGCTACGGCAGCATAAAGGAGGAGTGCCCATTTCCATCTAGAGGGGCTTTCTGGGGGTGCTGATCATTGCTCTTCCTCCTGTGGGTTCAGGAATTCATTAAACAAAGAACTACTAAGCATTTCCTACATGCCAGGCTCTGATCCAGGAACTCGGGATATATCAGCAAATAAAACAAATATCCCTGCCCTTGTAGAGCTTTCATTATAATGGGGGGGGGGGGGGGGGGGAGGAGACCAAACAAGAAAGACATTGAAGCTTCAGACAGGGTTCAAAATTTATTAGTTGGTAAAGTGGGATTGGAGAATATGGTTTAGATTTGTGGCTGGAATCAGCCTTGTTCTTCCCTCCCTCCCAAGTTCCCTTCTCTCATACCATCAGGAGGAATCCTGCCTCATCCTTGCCCAGCCTCAGGGTCTGCCTTGAGAAGGCAGGCCCTGGGCTCTGACCCACTTGAGTGGAGGATGCCCCTGTCTTGAGGGTAAGGTTAGCCTGAAAGAGAGAGCTTTTCCTAATTTCCCAATTCAGAGAGCTACTCCTTTTCCCTAGGAGAGGAGTGAAGGCATTTGCAATGGTGATGGTGCAGGGCATGAGGGGTGGTGGTGAAAGAGACAAAGGCAGAAGTTCCTGCTTTAGGGACCTGGAGGAAGGCAGGGAGAAGGAAAGATCTGGGAGTGGGCACACAGGAGTTACACTCCAGGGGGCAGTCGGTAACTAACTGTCCCCTCTGCCCCTTGGGCATTCAACATGGCTCCCTGGAAGGACTGAGCCCAGTTGCCCTCAATGGTGGCTGACTCTAGAATACTCCCTTGGAATGGCTTTGTTTCCCCTTTCTCATGTTTTACTTCTTTTAGTTCCCAATCCTTTCCCTAGGTTATTTCCCAAACGACCTGCATGAAAATCCTTGAGCAGGCTCTGCTTGCTGGGGCGGGGAGGGCCAGAAACAGCAATTCTCAAAAGGGTCACAATGGTACCAAGAGCAGGACTTCATACCTGGGCTGGACTCAGGAGCAGGTCCTTGTCTCCTCCTGCTGATCTTGTTCTTCTCTGCTTGTTTTTAGTGGCTGAAATTGATTCCCATTCACTGGCAGTTCTTCTATACCAAGGTTTGAAATAAATCAAAATTGAAAAAGAGTATTTTATAAAATTTGAAAACTGGTACCTTTGGAATTTTGGGGTTCATTGCTATCAACGGTTAACTTTGGAAAGTTTTCCAAACTACTGGATTTGGAATGGTTTCCTTAAATTTATTTGATTTGAGAGCTATTTCATGTGCTTTGTGTAACATGTAAGTGGTTTTTAAGATGGTTAATGCCTGTTTGGTTTCAAACTGTTTTTTTAAACCAGACCACTTAGGCAAAATGTTTTTGAAATATTTTTATAGTATTTAAAATTAAAGAATTTTAAAACCAAACAAGTTTAAACTCTTTAGAAACCTATTTAATCTGAGTACCAAGGGTTCCAGATAAGTTTCAGACTATTTAATATCAAAATGGCTTGGATTCAAGACAGATTTCAAAGCTTTATACCTTCAAAATGACTCATCTAGAGAACATAGCAAGATATATGGACCATTTTATTGTCACAAAACATTGGTTTCCCAACATAAAAATATGGGATCTGAGAATAACTTCACCCTACTGTGAAATCGGCTTCATATTTTCAAAAATTAGAACATCTGTGTAATATGCAGATTAAATTTTAAAAATTTAATCAATAATATGGAAACTATTTTGAAAACTTTCAACCCAGGGCCTTTTCCCTCTCATAGGATGATGACTGTATGAATTGTGTATCAGTGGCTTTCCTGAGAAATTTTTGGAAGTGTCTTGTACTTGCCACTTTACTTGTGTTATCTCTTGTAATTCTCACAACAATGCCATGAAGTGTTGCTGCCTCTCGCCACCCCTCCTCCCCTTTCCAGCCGTCGCTATCTTTCCCGCCAGTCCTGCCCATATTGCCAACGTACAATCTGCCCTCTTCCCCGGTAACTGCTTACCTCGGGGCTGTCCATCAGCTTCAGCCTGTCCACTACTGCCCCGTAGCTAGCCCTCCCTCCATCTTACTCCTCCCTCTCAACCCTATATAACCTAGTGCACTTCCATAATAAAGCAGACCTGTTCTTGCGCTCAAGCGGTCTCCGTGGTTTTTTCCCCAACCGCGCGTCCCCCACGCCTGGAGAACTGGTGCTCCCTTCGGGAGTACCCCCCGCCGGCGGTTCGGCAGGAGAGAGCCCCCCCCCCCCGACTCTTGGGCCTGAGCGAGGCTAAGCCCTCCAGCCCAACGGCAATGAAGTATATACTATTCTTATCCTTTTCCAAAAAAACACCCAGGGTGAAAAAAGGTTAGGTAACTTGCCTAAAGTCTTAAGGTTAATAAAGGGCAAAGCAAGTTTCAGGCCTGTTGAGCTCCATATCTCAAGCTCTTAAGCAGCCTCATGCCCAATATTCATAACTAATTTTCCAAACCACTCTGTTCCATCTGTGTATTTGCCCTCATTCTAGTCTGTTTCAGTAGTTTTCAGCCACAGAATCACCATGCACCTGTAATCATTTATCAGTTGCCAGATAGATTGCAAGTAATTTACCACTAACAACAAAGTGCTGAAAATTAAGTACTATCTGTAAAGTAATATCACACCCACACATTTCTATTCAAACAGTGCAATTAGAAAGCAAGAAATTGCACAATCCAGATGAAGTGAAGCATGTTTGGTATCCTTTCAGATGAGAATGATCCTTGGCCAGGAATTTAACATTCTCCTTACACATGTTACTCTAAGCTTAGGTTGGAGTTGAGGGGATGTGTGATTTAGAGGTTATGTGTCAATAGCACACCTGAGGAACACAATCTGGAATGGTCGGAGTTGGGGTGGGAGAGGAAGTAACACTTCTGCTTGGTAACAGAAAGTCCTAACCTCTTTATGTGAGAGAGAGCCTCACCAATTAAGATCACAGTATAGGAAAACATAAAATATTTCTCCTTCTTTGGGGATGAGTGTTGTAGCAGTTTGATATAGTTATGAATTCCAAAAATAAATATCGGATTATGTTTGTAAACTGATCTGTACCTGGGCATGATTAAATTATGATTAGGGTTTGATTGGGCCATGTCAGTAGGGTATTGAGTCCCCACCCACCAAAGGGTGGGGTCCCACAGATAAAAGGCATGGCGAAGGACAGAATAGGAGGATTTTGACGTTGGAGTTTTGATTTGGAGTTTGATGCTGGAGTCTTGAGCTGGAGCCCTGGGAAGTAAGCACATGGAAGAAAGAGAAGCAAGTCCTGGGAAGAGAGGACCTGAGCTAGGAGAAGAACACAGAGGAATAGAGACAGCTCCTTAGACAGGACAGAAACCCTAGGGAGAGAGACAGAGCCATTCACCTGATAGTCTACAGCTGGCCTTGTGGAGAGAGGCAAAGCCTTAGAGAGCCTCATAGTCTACAGCTGACCTTGTGGAAAAACAGGATCTGAACCTGGAGAAAAGCAAGACCTGGGAAGAGAGGAACCCTGGAAGTCTGAACCCTCGCAGACATCAGGAGCCATCTTGATCCAACACATGGAGATAGACTTTAGTGAGGGAAGTAACTTATGCTTCATGGCCTGGTATCTGTAAGCTCCTACCCCAAATAAATACCCTTTATAAAAGCCAATAGATTTCTGGTATTTTGCATCAGCACTCCTTTGGCTGACTAATACAACTGTACTTCCTCTGCAATTGATGTTTGTCTATGGAAATATGACTGGGTGTGTTTGATTTTAACAGTTAAGAGGGGGGATGATAGAATTATGAAGCACATCTCTTATCTTTTTTTACAGAATTCCAGAAAGTAACAAAGATATCATGAAATATTTCCTGGGCCTTTGGGTGCCAGAGGGCATGGTCAAAGCATGCTGAAGCTCTCCCCAACCCCCATCCAGTCTAAATGAATGAGAGGTGATATTGGCTGCTGGTGAGGGATAATGGATTCTGGAACAAAGACCAATTTCTTTGGTTTGGGGTAGAGTTGCTCCAGAGTCTGGTGGAGAAAATTATTGGAAAGGTTAACAAGAGCTGCTTTCCCTGAGAAGCACAGACCTGAGACACAAGAGTAAGGCTGGGAACTGGGGTGTTCTCACAGGGCAGCCCCGAAAGCCGTATACACTGGCCACTTCAGAAAATCATTTGTTTCCTCACTGATCTTTTACATTTGCCTTTTGTAGATCAGAAAGGAAAAAAAAAAAGTTCTGCCCCTCCAAATTGCACCCTAATTAAAATAATTTGTCATGGATACATAGATCTAAAATGCTTGTTAGGGCTCATCTACCAGAATTAAACCATTTTGCCTCTGGCTTGATATAAACCTGTTAAATTAAGTGAAGAATTAAGACAATTATACAAATAATTTAGCCTTCAAATATAGTCTTCCTTGAAAAATTCAGCTAATTAAGGCAAAGGATTTTTTTCTCACTTTTCTCCAAACAGTTTTTTGGTTATGTTAATAAAATCCTTTGCTGTGGCAAGAAATGCTGCTGGTGGAGGGAGTGTTGAGATTTTTGTGTAGTGAGATAAATTATAATTTAATAAATCAAATGACTGCCTGCATTTCTGAAATCCGGGAAAAAGAATAATTTCGTTTTAGAAGTGGGAGGCTCTTAAGTGAAGGAAAATACCTTGAATAGCCTTAATGGATCTTTTAGATTGAGGAGGGTAAGACCTCCTGGCTGAATCTGATTGGGCAAGAGTAAATTGCTGTGGATATAATGTCATAAGAATTAGGGTTGAGGAACACGACAGCTGGAGCAGAGTGGAGATCTCTGGAGAGAGGGTGGCCCCAAAATGAAGGAAACCAGAATATACCTGTAAGGTGGTCCCCATGGCAGAAAATGGCCACAAGATTTTAGGGGAGACATGCCAAATATTAATTTTTTAAAATATCTGGCTGTATATACATTTGCTTGCTTTGTTTTTGCAAAGGAATATAGAGAACAAAGTCAGACAATATAAAAGGATCAAGGATAAATCTGAAATTTTGATTCAGGAGCCAGGTTGCTTTTGTTTAAATCTCAGATCCAACACTTCCTAGTTGTGTAATTTGGGGCAGGCAATTTCTTTACTTTTCTGTGCCTCAATTTCCCCAATTACAAAATTAAGACAATAATACCTACCTCATAGCGATGTTGAGGGGATAACACTTGAAAAGGATTTAGAACAGTGTTTGGCCTAGAATAAGCACTTTATATGAACTGTACCTATATTATTAGATATTTTTTAAAAGCTTCTCTTAACCCCATTTTGTCCACCAGCTACTGCTCCATTTCTTTATCTCTTGTACAGCAAAACACATTTAAGCTTTGTTTATACACGCTGTCTCCAAGTCCTTTCTTTGCATTCTCTCTTTAACCAGTTTTTCTCAAGGTTAATTAATTACTGTCCCACTAAACCATTTTTAGACTTTTTCCCTAATAGTCTCCCCTCTCTAACAAAACTTTAGTCCCATAAAACATACTATATAGCTTTATATACTATATGATTATCTACGCTTCTACATAAAAGAAGGGGTACGATTTTTTTCATTCCCCCAAACAAACTTTTCCTTACTTGGGAGGTACCCCACTGAGAACGCACATGTTTAACCTACTTCAGTCCTTCTTTTGCCTCCACCATGGAGCTATTCTTGTTCAAGGTCAAATCACTGACCTTCATGGTGCTAAATCTGGTGGTCACTTCTCAGTCCCCATTATACTAGACCTCTCCCCAGCATTTGAGAGCTGATTGCTGCGTCATCCTTGATATGCTTTCTTCACTTGCCTTCCAAGACACCTATGCTCTTGATTTCCCTCCTACTTGCTGGTTGCTCCTTCTCAGTTCCTTGCTGATCCTTTCTTCTCTTCTCCTTAATGTTCAAGACTAGGTCCTTAATCCTCTTCTCTATCTCACACCCTCAGTCACCTCATCTGATAACACGGCTTTAAATTCTAACATATACCTGTGACTCCTGTCTCTAGGTCTCCACCAAATATCCCTCCTAGACTCCAGACGAATATATCCAACTACTTACTCTCCACTTGGATGTCTAATAGATCTCCCCACATTAACATGTTCAAGTTTTAACTTTTAAAATTCTTCCCCCAAACTAGTCTAGTCTCTTTCCCTGCCCCACCCCCCAATCCATTAAGAAATCCTGATGGCAATATAAATCCAGAATCTGTGACTAGCTTGGTGGAAGCCATCATCTCACTCCTGAATTACCCCAACCCCTTTCTAACTAGGCTCCTTGCTATATTGCCTGGCCTCTCAATAGTCTACTCACAGCCCAGTGTCTGAGTGATCCTACTAAAACACAAGTTAGACATGTTACTCCTCTCCTCAGAATCTTCCAGTGGCTCCCCATCTTACACAGAAGAAAACCCAAAGTCCTGATCATGGCCTTCCAGAGCCTCCCTTTCTAACTTTTTGTCCTTCCTCCTCCATCTTGTCTACTCTGTTCTATCCACCCAGGACACCATCGTGGTTGTTCCTCTAATACATCAGGCACACTCCTGGTTTGTGGTTTTTGCACTGGTTGTTTCCTCTCCTTGGAATGCTCTTCCTCCAGGAATCCTCATGGATCCCTCTCTCACCTCCTTCAAGCCTTCTCAATGCAGACTTCTTGTTCACCTATTTAAAACTAACACTCCTTAGCCTCTTCACTCCTGAGCTCCCTTACTTGATCTATTTTTTCATAGCATTGATCATCTTTTAATATACTATGTCATTTGCTTTCTTATTTATTGTTGTTTATTGTCTGTCTCATCTCACCAAAATATAAGATCCACAAAGGCAGTGATTTTTGTCTGTTTTGTTCACTGATGTATCCCAAGTACCTAGAATGAGGCTTGGCACATAATAGGTGCTCAATCAATATTTGTTGGAGAATGAGAGTCTCTCAACCATCCCTGATTCCACGTCTTTCTGTGTAGTGTATCCTTCCTAGGATGTTCTATGCAATACAAATATACAATAATACATTTAAACCAATTCTTGTATTTTGCTTTGCCATAATCATGTTGGTTACAATGTTCGGGAAAAGACTGCTACAAACAACTTTAGAGGTATTTGGAAGGACTGGAGGAATAGGGTGATATTTTGTGTGTGGCAAGTGTTATGGAAAGCAGACAGGAATCAAAAGGGGTATGTCATGGAATGGAGAGAAACAATTCAATAGAAATACAAAATCAGAGTGAGAGTTGGCCAGAAGAAACATAAGACCCTCTGAATCCTCAGAATTTTTTGGGTGATGGTATGAATTCTGGTTACCAATTCATTTATTATTCTACTTGAATGATAAATGAAAGAACCACTGTCCCACTAAGGCTGGAAGATTGGTGATATCTACATAGTAGATATCTTGATGAGAATAGAATTGTTCCAATTCTTCACTGTATTATGCTGGTATAAATATAAGGGGGGTCAAACTCTCAAGTAACTGATCTTTAGGTTATACACTCTTCCTTTTCTATTGCTTATATGACAAGATCTCTGTTGTCATATACAGCTGATATGAAAGGTATGGAAGGAAGAGGACAGAAGATTATGGGATTGGCTAAAATCTTCAGGATCTCCTTCTGCTAGGTCCAGAGATATTCCATATTTCCTTCCTTGCTGATGCGGTGGTTGAAAACCTCAGACCCCAGCCTCAGAACTGACCATCTCAGTTGCTTTTTCAGCAGCATAAAGTATGTTGCCTTCTGGCTAAAATGCCTGGGATTGCAGGTCTGGAACATGTATTAGTGGAGTAATGTCTGGGGAGAAACAGACAGTAACATGGAAACATTGACTGCTATAGCAACAGCTGGAATAATAAACAACTCCCCCGACCCCCACCCCCTGGGAAATCATAAGGTTTGGCCTTGTGGCAACATTAGGGGGAGGGGAAGTATATAATACAACCAGTTAGATCTTCTGTTTAGCTTGATTTTTTTCCCCCTGTGCAGAAGAGATTGCTAAGTGCCTCATTGAGCAAATGGAGGCAATTATATGTCATTCAAAACCCCACATGCCTCTCTAGACATTTTTTAAAAGAAAAGTAATTCGGAATGTATGAATTGAGAAGTCAAAATCACCCCTCTCCCTTTCCATGCTCACTTTTCTGGGCAACCACCACTAGCAGGAACCATCATAAAATTGCAGTATACATACAAACATATTGCTAACTGGATTTTTTTGTTACTTTTTGAGTGGGTGGGACTTGGTAGGATGCAATCAGTAGTCAGTACATTTTTTCCTCTTTTGCCTACTTCAAACGTGCTCTAATGATTTTCCTTTTCAATCTCTTGGAGGAATCTTGGATGATCTCATAGCTTTCGGATCTCTGTCAGACATTAAAAAATCTAGTCTGACATAAATTACGACTTTAATTTCTCATCTAATTCAAAGTTTCTTTCCTCACCAATCCTTTCCCACCAAACCAGCTTAGTCCTGACCTGACAGGGAAGGAGAGGGGTAGTGTTGATATGGTGTGTTCTTTCAAACTCCTGATACCCATTTTCCTTGGTGGCTTTTGCCTCCTCAGGACAGGGAAGAGGATAGTAGAAACAAACGGGCAAAGCCTTACTTAATTGGCACTTTTGTATTCTGTGTGGCAGAAGCCCAAATGCATGGTTCTTTGGACCTCCTGTGACCCTCACACCACAGGGAACTCATCTTTATACCAGTTGATGACCTGATTGTTCCCCAAACCTGGACTCTTACCCCTGGGGATACACCCTGGAGTCTGCTTGTGACTTTTCCCTATTCACTTTTCACAATTTCTTTAGCTGAGTTCCACACTTAGACCTGGGGAAGAGCAGCGCCAGCCCTGGCTCCATGCGTTAGAGAACTCTGCTCTCACCCTCTTCTACCTGCAGCTCTTTCAGGGGGGTGCAAAATCAGCAGGCCCAAGGGGATGTTCCCCCCTGGAGCTCAAATATCTCTTCTAGACTTCATTTTGGATAACTGGGGCTCCAGAATTCCCTGATTTCAAACCTGCTTCCAAGGCCTTTGAGGGCTTCTTCCCCGAGTTCACCTGGGCCTCCTTGATGCAGGTATGTGTACCCCTAAGTCCTAGGGGTGGCCAAGGAGTGCTGTTTGCAGTATCACAACCCCAGGGATGAGAAAAGAAGGGAAGCTTGTCAGAACCAGCTCTCATTGTGCCTCCATATTCAGGAGTGAGCTCCAAGGACTACAATAGTTCTCAGTTTGAACCCAGCCTTCCAGGTTATTCTGAAGATATGTTTGTCAATATAGAATGATAGAACATGTTCATATAATTTGCAATCACTTAGACATATGGGCCTCAGTTTGTACTCATGATATGGGCCCTGGAAATATTAGGGGTGACTGTGACTTTGTCCATGGCCATGACTTGGTTCGTGGGCAAGTTTGGACCATGAGACTCATTACTTGGGTCCATTGGGCATGCCCCACCTTGGAATTATCAGTGGTTTCCGCCGCTGCCCTCTCTTCTCAGCATCTGCCGTAGCCCCATTCAGCTTGCTTCCTTTTATTTCTCCAGGCTAGAGGCAAACACTATCTCCTTGTCTGTACCTCTCAGACTTTTGAAGCTACATTTCTGATCCTCCCAGGAACCTTTGCACTCTGCTCAGGTAACAACACAGGGTGGGCTTGTGAGTTGTTCCCATGGCCACAACAAGCTGAAGTTTGAGATGCAGCTGCTCCTCCTGAGACAATCCCAGATGCCTGAGTGGTTTTCTTGAGGAACATATGTTTGGGAGCATTTCAGTCCAAAGCTGAAATAAGTGACAAGTATTCATGCATTCTAAACAGAAGTGCTAGACACATCCATGGAGGTCTTTCTCTTCATGGTAAGCCAAAAACAAAGGACCTTCCATATTGTTTTTAGCTTTGGGCTTTAACAGAATTCCAAAGACAGTAGGAAAAGCCCCTTCTAGTAATCTGTTACACATGTATATATTCTTTTTTATTCCTGAATTTGCCTTTTTCATTTGAATGACAGTTTATACAGTTCTTCAACAGCTGCATAGCATTCCATGTCGTCTATGTGGAATGTAGCATAATTTATTTAACCATTCTTATATTGATAATTATTTAGGTGGGTTTTGGATATTACATGTAATGCTGCAATTAATAATCCTTTAGCTATATCCTTGTGCCCTTATATAAATATCCCTAGAAATTCCTAGAAGTGTAATTGCTATACCAAAGGGTACCTGCATTTTATGGTTTGATAGGAAGCATATTCTTTGTTTTGATAAGAATAGTCAAACTACCCTTCAAACGTTGTACCAAATTAAACTCCTAGTAAAAGTATCTGGGAGTATTCTATTCCCGAAACTTTTGACTACACTGACTATCAGCAAGATAATCTCATCTAATCTAATCTAATCATAGAAAATTATATTTCTTTGCTATTTTAATTTGCATTTCACAGATCACTAATGAGGCTGAGCATTGTTTCTTACATTTTCTAGCCATTTGTAGTTCTGTGAGTTATGTTATTATTCTTTGATAATTTTCTTTTTATGGATTTTAGAACTCTTTGTGCTTTAGTCATAATAACTGCTTGATTATAAAGTATGGTGCAAATATTTTCTCCCAGTCAGTCATTCTTAAGATAATTTCATCATAAATAGGTTCTTGAGCTCAAAGGATTGTTCTATCTGTTTGGAAAATAAAGCAATGGAGTGTATTAGTCAAAGTAGTCTAGGTGCAATGACAAATTACCCCAAATTACTGTAGCTTCACTCAGAAAAAGTTTTTCACTATTATAACTGTCCAAGGTGGGTGTTCCTGGGTGGATGGTTCTTTCCCAAGTGGTGACTTATGGACCCCAGTTCCTTTCATCTTGTGGCTCTGACTTCTTCTGAATTCTTGAACTTTTCTCCATCAGCTGGCAGATAGGAAGGAGAGAAAGAACAGCATATTTCACAAGGTGTTTTATGGCCCAGGCTTGGAAGGGGAAGATACCACTTCTGTTAGCAATGAGGTCTGACCATGGGCCTGCAGGAGAAAGTGAATACACCAGATCTCATTGTGTTCATGAAGGACTCTTCCTTATTTCTATGTTTGACAAAACTGTGGAGGGTAGCAAATATGCTCAAGTGACCTTCATTGCTGAGGGACTGAGACTCAGTTCTGGGAGAAGGTCATGTGAACAGGGGACTTGGTAGTGGTAGAACATGCACATAGTGGGTCATGGGGCCATTTGGAGAATGCATCTACTACATATGTTGCTGAAACTGAGGAGTCTGACAATAAAATATACATGGGTAGAAGCTAATGGGGTATTGGAGCTGGGCAAGAGCTGGACAAGATTCTGACTGATGTTCTGGTCTAACTTCTTATACCTCAAATTTCTCCCAATATTTTCATATATGTCAAGCATTGCAAAAAAGTCAGGTCACAGTGTGTGGGGTCTTATATAGAGCAGGGGTTGGTCAAGACACTAGTGCAGAACACAGAACCTGTTTTCCCTCACCCAATGCAACCCCTTCTAATTCAACAAGCAGGAGGGGAAGATAGTTATTGTGGGAATTGTTAGATTGATTAATTGGCTTCTAAAGAATGCCTATCAGTTCACAGCTGATGCCACTTCCCCTTTGACCAAGCCTTGATTTATGGCACTTTATTAGGGTGCATCTGGGAGGAAAACAATGAATCTTCCAACCCAAAAGGACAATTGTGAGAGAGAAGCACAAAAGTAGACAAAAAAGAGAAAATGTCTTAAACGTTTTCATTCAGGGAACTCACAGGAGACTGTAATCTGTGTTTTGCTCACCATTGTTTCTGCTGAATGCAAGAAAATCCCCAGTATCTGCCATGGATGCACAAGTTAAGAAGCCTTCCTAGATGAATGAAGCCCCATAGTGTTTGCCCAAGTTGGCAATACTATCTTATTATATTGTGTGTTGTTTCTTTTTTTTTTCCATTTCACACCGTTTTGCAATCTATCCCTATTTTTAGATGTAATTGTAGTTTATTATTTCTGACTCTTGAATAATATTTCATTATATAATTATGCCAACCCCCTTGGAGGTGGATATCTAGGTTGCCATGAGCAACTAAGTCCAGTTCCCAACTATCTCTTTGCTAAAAGTACATCCTTTAGATATACTGACCAATGGAATCACATTGAGAGATCTGATATAGATCTTTACACTTATGGTCAGCTGATATTTGACAAGGTCACCAAGCCCACTCAACTGGGACAGAATAGCCTCTTCAACAAATGGCGCTGGGAGAACTGGATATCCACATCCAAAAGAATGAGAGAGGATCAACATCTCATGCCCTATACAAAAATTAACGCAAAATGGATAAAAGATCTAAATCTAAGAGTCAAGACCATAAAGCTCCTAGGAGATAATGTAGGGAAGTATCTATGAAATCTAGTAGGGAAATGGTTTCACAAACTTTATACCCGAAATGCAAACAACAAAAGAAAAAATAGATAAATGGAACTTTCTCAAAATTAAACACTTTTGTGCTTCAAAGGAGTTTTTCAAGAAAGCAAAAAGGCAACCTACTCATTGGGAGAAAGTATTTGGTAACAATTTATCCAATAAAGGCCTAATATCCAGCATATACAAAGAAATCAAACATCTTGAAAATAAAAAGACAACCCATTTAAAAAATGGGCAAGAGGTTTGAATAGACATTTTTCCAAAGAAGAAATACAGATGGTTAAGGAGCACATGAAAAGATACTCAACATCACTAGCTATTAGGGATATCATCTTACACCTATTAGACTGGTGGCTATTAAAAAAACAGAACTACAATGTTGGAGAGGATGTAGAGGAAAGGGAACCATCCTCCACTGCTGGTGGGAATGTAGAAGCTGCAGCCACTGTGGAGGATGGTTTGGTGGTTTTTCAGAAATTTAACTGTGGAACTGCCATATGATCCAGTAATCCCACTGCTGGGCATATGCCCAGAAGACTTGAAAGCAGGGGCATGAACAATTATATGCACATCAGTGTTCATAGTGGCATTATTCACTGTTAGTATTCATTGATAGATGAATGAGTAAGCAAATTGTGGTTTATACATACAATGGAATACTACTCAGCTGTAAGGAGGAATGAAGTATTGACACATGGAACAATATGGATGAAGTTTGAAGAGGTTATGTTGAGTGAAGTAAGCCAGTACTGAAAGACAAATATTACATGACCTCACTGATATGACTTAAGCAAATTGAGTAGACTCACAGAGCTAGAATCTAGAAGATAGGTTATCAGGAGACAGCTAGGGAGTAGAGGGTGGTGAGCTGCTGCTCAATATGGGCAAAACCTATGATAAGATGGAAGGGGGTAGTTTGGCAGTGGATGGGAGTAATAGTGGGGCAGGGATCTGAATGGGGTCAAGGGTGCTAGAATGTGAGGGTAAGTAAGGTGGGAGGGGTTGGGTTGGACTATCCATGGAACTGGGGAGAGGGTTAGAGAAAGAAACAGGTGAACTCTGGGGATTTGTAGGTCTGTGGTTAAAACCATACTGGTGAGAATGTTCTTCCGGCAAATATGGCAGGGAGGGTTACTGGTGCAGGGCATTGGGGGTGGGGGATATGTGGGATAGGGCACACCTCTGGCATGCTTCTATGGAATATGAAAGTGTTCATCTTGTCATAGGGTGTTAGCTCGTGGGTGGAGACCCACACAATAAATAAGAAAATATTAAACTCGCATCCGGAGGGGTTCTGCTATATTCTCAATAAAAGGGGCAAGAATCTCCAGAATATAGGCAGTGCCAAATAAAACAGACCAATATGTCAAGCCCTCGATAATAATGTATGTAACTATGAGGCTTATTTTTCAAAAATGGAAACTTAGTGGTTACCATAGATTCAAGGGGAGGGAGAGGGAAGAATAGGTGGAACATAGGGCATTTTTAGGGCAGTGGAATTGTTCTGCATGAAGTGGTTGAGCCCTGAATCTCAGCAGAGCTGCAGCCAACACCTACTCTCCAGTTCATTGGACAACCCTAGGACAACTAACAAAACGATGATGATGAACAATGCTTATTCTAAAAAAACAGATTATCTACAACTGCAAGCAAGACAGTTCCATCCATCTGCCCCATGGGATCTAAGCCCCCTCTTAATTGGAAGCAGAGTGGGCATCACCATGCCCAAATCCTTGAGGAGTGGCTAAACATAAAGGGGTGGGGGGGGGCAGAGCAGATGTGGCTCAAGCAGTGGAGCGCCCGGCTCCCACACGGGAGGTCCTCGGTTTGGTTCCCAGTACCTTCTAAAAAAATAAAATAAAAGCAGACAACGAGCAAAAATCCAAGAGAAAGCAAAACAAAGCACAAAACCATGAGCAGACAATTAGCACAAACAATGAGCAAAAGCAATGAGCAAACAGACGAGGGAGTCATCACAGCGGGGCAAAAACATAAGGGGGGAAATGCAGTTATGGACTAAAGTAGACTTATTATTATTTAGTAACAGAAGAACTTGTAACACTGACATAAAGGGAGTGGTCACCAGAGGTTCTGAGGGGAAGGACAGGGAAAAATAAGAGTAACATGGGACATTTTGGGGACATTGGAATTGTCCTGCATGATATTGCAATGAGGGACACAGGTTGTTATACGTTTTGTCAAAACCTATAAAATTGTGTGGTGCAAAGTGTAAACCATAATGTAAACTACAGACAAAGTTTAGTAGCAATGCTTCAATAGTTGTTCATCAATTGTACCAAATGTACTTCACTAATGAAAGCTATTGTCATTGTGGGAAAGTGTGAGGGGGGAGGCGTGGGGCATATGGGGTCCCCTACATTTTCGATGTAACCTTTATGCAATCTAAAAAGTAAAATTAAAAAGTATACCATTGTACTTGTTTTCTTCAGAAATGTGATCTGTCTTTACTTCTTTAGTGTCTACTCAAATGGTTTTGAGTATTAATTTATCGCTTTCTTAACTAGTTTGTAAGTTTCCCGAGAGCAGATAATAATAGCTCTTACCTCACAGGGTAATTGGGGGTGGAAACGAAATAATGTGTATGAAGTGCTTAGCACATTATCTGGCAAGCAGAAAATTCACAATAGATGGTATAAGCCCTCCAGAGTCTAGAGCACATTAGGAGTTTAATAAATACCAATTATAATAATGAATGTTTGATTACCTCTGGTGAGCCGGGGGCTCCTTCCCCATAAAGTAAGGTCCTGGACTATTTGAAACCTGAGGTATTCAGGAGATAGAATGATGATAGTCACCATTAATCTTCCCAAAGTATTCCCCTTTTACAGACGATGAGGCCAAAACTCAGAGAAGTTATGCCTCTTCTTTATGACCACTCAACCTCGTTAGTGGCAGAACTGGGGCTCAGTCTACCTCCAAAACTTTTATCTTTATTTTGCTATATTGCCATCCTGAGAATACGTGCTTAGCTTATTACTAATTTCAGCTACTATAATTTCTATTTTCTCTGTGTGTGGATAATAAAGAATTTAAGATTCAATTAATGTTTATTGAGAGCTATGTGCCAGGCCCTTCTAGGACCACTGTTAGGGTACATTTGTGGAAATTACAAAAAGATGCGCCTCTGGGTGGATTCAGCTGTAGGCGTGTCAGTGGCAGGTGGGCTGGAATCCTCTTCTGGTTCCCGTAGCCTGGGCACCTGTGCATAGTACACAACCTGCCTAAGAATATGCATTGCCCCTGGGAACTTGCTGTGTGCTTTCTCAGCACCATCTCATTGACTCTACCTCTCCACAACAATCCTATGGGGCAACGTAATTCCATTTGAGGGATGAAGAAACTGAGAGTTGTGATATCCCCAAGACTGCACATGTCTCAAGTGGCAGACCTGATGCTCGAATCAGAGTCCTTTGACTTCAAATTAGAGACAGGTAAATATAAAGCGGGGTGATTTGGTGGGGTCAGACTAGAGGAATTACAGGCCTGGAATTCAGGAGTCACTGGGTGAAATCTGCCAAGTCAACAACTTCTGCACTGATGCTTCTCATACTTTGATGTAGCTGCCACTCTGGTGACTGATGGATGTGATCCCCACTGGACTCTAGAGGAGACAGGGTACCAGGCAGACTGTAGCCCTCTGGAAAGAGAGCTTCAGTGAGCTCAGGGCTGTGGAATGAGAGTACTTGAAGGATTCTAAGGCTTCTGGATAGGCAGGGCTTCAGGTTTCACTGCATACTTTGTATGCCTTCTGCACTGAGGAAATACTTGCAATGACAGAATTGCTTCTCATGGACCAAGGGCAGGAGACCCTGTCAAAGGCTGAGCAGAGCTGGACAGACTTGGGTAAGGTGTTGGGTATGGTGAATAAGATGCCAGGCCCTGGAGGCAGCCAGCCTGAAGTTGCCAGGTTGACATGGCTCTTATTAGTAAACCTCTTTCAACCTCAGTTTCCTCATCTACTCCCTTATTCTTCTATGACTTTTCTAGCCCTTTGAAGGCTTACTTTATGATCTTCCTGAAGAGTCTTCAATGCCCAAAAGTCAAATCAGTACTCTGAAGAGGCTGTTTGAAAGCTCTTTTTTTTTTTTAAATTTACTTCTCTCCCCTTCCTCACCCCGCCCCAGTTGTCTTCTCTCTGTGTCCACTCACTGTGTGTTCTTCTGTGACCACTTCTATCCTTATCAGCGGCACTGGGAATCTGTGTTTCTTTTTGTTGCATCATCTTGTTGTGTCAGCTCTCCGTGTGTGAGGTGCCATTCTTGGGCAGGCTGCACTTTCTTTCATGCTGGGCAGCTCTCCCCACGGGGCGCACTCCCTGCACGTGGGGCTCCCTTATGCGGGTGACACCCCTGCATGGCAGGGCACTCCTTGTGTGCATCAGCATTGCTCATGGGCCAGCTCCACACGGGTCAAGGAGGCCCTGGGTTTGAACCTTGGACCTCCCATGTGGTAGGTGGACGCCCTATCCATTGGGCCAGGTCTGCTTCCCTGTTTGAAAGCTCTTGAACTTTTTCTGCCAATGAAGAAGATGTGCCTTTGATGGGTGATTCTGAATCCAGCCCTAGTGCCTTGTGGGTATTCCTTTTCCTCTAATGCTGGGGAAATTTTTCCCCTCAAAAACTGTATTAGGTGTTAGAAGTATCAGATAGTACTTCCTATTTTGAGGGCATTTACATCTAAAGGGAAGCAGACCAATAAACAAGCATTGATAGTATGGTATGCTAAGAACCAAAATAGGCCCAGACACATGCTGGGGGCATCAGAGAAGGCTTCCTGGAGGAAGTGATATCTGACTTGAGTTCTGAAGAATGAGTAAAAAGTGGAATGCTTTCAGGTGGAAGGAGAAGTTTGTGCAAAGGCCCAAAGAAAGTCATTATCAGTTTGTTTAAAAAACAGAAGGGTTGGCAAATGAAAGAACATACAGGGCTTTAGGGAAAAAAATCCACATTAATTTATTTGGACTTTATCCTGGGAGCAATAGGGAATCCTGGAAAGGTTTTGAACAAGGATTAAACTGCCCTGCAATTGAGAAAGTCCATGCTGGCACCATGGAGAAGGGAACGGGATGGGGGCGGATTATTAGCTGTTGTAATAATCCAGATAAGGGGTTATTTATGGAATCCTAAATCTAGTAGTACCTATTAAGAGAAAAACCTCTCTCCTTACACCCTAGTGTAGCCAGACTGACCTCATTTACCTCTGGCATTTCCCAAGTCCTTCAGACAAAGGAGAGCTCAGTTTTCTTGGCTTCCAACCAATAGTTCACTCCAAAGCTTCCTCCTTCCCACTTCCCTTTCTCTTTTAAGTATCAATCCTTTTCCCCTCCAGTTAATCTTTCTTTCCAACATCCCAATGGCCTCTAGAACAATCACCATATATTTCATCTGTGCCCTTCTGTTTCCCTCCAGATCTTCTCTTGGCCTCCTCATGGCAGGCGCAAAGATAAATTTGTTGGCTTCTTGGCCACAGAGCCAAATCTTGTTTCTAGCTCTGGCCTACCACTTTTCCTTAGCTCAGCAGGGCAAAGGAGCAGGCAGGGAGCTCTAGTTGCCAGAAGTTCTTGTAGACAAGAGGAAGGAAAGAGAAACTAAGTCTGGCCCTTCCATCATTAGCGTCAGCTATCTCAGTGGTTTTGAACCCTGGTTGCATAATGGAATTGACTTTGGGGACTTTTCGAAGCAATGCCTGATTTCCAACCCAGGGATTCTGGTTTGTCCTGGGATGAATCCAGACATCTGCAGTTGTAAAAGCTGCCCAGATGATTCTCATGTGCAGCCAGGTCTGTACTCCCTTAGCATCACCCTTTAGAGATGCTGACACTAGATGGTGACATCCAGGCAGGAGTGTCAGCTCTGGTAATTTTTTTTTCTGAGTTTACTTTGTACAGACCATAGCCTCTTTGAGCCTCAATCTGTTTCCTCTGTAAGAAATAAATGATAATGGCACCTACTATTATCTACTAGTCACTTAAGATAGTTGTGAGCCGGGTCAAGTCAAGCATTTGTATTGCCTTATACATAGTGCTTGACTATACTGGCTGGCTATTTTTATTATTATTATTTTGCCTTTGAGATAGGCATTGTCCTATTCCTTTAGTTCTTTTTTCATGCCCAGCTACTTTGGTATGAGTTAGATGATCATATTTCTGTTTGTGAGAGATGCATTAAATGAGCAAGGAAGGTGCGGGGTTAGCTCTTGCAAAAATGATTAAGTAGAATAAGCGTGTCTCCAGGGACTCTACCTCCTTTTTATCTCCCTGGGTCTTTAAGGTTGTAGACAGGATTTGAGGGCAATGGAGGTACTTCAGCAGCAGCACCTGGGAGGATGGAGTTAGGATTCTTCTGGAAATCTTCCCTTTAATAAATTGTTTCAATGCCATTATGAAATAAGACTTTCCAAGCTTTCTTGCTGAAGTATGTTCTCTTGAAGTCTAGATAATTACACCCTCCTAATGGCCTGTGGGGTCTTCTCCTATGGGTAGACTCTCAGAGTCAGTTTCCCTTTATCTTCTTTTGGGTATGATTAAAGGGGCTGGTGATATCAAGCTTGGCAAGGGAGTGAGTCCTCCCAGTCACAGTTCACTCTGCAAAGAACTCTGTCCCTTTACTCCCTATTACAAGTGTGTTTTGCATATCACAGCAGAAATGCCAATGAAGGGTAGAAAGTTCAGTGCAAACTCATCACCACTCCAAGAAAAATAGCTTGTGATACACTCTTCATAGTGAACCCAACTATATGTCTTTTGCAAGAGACTTTGAGACTCAATGAGAGAGGCAGCAGTGCTCCAAGACCATTGAAACTGAGTTCCAGAGACAGGCTAAGAGAATCAAGTGACGGCTGCCAGGAGAGGCCCACGCCTTCACAGCAATTAAGATAGAATTATAACCTGAAGGATATTGCTTTGCCTCTCCA
This sequence comes from Dasypus novemcinctus, assembly GCF_030445035.2. NCBI lineage: Eukaryota > Metazoa > Chordata > Mammalia > Cingulata > Dasypodidae > Dasypus > Dasypus novemcinctus. The sequence continues at coordinate 56,201,277 of NC_080682.1, forward strand.
CAGAGACTAGCTCTTTATTAAAGCAGAAAACAAACATTTTAAGTATGAGCCCAAATTGGTTTAAGCTAAAGAATCTACCAGCAATTCAATTTCTGAAAGTTGACACTACTTTAAGAAGTAGGAGTACATTATCCCAAAGTCTGTAAGTGCTGGAACAACACCTGGACATCCTATACATGAATCCTCTCATAGTTCTACATTAGTTGTCCCAATGGGCATGCTTTCTCTGTTTCACCACTAATGCACCACAATGACTGATCTTTCAAATTGCAGGCATTGATTGGTGATGTACTGCTTCTCACCTAAGCCTCTAGCATGATCCAGGGTGAGCAGTGAATGTGTCCTGGAGAAATGAATGACCTACTCACTACATAAAGATGCTTAATGGCAAAACTGAGAAATATCATAGCTTGGTAGTAATCGCTAACAATTATAAAAAATTATTATGACTCCATTATTAATTTTTATTGTTTCCATTAAACTTTAACAGTGGTTGATCATTTCTCCTAAGCCAACCTAGCAATACAGTTAGTGAGATACACTATACCAAATGCTGAGCCCAGTGTTAGGCATTTCGTAAGCAGACAAGAAATGAGGCTTTCATTTTATCATAAGAAAATTATAATCTTTTTAAAAGTTAAAAGACTTTTGGAGGAATTTAGTTTTTGCAAAAGGAAAAAACAATGATGCCAGCTTAGTGGCTAATCTAATTCTCTAGGGAGCATAGTATCCAGAAAGTTCATCAGTGCTGTAGATTTTGACTGGCTTTGCTCTTTCTTTAATAAATAATACTAGCAGTAACTCCTGCAGCTATTATTATTATTATAAATACTAATTTTCATAGCAATAGTGGCAGGGGTGTTCATAACTGTAATTGGCATTAGTCGTTTCTGCTTATCCAGTATGCCAGCCCCCTGCTTTTGGTAACATCTGGATAATTCTTTGTATAATTACTCCTTCCCTTTGGATTTGGTCTTGCTTGGAATGTCAAAATGTACACTATCTTCTGGAGGTTGACTTAAAGATGGCATACACTGGTGGAGCTGATTCATTCTGACAGCAACCCCTTGGAGACACCATCTGTGAGTTCCTGTGACTCAGAGCCCCAGACCTCTCCCACCCCCTGGTTCTTTCCAAAGCTTGGCCATTCAACTTATCCTTTGATTTCACATTTATCTCAAATCCTCCTAATCAATTTGTTTTTCCTTTTCCATAAGTTAACCAGAGATTATTTGTTTGCTTAGTAACCCAAGAACCCTAAGTAATACTTGGAACATAATAATAGTAATAGTATTTGTGATCATCATTTCCATCATTTTCAAAGTCAGCATAGTGATAACTTCTGCTTTAGTTTGCTAGGCTGCTGAAATGCAATATACCAGAAAGGGGGTGGTGTTTACAATGGGGACTTATTGGCTTGCAAGCTTATAATTCTGAGACCATGAACAAGTTCAAATCAAGATATCATCAAGGTCTGCTTTTTCCCCAAAGACTGGCTACTGATGACCTGGACTCCTCTGTCACACGGCAAGGCCCGTGGCAGTGTTTGCTGGTCTCTCCCTTCTCTTCCCAATTTCGTTGCATCGGTTTCTGGTTTCCTCTGGCTTTCTGTCTCTCTCTCTGTATCCAATCCATTTTTAAAGGACTCCAGTAAAAGGAGTAAGACCCAGCCAGGCCATGTCTTACTGAAGTAATCTACACAAGAGGCCCTTAACTGAAGTAATCTAATCAAATGATCCCACATTCTATAGGCTTACATCCACAGAAATGGACTAGCTCTGAGGATATGATTTTTCTTGGATCCTTCAAAGCCTCAATTTACTACAAGTACCATTTCCATATTATGTTTTGGGTGCTATTCTGTTATTTCATTGTGTTCTCCTAACAACTGTAAGGCAGCAGACACATCCATTAACACCCCTTTTGCAATAAATTGTCCACAAGCTACTAAGTGATACCACCAAGATCAAAACTCAGAATTTCCAACTCAGATACTTACGCCCTTAATCAATATACTACTTCTATATTAAATGACTCAGAGGTGCCTGGCAATGTGCTCATTAATTTACATCAGTCACTTCATTTAATTTTCATCAAGTTTCAGTGTGGGTTCTGATTGCAGGCAGGCGAAAGAGGACTCGGGCTCAGGCAGGTTACATACTTGGCACAAGGTGGCTGGGCTACTAACATTCCAGAGCAAAGCCATCAAGCTGAGAAAGGTCTGAGCCTGTCAGGAGAGGGATGAAAGAAAGAGCCCAGTCTGACTAGACTTAACCTCACTTTTAACAGAAAAAAAAGGAGCCTTTTACAAAATAGAATCAGGTCTCCTTTGGAGGACTCCCAGGAGGCTTCAGCGGAAAGGGAAAACTTCCTTGTACTGAGATAACTTTGAAACTCTCACATGTAGGACAGCATTTTTTTTTTTTCTTTGAGAATTCCAAGCCTGATTAGATCATGCTCTGGACTTGGGTCTGCCAAGGGCCATGGTTTAAATCACTGTGCTCCTGACGACCTTACAAGACCATCTTAGAAGGATAAATCTATTTGTTTTAACACTGAGATAATGGAAAATAAAGCAACCCCTGCTCCTCTCCAGGAGACACGGTTTGCCAAGTTGGTTTTCATAACATATTTTACAGTTGATTTATCTTAACTGAAAAGTGAGATTTAAAAACCAAAAAGCAAAGAAACCCTTAGTGGTGCTTGCACCAAAAAACAATGATGAAATCCAAAAGTGTTGTCATAGACCCTGTTTCCAGGATTGGTGGATTGATGTGTTTCCAGACCTGGGAACAAAGATCCCTAATACCATTTAGTCTGGGGAAATATCAGTGGCCATATTTTCAGGGCTGTGTCTGGAAAGAAATGATATGGAAACACCTGTGTGGGTGCTGCTTGGCCTCCGCCACCAATACCAAATTTCCCTAATATTTATGGCCCCTGCCTCCGACCTCCTAGGTCAACATAGTGTTGAAAGTCTGAAATGTGTGCCTATCAAGTGGATAGGGTCATTTTGAAAGAATTTTCTGGCTGGGATGATTTCCTAGAAGGTGCTGACGGGGGTGGTATGGGGAGGATCAGAGGATGGAGGAAGAGCAAGGGATTTCTGCTTTGCCTTTTGTAGCAATTATTTCTAGATCAAAACACGTTTGTGAAAACTTTCAGAAGCATGGGTGTATGGGATTGCCATTGACTTAGTGTCTCTTTGCCTCTTTGCCTCATCTTCTTTTTCTGTAAAACAGGGATAATCTAATGCCTAAATCATAGGATAGATGGGAAGATTTCATAATATAATGCAGGTATGGCGCCTGGTATAAGGTAAGTGGTCAATGAATGGTAAAATGTTTTATTTTTAAAGATGCTTTAGATTATATAAATGTTACATAAAAGATATAAGGGGGAAGCAGACGTGGCTCAACTGACAGCATCTGCCTACCGTATGGAGGGTCCAGGGTTCGATACCCAGGGCCTCCTGACTTGGGTGGTGAGCTGGTCCACATGCAGTGCTGCTGTGCACAAGGAGTGCCATGCCATGCAGGGCACCCCCATGTAGGGGTGCCCCACATGCAAGGAGTGTGCCCTGCAAGGAGAGCCACCCCACACGTAAAAAGTGCAGCCCACCCAGGAGTGGCGCCACACACACGGAGATCTGATGCAGCAAGATGACTCAGCATCAACAAAAAAAGAGATGCAGTTTTCCAGTGCAGCCTGACAATGGAAGTGGACACAGAAGAGCACACAGCGAATGTATACAGAGAGCAGACAACAGGGGTGAAGGGTAGAGAAATAAACAAAATAAATCTAAAATATATATATAAGGGATTCCCATATACCAACCCCCCCACACACTTTCCCACATTAACAACATCCTTCATTAGTGTGGTATATTTGTTACAATTGATGAACCCCTATTGAAATATTGCTACTAACCATGGACTACAGTTTACCTTATAGTTTACACTTTGTTCTGCACAATTTTGTAAGTTATGACAAAATATACAAAGACCTGTATCTGTCACTGCAAATTCATGCATCCAATGTCCGAAAATGTCCCCATATTACACCTATTCTTCCCTCTCCCATCCCTCAGAACCTCTTGTGGCCACTGCCTTTACATCAACAATAAGAGTTCTTCCATTGCTAGAATAACAATAAGTCTATAATAGAATAATAATAAGTCTACTTTAGTCCATTGTTTATTCCTCAATCTTGAGGATTTGGGGATGATGATGCCCACTCTGCTTCTAATTGAGATGGGACCTAGATCCCATGAGGCAGATGGGAAGGAGCTATCTTGCTTGTAGCTGCAGACGCTGTCTGCAGCTTGGGATGGACATTGTCCATCATCATCTCCTTGTTAGTTGTCCTGGGTGAGTCTAATGAACTCATTCATATAACATTTTTCCCTTTTGGTCAGTTTTTACCAGATGCATTGTTAGTTGGTACTTGGTAATAATCCCTCAGTGTCAGGGAGGCTCATCCCCAGGAGTCATGTCCCATGCTGAAGAGAAGGTAGTGCATTTATGTGCTGAATTTGGCTTAGAGAGAGGTCACATTTGAGCAACAAGGAGGCTTTTAAGAGGTAACTACTAGGCAGTATATAATACAAGGCTAAGTTTCAATTTCACAAGAAAAGGTTCGTAAGTACAATCATCAATATCAAGGGTTTGGCATAATGGTCTATCTTCCTTCACTAGACATTGCCCTTGCACTCAGAGGATTTTTGCTATTCTATTAGAGAATGTAGCAGAACTTCCCAGGATGAAATTCAATATTCTTTCAGTTATTGTGTGGATCTCCAACCTTCCATGAACCCATGAACCCATGGACAAATGTCCCATGAACACTTAAACATATTCATATATCTTAGATGCATGCTCCAGGTGAATGCCTTCCCATGCATTCCCACATCACTGACACCCTGCAACAGTGATCCTCTGCCACCACTGCCGTGACCCTTCTGTGATCCAAAATCTCTTATTAGCATTATCCCATTCCCAGATGCTTCCAAGCACTATTACTCTGTCTTCATCTTTCCCCACTGGTCTGCCTCCCGTGGCTCTTGGCTTATTTAGATTATCTCTAAATTCCTTCCTGCATTAACACTCAATTACCTAAGTCCATTCCCTCATTTTATAGAGGAGGAAACTGACATCCAGAGAGGTTAAGTGGCTTGTTCGAAGTCACACAATTAGCAGATATGATTCTTTACTGTACTTCTGTATTGCTTATCTATTGCTGCATAACATATTACTCCAACATGTAGCATCTTAAACCAGGTCAGGGACCTGGGAACAACTTAGCTGGATGGTTCTGACTCAGGGTCTCTCATGAAGTTGCTGTCAAGTTGTTGGATGGGGCTGCAGTTTCTGAAGACTTGACTGGCACTGGAGTCTCTGTTTCTGAGATGGCCCACTCGTACAGCTGTTGATAGGGGTCTTTGGTTTCTTACCATGTGAGTCTCTCCATTGGCTGTTCAGGACATGACTTTTCCTAAAAGGCAGACAGAATCTGCAGTGATTCCTAGGTGAGGGCTGATCTTCTGGTCACATGTACCCTGTTGGTAATAATTGAGTCATCAATTACTTAATGCCATCACCCGTATAGAATCTATGATCTGACTTGGTCTCTCTGGGTTGCCTGCAGGGAGCACAGGTCATAAAATTAGGTCCAGATTCCAGGTTTCTTCACTCAGAATCCTGGATATGTATTTTACTTATTTATTTATTTATTTTTATTTTTATTTTTTAAATTTTTATTTCTCTCCTCTTACCCCCCACCCCAGTTGTCTGCTCTCTGTGTCCATTTGCTGTGTGTTCTGTGTCCGCTTGTATTCTTGTCAGCGGTGCCTGGAATCTGTGTCTTGTTTTGTCGTGTCATCTTGCTGTGTCAGCTCTCCGTGTGTGCAGCGCCGTTCCTGGGCAGGCTGCACTTTTTCACACTGGGCAGCTCTCCTTACAGGGCACTCCTTGAGCATGGGGCTCCCCTATGCAGGGGACACCTCTGGGTGGCAGGGCACTCCTTGCATGCATCAGCACTGCACATGGGCCAGCTCACCACATGGGTCAGGAGGCCCTGGGTTTGAACCTTGGACCTCCCATGTGGTAGGCGGATGCCCTATCCCTTGGGCCAAATCTGCTTCCCATGGTATGTTATTTTATTCTCCCGTTGATTTGATTCTTTTTTGTCAGCAAGCACAGCGTTTTAAAATTCACCAGGAACACTATTTGTCACAAGTTTACTTTGGAAGATTTGGAGACTAACTCCTGCTTCCAGAATACTTTAGGGGGAAGAGTTGGAGAAGAGAGTTCTTTATTTTACCTAGTATTGCAGTTTGTTCTACCAGATGAACTGCTTGAAGGATCCAGCCTTTTTCTCTTTCACTTTTCTAGCATATACCCATTCATACACACATGCTCACATAATACATCACACACACAACTTTGATGCATTTATTGCAATAATATAAAGGGAAACCACAGAATCAAATATATATGTGTATGTGTCAGGGGGCATTGGGGATTTCTCAGCTTGAACCTAAAATGGAATCCAAGCATGCTGTAGAAATGGTGGTGGGACCACCAGAATGCAATTTGCAGGAAGGCTCCCCCACCCCTAACTGGCCCTGAAGGAGGAAGGGGATAGGGAGGACACCATGAAGTCAGCCATGGACTTGCTTCTGAGTCATGTAGAAAATAAGGCTTTTAGACAGAGACCAAGGAACTGTTTTTAAAATAGAACAATAGAGTTTGTGACTCTTGAGGGCACAAGTAGGGCCTTTTGGAGGTCTGGATGACCCCAGGTGATACTGAGTCAGGGAAAGGGCAATCTTCTCACTTTGGAATGGACTGCAGCAGACTGTTGGTACTTGGAAGGCCAGCAGCTGTGTGAATAGTGGTAGGCAGCACCCTTGCCAGGGACACTGGCTTTCTCTTGGTGGACTACCAGCAACAACAGTTGGGAAACATACATTATGAGCCACTAGAAGTCTTTAAATGCAGGTGATAAAGGTGAGTGGGGTGGGAGAAGAGAAAAACCCTGTGGGTGCAAATGGATGCAACATTGTGGCTATGGTGACTGGTTGGTTTATAGCACCCAGGAGATACCTCCAGGGGATGCCTAGAGTCAGAAAAACTGAGATTTTTTGAGTATGTGGGGGCTGATGTCCTCTAGGAACCTATGGGAAAATGGTTATGATAGGAGACCCTTTTCCACCCATAAATCAGAGAGGTCCGGGAAACACAGGTGTCCCGCTGGAAATGAGAGGCCGAGTAGGACCTTATAGATCATATAGTCCAGCCCTTCACTTGACTGGGAAGGAAGCCAAACCTACACAGAAAGTCCTTTTTTCCAAGAGCACAGCTAAGATGGAGATCTGAATTCTATCTAGCCTTCCTGGCTGGCTCTTGGCACCTAAGGGAGTTTGCCGAACTTACATGCATTGCTATTTCCTTAAGACCACTGAGACTTAGAGGGGCAGACTGGTGCTAAGAGGCCAACAATGCCTCCAACAATCCTGTCTCTCATATTTCCTCCACTGTGCTCTTCCTCCAGCGTAAGGCCCAAGGGGAAACCAAGAAACACAAGCAGGTGCTAAAATGAGTTAGGAGTAGAAGTGGAAGGAAATTACAAAATGGACCACTTCCCAATTTTACCTGGAGGCCCCAGCAAATTTCCTTTGCCTCCTCTAGGTAGGATTCCCTGGTTTTCAATGGGTCTGATGTATATCAACCATATGCCAAAAAACTCCTTTCCTTAATTAAGTGATATGCCCAAATGACCTAATACTTGGGTTTTTGAGCTTTGCTTTGTTTCAAGTAAGGAGCAGAAAGAGTTGAGGAGAGAAGGAAATGAAAAAAAAGGGGGGGGGGGGGAGGGGAGAGAATGGAAAGGAGAGAAGGAAAACAGAGGATGGGGAGAGTGACAAATAAGAGAAAGTAAATGGGAAATAAATACATGCAAAGAAAGAGAGACATAAAGAGGCACATGGAGAGAGAAAAAGAGAGAGCACGCATGGGCCATAAATAGATTGCAGGGTATAAGGAACCAAATATGCTCACTTTCAAGACCTTCTGGGGCCACTGTTTAATAGCATCCAGCCGCCTGGCTGCAGGTGGGCCTCTCACCTGACTCCCATTAGAGTTTCTTGCCTCTGGAAACCAACATGATTTATGGGTCCCTCTGGGCTCATGGCCAGACAGTCACCCCTCCCCACCCACCCATCACATACAGGCTGACCCCAAGTTGCCCTCCTTCGTGCATGTGGTCCAGCAGGTGGATTTGCATTTCTAATGACTTCAGACACCTGTGTTTCCCTGAAGTGATTGCCATGGTGATGGAGAACAGACCCAGGCCTTACACTGGAGGAAGAGCACAGTGGAGGAAATATGAGAGACAGGATTGTTGGAGGCATGAAACATCACTGAAAGTGTGGACCCTGTTAGATTTCATTAACTGTTTATATTTCCCTGGATGCATTCCACTGGTCACCTGCCCAGAAACAATGGGAAACACAAATCTTAAATGAGATCAGACTTTCCTATGAAATATAAGAAGAGTCCAGAGCCAAATTACAGGTAAAAAAGGCCCAATTCACCAGAGGGACATTCATGAGAGACCTGGTATCAACACTGCCCAGGTCCAGTCAGACTTATGGTTGTGCTAAGACCCACTGTGCAGAAGGGGTAAAGTAGGTTTGCAGAGCCCAAGAGAAGCAGGCGTGGACTGGGATTTACGCAGGGCCCCTACCAGATCCCTCCCAACTTCTTCATTCCTTTGGAGAGTAGCATAATTCCCATGATTCCATTTCTGTTGCAGCTCATGGAAACCGAAGAATGAGAGCTTCTGGCCCATGGTCAAGCTAGCAGTGCTAGGGAAAAGAGAAGACTTTGTTGCAAATCCTAAATCCTTCAAGATGCAGTGCAATCCATGCTGTTCACCTCCAAACTGCTTAGCAAAGAGTAACCCCTTCATTTCCAAGAGCATGATTTGAAAACCCTTCCAGTCAATTCAGACTAAATCTGTGGATGCTAGCTCTCAAGGGCCAGTTGCTGCTGTTGCTTAAGGGAACTCTCTTTTAGAGCCCATTGAAAAAACATCTCCCTTCTCTATAAACATTCTAGCCCACGAGCTTGGAGAATGTGAGTTCTGCCCCTCTAAGTCCTTGTTCCTCAAACTCTAGTCCATGCACCAGCATCACTGGCATTATTTGGGACCTCGTTAGAAATGCAGAATCTCGGGTCTCTGCCCCACTTCTATTGCATCAGAATAGTACCATATCAGAGGCTCAACATTGGTCCCTATTTTTGGCAGTTAGGATATTCAGAAGTGGCAGTAGTTATTATAGATCGTTTTGGTAAGTGGAAATCCAGGTCATTTGGTTCATTTGTAACCATAATCTCAGCTACCATGACCATTCTGTTTATGTCCCCATCATGCTGGGTCTGGATGGCAATGACAAACATTGACTAATGTCAACTGCTAAGTCATTTTGTCTACTTGGTTATTCAATACCTCTCCTGTGGTAGACACTTTCTTGTCCATTATCACACTTCCTGATCACAACTGCTGCCCACTTCCATATGTCTATCCACATGCTTCTACTCTAGACTTGTTTATCTATATTCATCCAATCCTTTCATTTTAGGCTATTAGTTGCTGCCCATGGGTCTCTGCATGTATATATTCTCTCCTCAGGACACTTTGCCTTCTACATGAAGCAGATGACTAGGTGCACCACTTGAAGGTTGACCCATTGGAAAGATTTTCTCTCAGCACTGTCTTTCAAGGCCACTCCTGAATGTGGCTGGAATGTCCCCACCATCCATTTTCACTTTGCTCTCACATTCTTATATGTCTCATCCATAACCAAGCTTAGGGTTTTCCTCTTTAGCTAGATGTATTGGGAATCCTTCCCAACCATAAGGCCATATGTATAAGCTGTGAGAGGGGCACTTGGCAACCTTGGAGGATAGTATGCAGTCTTGGGTTCTGGCTCATGAAGTTTGATTTTGCCCTCTGGTCCTGCCTGAAATTGATTCTGGATGACCAATTTCCACCTTAGGATGGACTACTGCTGGGCCTATGCAACTCTGTGACTTGGAAGGAGAGTCTGACAGAACTCAGCTCATGATGGGCAGTTGCATACTTATGGTCACTTGATACCTCATTGTCAACTGTTCCATATCCACCAGGTCCAGTAACACTCTAGATCTGTTTCTCAGAAAGCATATAATTCTCTGCCTCAGCTGACATGTCAGGGGACCAGGGTTCTACATTATGATTTTCCCACAGGGCCTTGCTGTAAGCTCCATACTGCACCTTTTCCCACCACTGACACTTCTAACACCAGAGGGTCTGCCAGATCATATGGTCCAAGTATCAAGGTTATTTGCACCATGCCCTGGAAACTGCTGAAGATCCCTGTATTGCCCCAGACACCAGTCAAAACTAACCACTTTTCAGGTCACCTGGCATATGGGTTAGTGTTTTATTTCTAGGTGTGGAATGTGTTGCCTCCAGAACCCAAAGAGGCCTACCAGACATTGTACTTCTTTGTGGCAGGGGATGCAAAATTCAGCAACTTTCTTTTACATTGGGTGGAATTTCTCAGCACACCCCTGACCACTGGACCCCTAAAACCTTTACCAAAATGACACACCCCTGGATCTTCATAGGATGTATATATCTCCCACCATCTTAAGTGCATTTTCCTTATGAATACCTCTAGTGTGCTAGGCACCTCTTACATTCCCTGCCCTGTCAGTGGTGTAATGGATTTATGTGATATGCTATGGCTTGTCAAGATGGCCCAAATTTCTAAGTTTCTTCTGACTATGTTGTGACAAACAACAGAAGAGCTAACAGACACCTGGGACAGTATTGTATGTATATACTGCTGTCCATGCTATATGAATGTGAATTGTTTCTGATCTTTTTCTCTGGGATGGGAAAGACATCACTGACGTCATACCATGTACCTGAATCCATGTTAATATGCTCTAACAAAGATACCACGTGTGATAAGACATCCATAATTGGAACTACTACTTGGTTGAGTTTGTGATGATCTAGTCATTCTACAGTATACATCTGATTTCTGGAGGAATCATTATGGTGGTTTGAGATATGGAGGTAAGAAAAAGACTATCATTACTGTATCATTATAATCCTTAAGGGTGACACTAATCTCCACCATCCCCCTGGAATATGAGATTGTTTTTAATTCACTATCTTGTAGCAAGAGAGGCAATTAATTCTGAAGTTTCTACTTTGCCTTCCCATAATGATAGTTCTTACTATCATAATGCACAATCCCATTATGAGTTCAACCACTAAGTATGCATGCCAATCCCAATTATATACTCAGGGACCAGGGAAATGATTATGAGGGGTGTTCTCACATAATATACCCATTCCAGCATGCCCACTTCACTGAGCCTTTTAACCATCGCCATCTATTTTGGTATCTTGGGTAGTTCCAGTTTGCCCAGCATAGGCCATTGCTTTCTATGGATTCTAAGAGCTATCCAGTAGCAAGTCTGCCCTTTACCCTGGGGTTCTTTTTTTATTTTTTTAATTTTTTAAATTTAAAAAAATCTTTTATTTCTCACCCACCCCCCCAACCCTGCCAGTTGTCTGCTCTCTGTATCTATGTGCTGCGCGTTCTTTGTCTGCTTCTGTTGTCAGCGGCACGGGAATCTGTGTTTCTTTTTGTTGCGTCATCTTGTTGTGTCAGCTCTCTGTGTGTGCGGTGCCATTCCTGGGCAGGCTGCACTTTCTTTCACGCTGGGCGGTTCTCCTTACGGGGCGCACTCCTTGCACGTGGGGCTCCCCTACACGGGCGACACCCCTGCATGGCAGGGCACTCCTTGCACACATCAGCACAGTGCGTGGGCCAGCTCCACACGGGTCAAGGAGGCCCGGGGTTTGATCCGTGGACCTCCCATATGGTAGACGGATGCCCTAACCACTGGGCCAAGTCCGCTTCCCTACCCTGGGGTTCTTACCAAGGTGTTAAATCCCATGTCCTGAGAGAGTATTCACCCCCCAAATTAACTGTTACTTATCCATTCTTGTGTTTTGAACCCCTTGATCAAGCACCTTCAAAATCCAATCCTGCAGGTGCTTCTCTGGTTCCTACTGCCAGATGCTAGCTAATTCATGCAGGTCCTTTGAGATTGTCTCTTTTCTTATCAGGTCCATCACTCCCCAAACTGGGCTTATGCTGGGGTTTAACCGCCACTGTTGGCCTGGCATCCAGGAGAGGTAGTGGCACGTCTTAAAGAGCATCTGTTCCCTAGCAAGGAAGAGGCCTATGCTGTATCTTCCTATAGGGGCTTCATGAGGATGAGTGAACTACCTCTGCAGGAAAGTCAAAACCACAGTCTTTTGGGGACCTCCACCCAGATGTCTCATTCCCACTGATTTTAACATAAGAGACAAGCCTTGACTAAGCATTCAACTCTCTTTGAAGCTTGGCAACTGTAAATATGAGAACTTAAGTTTGCTCCTTAGCTGTGTCCACTCTGTTTAGAATGCCCTTTCCTTACAAACTCATGTGGGTTTTTTGTTTGTTTGTTTGTTTTTAGTGTGATACATTCATTGTATTTGATGAATACATTTTTGGAGCACTGCTACACAGCATGGATTATAGTTCACATTGTTGTTTACACTCTCCCCAGGACTTCAAATATCCCCTCCTATATTCTCCTTCCCTTCATGTTTTCTGATGAGAAATCCATTGTTTATTGTTAGTAATCCCTGTCAATGAGAAGTCATTTCTCTCTTGCTGCTTTCAAAATCCTTGCCTTGGATCAGGTCTAGTTCCGTGCTGAGTACCCGCTTTTCATGTACCAGATCCCAGGTTTACTCCCTAGTGGCTCCTAAAAAAATCCTTTCCTTCTATTTGGATTTTGACAATTTCACTCTGAAATATCTTAGAGTAGATCTCTTAACATCTATGCTGCTTTATTTTGTGAGGCTTCTTGGATGTAGATATTCAAGTCTTTTATTAGATAATGGGAAGTTTTGTCCGTTATTTCTAGAAATGTTCTTTATTCCACTTTCACTGCCTCTTGTACCTTTGGGACTGAAAATGTGTGTATGTTGGTAAATATCATGGTGTGCCACAGGTCCCTCAGTCTGTGTTCATAATTTTTCATTGTTTTCTACCTGCTCCTCACTCTAGATAACTTCAATTGTTTTTTCTTCCAGGTTAACCGATCTTTCCTCTTGTCTGTTCAAATTTGTTGTGGAGCACTACCTCTAAGTGTTTCATTTCAATGACTCTACTATGCAGAGCAAAAAAAATCCCTTTTTTTTTTTTTTGGTACCATTTGTTTCATTTTTATTTTTTTCATTTTTGTAAATTGCATTTTTTTGAAGATATATACATTACAAAAAAATGTTATATTAAAAAATACAAGAGGTTCCTGTATACCACCCCCCCCACACCCCACTCTTTCCACACCAACAACCTCCCTTATCATTGTGGCACACTCATCGCACTCAGTGAACACATTTTGGGGCACTGCTGTGCTACACAGATAATAGTTTATCCTGTAGTTTGCACTCTCCCTCAGTACATTCAGTGGGTTATGGCAGAATATAAAGTCCACCATCATGTGGTTTTAAAAATATTTTTTTGTCCTTCAAGTCTCAGCTTAAATGTCACCTTCTCAGAGAGACTTATCCTGATACCACAAACTAAAGTACCCTTCTCTGCCACTTTCTATTTCTCTGTTATATTTCTATCATAGCAGTCAAAACTACCTAATATTTTCTTATGTTTACTATGCATCTTTTTATATTTTATTCATATCTTTGCCCAGTAGTATGTAAGTTCTGTAAGAACAGGAATCATTCTGTCTTGCTCCTATGCTATCCCCACTGCCTAGAAAAGTTCCTGTCACATATGAGGAACTCAAAATGTTTTCTTAAATAAATGCATGCATAACTTTTCCTTCTATAAGAAAATATTTTCCTATGAGTCCCCTTCTCAAATCTCCTTTTAACAACTTCTTTAGGACACCATAAAATAGAGATATAATTATAAACAAAATTCAAACATACAAAAAATGTTCAGACAACAACAAAGATTAAATAGTTATTAACATTTTGTTTTAATTGCTTCAGAGTCCTTTTTTGCTTCTGTTATATTTTAGCTAAAATTCCATACTCCATATTTTGCTCCATGTATCTTTTTTCAGAGGTAACTGTTATCATGAAGGTAGTATATAACATTTCTCTATATGCTTAAATAATTTAATATGTGTTTGCATCCATAAACAATATAGGTTGTACTGTACGTTCAAGACTTTTATGTAAGTGCCTTCTTGCTGTGTATATATCTTTTTGTGATTTGGACCTGAGTACTTAAGATTGTTGTGCCACAGAATTAACTAACTCTGGAGATACCCTACCTATGGACCTATTGTTCTATGAGATAATAAAATGCCTTATTGTTTAAACCATTTGTATCTGATTTGTTGTTATGTGCAGCTGAAAACATCCTAATCGTGGTAATCTAATCCTATTAACATTTCTTATTGTTTCCTCCTTAGGCAGTGTCTGGCTCACAGTTTTCATTTGGCTGCAGTTTTCATTTGGCTACAGTTTATAAGGATATAGACAGTGTTCGTTTCTCCATATCGCACATCCTGAAACCTTTTGTATTAGTGATTTATTGCTGTGTAACAAAGCTAGCAATTTAAAACAACAGATTTCTTCTCTCTGTTTTTGAGGATCAGGGATCTGGGAGTAGCTTAGATGGGTGGTTCTGGCTCCGGAGGTCTCCTAGGAGACTACAGTCAAGTTGCTGACTGGGGATGTCGTGTGAAGGGCTGGAGGAGCTACTTCCAAGTTACTTTATGTGACTATCATTAGGAGCCGTTAGTTCCTCCTCATGCGAGCCTCTCCAGAGGGCTGCTCACACAACAGAGCGGTTGGCTTCTTCCACCGTGAGTGGTCGGAGAGAGAGAAGAGATCTCAAGACTGAAGCCATAGTCTTTTTTTTTTTTAGGAGGTACCAGGGATTGAACCCAGGACCTTGTACATGGGAAGCAGGCGCTCAACCACTGAGCAGCTACCTCTGCTCCCCTGCAGTCTTTTGTGTAACCTAATCTCAGAAGTGGCATGCCATCATGTTAGTCATATTCTATTCATTAGAAGCAAGTCATTAAGTTCAGTCCACACTTGGGGAATTACACAAAGCGTGAATATCAGGAGGTAGGGATTGCTGGGGACCATCTTAGCGTCTGCCTACTGCACCTTTTATCTAGATTTTAATTTCCTATCTGCCTGTGAAAATGACCAGGGTTAACCTTCCAGGCAAAACCATCACTTATTTAACTGCACAGAGGGAAAGCAGCAGGAGTTGGCTTAACTAAATCAACCATCATTGATGGTATTCTTTTTCTACCACACGTGTCAGGCTGGCAGAGGGATGCACTTCACTGCCTTGTCCAAGTCCAATTTTGCCTGCCTTTTATTGCCTGTGAGTAGTTCAAAAATCACAGGACGTTGGCAGAAGGAACCCTCAGACACTATGGACCATCCCCATATGGGAGACATTTTCACAGCAGCATGGAATAGTGGAAAGAGCAGAGGTTTTGGAGTAAGGTGGATCTGGGTTTGGAACCTGGCCCCACCACTTAAAAGCTGTGCTATTTCTGGTTATTTTCAGCAAGCTCATTTGAGCTTTTGTGTGTTTTTTTGTTTGTTTGTTTCAGTTTTGTTTTTTACTATAAAATAGGGATAAAAACATTTTTCAATTATTTTTCTGAAGATTAAAGGGATTGTTTAAATGAACCATATAGTAAAGTAGGTGTTCATTAAATGGAAGCTTAGCATTCTGACCCCAGACTTTCTGGTTTCCTCCTGTCCACTGGAAGCTTCTTGTCTGCCTCCTTTGCCTCCTCCTTTGCCAGCTCTTTCTTGTTAAATGTTGATTTCCCATGGGACTCTGTCCTAAGGTCTCCTTTTTTCCCTTCACTCTACCCACTTATTCTGTGTGACTGTATCTACTTCCATGGCTTTAATCTTTCTTCTTACGCAACTAACAGCCACACTTGTATATCCAACAGGTGATACGAGATCATTGCTAAGGAAATTTTCTGAGATCTCTTACATAGCATGTTCCAAAGTAAGATCATTGTCTTAGTTCACTAGGGTTTCTATGACAAATAGCACACAATGGGTTGGCTTAAACAATGGGAACTTATTGGTTTACAGTTTTGGGGGCTAGAAGGCCTTAATAGGTCATTTTTCCAGAATCTGTAGCATTCTGGTGCTGGCTTGCCACAATCCTTAGCATTCCTTGACTTGCTTCTCTGCTTCCATCACGTGGTGACCTGCTCCTTGGTTTCCTCCTGTGCTTTTGTCTGACAGCCTGTGTTTGAATTTCCTCTGCCTATCAGGACTCCAAACATGTGGATTAAGGTCTACCTTGATTCAATTTGTCCTCATCTAAATAGATCCTATTCACAAATGAGTCCATACCTTAACTAAAAATATCTTCAAAAGTCATAATTACAAATAGGCTCACACCCACAGGAACGTGGATTAAGACTTGAGCATCTCTTTTGTTGAGGGTATGATTCAATCTCCAACAACCATCATCTTCACTCCTTCCCCCAATCTCAAATTGACTCTTCCTCTACCACACCACCATGTATCAGCCACCACCCACGGGGTCATCAAACTGGGAGACATCTTTGACTCCTCTCTTGTCATATCCTTCTTCAGTAGTGCATGATCAATTATACACTCGGTCACTGGTCCCACCCTTTTTTAATCTCCTCAGTGCCTCTCAGATCAAGCCACCTCTCTCCATCCTGTTGAATGCAGGATGCAGCCAGTGTGCCAAGTCTGAGTCACAAAGCTGATTCAGCCGCTCTCTAGCCCTTGAATTGTTTCTCATTGTCCTGAGAATAAAGTCATGGCTTTCAAGGCCTGCCTACATCTCCAGTCTTCCTATAGGTGGTTCATCTTCCTCCATGTCTTCTACTTTCCCTACTGTCTGCTTTTCTTTAGGTCTGAAGTTCAGTGTCACTTACTTAGGTAAGTTTTTCTGACCTTCAGATGAGATTGGGCCCCCCTGTTACATGCTCCCAGAATGTTCTGTCCTCACTGGTGTTGCCCAAAACCTTTGCTCAACATCTCACTGGTCTCTTTGCTTTCTGACCTGTAAATCCTTGAGGGCAGGGACCGTATCCGGTTTGTTCATGGCCATATTCCCAGCACCTGAAACTATGTCTGGCACATTAGCCAACTTGCAATAAATTCTTTTAATACATAAATGAATGATCCTTACCTGGTAAGTATTTCCATGGAAGAAGACAAGTTGCTTTATATACATACTCTTCTTATTCTAGTGACTGATGTGGCAAGATTGAACCAGACATTCAATACAAGGGTACCCTAAGGGATCTCCAATCCTGTGACAGGGCCAAATCAGGACGGGCTTCTATTTTTTGTCTTCAGATGAATGCACAGTCTGCTTCTAGACCTCCACCTGGAAGCATAAGTACATAAGGCAATATATTTTTCAGACATGCATTTCCTTCAAATCACTATTGAAACATAACCTAACTTACGTCATCAGACCTGAGGAAAATAGTATACCTAATTTAGTTGGATTTCAGTTAACTATCTAAAGGAAGGATTTTTAAAAAGTTCCAAGATGAGGAGATGTTCATAGATAATAGCTGTAATAGCATTGATTGAGCTCTTATTATATATATCAGCCTCAATTTAATCCTCCCACCAAAATTATAAGGTAGCTATTACCTCCTTCTTTACAGAAAAGGAAACTGAGGTTCAGAGGGGCCAGTCAACTTGCCCAGCAAGTTCACACAACTGGTAGATAGTAGAACCTCAATCCATACTGGGGTCTGTCTGGTCATAGTGCCTTTTTGTTCCACTACACCCACTGCCTTCTCTTGGAGTTATTCTACTCTGTGTTTCCTTCCAATCTTCCTGCCACAATGGCTCAACTGCCTATAACTCTTGATCTAGCCACTTGGATGGTGGTAAATTTTTTTGGCCAGTGTTCTTTGTAAAGCTCTGCAGATTAGTTGCATAGCAGACAACATGGTTTTATTTTAATTGATGTTTATAAATATATATTTGGAAGTCAAAAACAGGTTTCTCCCAGTGATTCAGGAGCACATTGACTATGAAGGAGGGAAGCTTCCAGGCTTTCAGCAACTTGCATCAAGAATGACATAGATAGTTAACCCCATCAGCCATGACCATAACTCCCATGGGTCTCTTTAGCCCTCAAAGGAACCAATATCTGGGGGTTGTATCTGCTTTATCTGTCTCTCTGACTCTGCTCAGTTGTGCATGAGGGCAAACCTTCTGCCAGCCTCCAGACTCTTTTTTAGAAACTCGTAGCCATATAAACTCATTTCTCCTTTCCATTTCCCCCTTACTTTAGGTCAAACAGCATTTTAAAGTCATGGTATTTTATGTAGACATGGATATTCTGCTGATGGCCCCTCTTTGGAAATGGTGTTTATGTGTGATGAATCTGGACTCAGATGGGATCTCCCTTCATAAGACTTTCATGCTAATGTGCTGGAGGTGCAGTTAATGTTGGGGTTTAAGATATATTTAGGGGATTTGAATCTCTGGACTGACAATGTGATAGCCAGATCCTGAGCCTCAACAGACTCCAGCACCTACAATCTGATTTATTGGACTTACCACACTCAGCTAAGATGGAGGTGAAGAAGGACAACCACCACACCATGGAGCCTAGAGTGATTACAACTGAAAATGGGAGGATTGCATCCAGCATCCAGGTGGAATCTGAGCCTCCTCTTGACATAAAGGTGCAATGGACACAACCAATCCAGTGTCCACATAGAAGAGGTGGCATTGGATTGGGAAAAGTGGACATAATGGACAAAGGGTATGGGGAAAGGCAGGAAGAGATGAGAGGTGGAGGCATCTTCGGGACATGGAGCTGCCCTGGATGGTGCTTCAGAGGTAATCACCGGACATTGTAAATCCTCACAGGGCCTACATGATGGAATAGAGGAGAGTATGGGACATGATGTGAACCAATGTATATGAGGTGCAGAGATGCCCAAAGATGTACTTACCAAATCCAATGGATGTGTCATGATGATGGGAACGAGTGTTGTTGGGGGGGGGGGAGAGGGGGGGTGGGGGGGTGGGGTTGAATGGGACCTCACATATATATTTTTAATGTAATATTATTACAAAGTCAATAAAAAATAAAAAAATTAAAAAAAAAAAAAAAAAAAAAGAATGACATAGAGCGGGAAGAATGTGGCCATGAAAGAAGCACAGATTCACCTACCCCCTTGCCTGGCTCCCTGTGGAAAGGGAATGGAGCTGAGCCAGACCAGCAGGCAGAACGTTATTGCTTGTTGTGTAGGTGAACAGCCGGGATTCATTAGGGCTGGAGCCTTCCGTGGAGGGGCTGGTTACAGCAGACTCTGGTGGAAGGGGCTTTTGTCTTTCTACAGTCCTGCCCTTCTCCCTCTCTGGCTCCGGTTGACTTGAACTTGATGCTTTGCACAGCTGATGAAAGCCAAACTTCCTTACCAGAAGTCTGGGGTGTCCCTCTCACATCTGGAAACCAGATCCACCTTCCTCTCCCCCCAGGATTGCCCGGTGTATGTTGCTGTGCAGCTTCTGATCTGCAAAAGTCACAGCTTAGACATTAAGGAGTTGTTGGCATTCAAAAGGACAGTCTTCTTGCTTCTTCCTCCAGTGTATTCACATGCAACCTGCTTCCCATTGGCACTGTAAAGGGTACAGGTTGCACCTCGTCCTTTCATGTGAAAATTAGTGGGTATTGCAATTTGTAATTAAATGGGTGGTCCGACTCCATCTACTAGAGGCAATTGTTGACTTCTGAGTGCTGATTGTAAGTATATAATTCTTAATTTCAGGTATCGTTCAGACTACCCAGCATGCCACTTTGTCTTTTTTATCCACAGCCTTTCTTGTGATTTATTCCTCCCAGGAGTGGAAGTAGGCGGTAAGGGGAGGATAGTCATAATAAAAGCAGCTAGCATTTGCTTAGTAAGTAAAGAGCTCACCCTTCTGAGCTCTTTACTCCCACCCTATGGAGGCAAGTACCATTATGCTTCCCATTTAATAGATGAAGAAACCAAGGCCAGTAGGGGTGAAGTGAGTTGCCCAAATGTACACAGCTAGTAAGTGGTCAAAGTGGATTCAGCACTAGGTAGTATGATTCTCAGCAGGTATTCCTAATGCAGGAATAGAAAAAGAATGTGTTGGGGCAAATCTTCTAAATATCCAGTGCGCAGTTTATAGCCTAGACTTAACAATTGCATGTACAAAACCACTTTTACCAAATCCAACAGATGTTTGGTTAAATTTTCAATTTCAAATTATGAAGATTGATGATACTAAAAAGTTGGCAGTTTGAGAATTTGAAGAATGCTATTTTTACTCTGAAAAATGCAATAAAAATTTTGCATATAATTTCAAGAGCTTCAAAAATCCCCTTCCAACAAACTCCCTGAGACCCTGGTTAAGAATGCCTGATTTAAAACAATGCTAAAATCTATCAATGTGGAAAACTGAGTTGACCAACTGGGAAGGCAGAAAGCTAAATCTATGTAGGAAAATCAAAATATGCATAGAATTGTGTGACCTCAGGCGAGATACTGACCTTCTCTGCATCAAAATCCTAAATCCTAAATCCTCTACCAGGGTTTATTGTGAAGCTCAACAAAGTAATATCTGATCATTGCTTTGGGCTCTCCTGAGAACCCTGGCCTACTTGTTGTAGAGCATCTTTTTAAGAGTTCCTTTCCAGATTCCCTAGTCCTGGGAAATGTGCAAACCCAAATTTGTGACAACAAACCTGCAGGGGCCAGTTTGACCCTGTGGGGATTCCAGGAAGAGGAGTGAGGGCCTCTGCTTCCAGGCTTCTACCGTAGGAGAAGCAGAGACGTGTCCTTAGGGTTGGAGATCTCCTTAGCAGGCAATCAGGTCCATCTCCTGGGACCCCACCCTGGCTGGGAGTACAATTGCTGTAGGTGTGAGGCTGCTGTGGCACTGTGTATCAGAGGGTTAGAAGAAACAAGGAAGGGGTACTGTCTGCTGGTGCTGGATTCTAGCACTAGAAAGACATTCCAGAGAGATTCGAATGCCTACAGGTATTTGGAAACTAACTTGCCTCCTTACCCAAAGGATGAGAGCTGGTTGATCAGCAACAAAGCCCACCTCCCCTCTTCCAATCCCTGCCCTCACCTCTTAGGTATGCTGCCCTTTGGTATCCTTCTTCCCTTAAAATGCTATTTTCAAACAAGTCTTACCTGGATAGGGAAGTTGAGAGTGAGGAAGATAACCCATAACATGTGACTGCCTGGCAGTCAAGTCTCAGGGCAGATTCAGATAATGATTAATTTTTATTGAGCATTTAGTCTATTCAGGCACTGTGCTAATGGGCCCTAAGTGCAGAATCTCATTAAACTTTTCCATCCCTCCTCAAAACAGTTTTAATTATTATTTCCATTATATATACAGGAAAAGTGAGATTGAGGGGTTAGTTAAATTTGCTTAAGTTAACATACTGTCAGGAAGTGGTATATCAAGGATTTGAACACAGGTCTCTGACTGCTGAGTTCTTGCTTCCAGTCCTTTGGTGGCAAAATCAGGGCTGAGATCTAGGAATTTCTCCCAGAGGGTAGTCGCAGGGGAGGACTACCTACCTCAGGTTTGTCCCATCACTTCCCCTTCCTCTTCCACCGCTTATACCTTACACCAGGCCTTCAGCAACAGTCCCAGTTGTTCTCTCTGCACCAGTCCCAGCAACCTCCATTCCTCAGTCTGGGTACACTTATGGCATTTATCCTCCCATGACTCTGTTTTGGACCCAACACCCTCTGCTCCTAAACCATCAACCAAGAACAAAACCCAAGCTCTTTGGGTTGGCTTTTGAGTTTGCCATACTCTTACTCTTTTCCTGCCCTCTGCTACCTCCAAACTGATGTGTACTGTCCGCCCTCTTTTGTTCTGATATATACACACATATATATCAGAATCATTTAAAATGCATTTTAATTGTTTACATTGCCATGGATACTTTGGGAAAAAATATAATGGTAACTTATGCTATAAACATAAATATTCATTCTTCCCCAGTGGCACTGTCCCAGCTCAGTCTTTCTGCCTAGAAAGCCTTCCTCTCTCCCCTCCATGGATTGAGACCCTACCTCTCAGGCCACAGGGCAAGACTCCTTGGCTTGTGAAACGTCCCTATCTGCCCCTGCCCTGAGTGATCACTCATTTCTCCCAGCTTCACGTGGTTCTCAATCTAACAGTACAGACGGGCACCAGATGTGGCTAGGAGCTGCAGCTCTTCCCTGGGTGTGAGTCCTGCTTTGCCACTTGCAGGCAAGTGACTTTGAGCAAGTCACTTAATCGCTGAGCCTTGGTTTCCACATCTGTAATATGAGGACAAGACCACCTATCTACGCCAAGGCTGTAATGGTTAAATACAGTTCTGTAATTAACATTTATTTGGCATCCGTAAGAAGCAGTGCAACCAGTGATTAGGACTGCAGGCTCTGGACCCAAGCTGCCTGTGTTCAAACTCTAGCTCTGCCACTTACTAACTGTGTGACTTTGGGTGAGTTACTGAACTCTCAATGATTCAGTTTCCCTGTATGTAAAGTAGAGATGATTACTTTATTGTACGGAATAAATTGATACATGTAAAGTGCCTAGAAGCCTGACACTGAGAAAGCAATTTAAAAAAAAAAAGGCGGCTATTATCTTGTAAAGCATCCTGCATGCTTTCTAGCACTTAGGCATTGGAGTAATGAAAGCACCCTTCCTCCTTTCCTCCGCACTTCAAGGTGGCGTCGCTGCCTCTTATCTAGACTGAATTCCTTACAGCAGCGGCGGTGCCCTGCGTGTCCCCTTATCCCTGAGCCTAAGCCCCTCCGTGGCATGTAGAAGATGCTCAGGAGTCCCTGGGACTGCTGAACTCACCATACTGGGCCAGCAGAAGCACGAGGAATTTTCCTGCAGCCTCTGGTCGAAGAGGATAAGGTTTCCAAATTAGCGGTCTCCGGTCTCCGGAAGCAGAGGGAAGGGACAGCTTGGAGGTAGAGGTGCAGTGGGGAGGAGAGGTTGGCACCCTTTCTCCCCCATCGCCAACATTTCTCCAACCCCCTCCCACCCCGCGGACGACGCTTTTAATTAGGCTCCATGTGTGCAGTCTTGGCAGGCAAAAGGAGTTCCAGCCCAGGCTCCTGCGGCCGAGCGGAGAAGGGGCGGCGGCGCCGCGGGAGGAGGCGCGGGGGTGCCGCAGGCCGCACCTGAGCAGCCGCCTCTGCCCCAGGCTAGTGGCTGCCCGCCGCCCGCCCACCCAGCCCTCTCTCCCACTCACCCGGCGGAGACCGCCTGGCGGCACCCGGGCCGACCTCCGCGCCCCGCAGCTCCCCTTCCAGCCACAGCGCGCTCGCCCCGCCCCCGCGTGGCCGCACCTCCCCGGGCGCCGCAAGGGTTAAGGCAGCGGAGAGGAGAGCTTGGGGCTGACGTCGTCGCCGCTGGGGCTGAAGGTGGTTCCCCTCTGATGAGGAAGGGAGAGCTGGCGAGCGGAAACCCGAGCTCCCGCTCAGCTGGGACTTGGGGAGGTCCCAGTAAGCAGCTTGCCTGCCTGCCTCCTCGGGCCCTCCTCTTGCTCCCCAACATTCACTCCGGGGTACTGGCCGCGGGAAAGATGGAGCTGGGCTGGTGGGCGCAGTTGGGGCTCACTTTCCTGCAGCTCCTTCTCATCTCTTCCTTGCCAAGAGGTACTGTGAGTAGCGTCCAGGAGCCCCTGGAGAGGCATATCCCTCCTGGGGGCGCCTCAAGTGCGCTTGGAGATGGTGTGGCTGTGTGCGTGGGGGGGCTTCTTCTGGTGATAATCTGGGGAACTTGGGTGGTGTGTTGGGAAAGTTTCCCTCCCTGAGAATGTGACAGGATTTTGTCACGAATTCCAACTTGTGGGACTAAAATGCCTCAGGAAGAGGTAACAGCTCCGGTTTTATTTGCTCTTTCTTGTTTATTTTTTCTTTAAGCACAAAATTAACCCCCCCTCTCCCTCCGAGAATCAAGGCAGTCTGAGTTCTTGGCTCTGATTTGCAAAGGCTAAATTTTTCCTGGAAAGAGCTCCTTAAGAGGTGAGCAAGGAAAAGAAAGAAGAAAGGGAAGGAAAGAAACAAATAAAGAGCAGGACTTCCAGCAAGCCAAGCCAGCTCTTGCTGGGGTGCTCTTCCTGGGGAATCTTGCTTGAATTGTATAGGTACCACCCTTAAGAACAGATCCCAGCATAGGATCATAGGAGATCTACCCACTCAGCATAGATATGCTCCCTTCCTGATCAGGATGAGAAAGAAGAAGAAACAGCCGGGGTTGAAAGTGCACATTGTTTCTGGGGCTTCACAGTGTTTGTTTTGAAAGAGCCAGTGGCTTCTTTGTCACATGTCATTATCTGAGCCACAAACCCCAAGTCAATGGGCTCCCAGGGGCAGATGATGCTGGATTTGACATAGAGCTCCTGGGAGCCTCTTGACCCAGCTCAGGGCAGAAGCGAGGGAACGGCAGCAATGGCAGCTTTGTCTTGCAATTGCTCGCCGGCAGGCTGGGAAGAGGACTTCTTAGGAGCATCTGTCTTTACATGCCCTGAGGCGCAAGACTTCTGGAGCCGAGATGTGGATGGACTGTAATGTACAGACTTGAGAAAACAGAGCAGCTTTTTATGGGCAGGGTACCCGTGAGTGCTTAGTGCTTCCCTCTGCGCTAGTTACCTGTCACCTGAGCTCTACCTGTGAGGTGATGCTCCACTGCTGCAAGAAGCTGGCAGGTGTCTAAGAATGAAACAGGATCGGTAGGGTGGTGAGAATGCTAAATTCAATACCTTGTTGTCTAGAAGAGGAATGCAGGCATAAGGCACATCCTTCCAAATGGGTAATCCACCCATTTGAGTCAGTACTTTCCACCTGCCTGTGGCATGCCTGCCCTGGGGTGAACACTTCTTTAGTGATTTACTATCTAGATGGCAAGAATGTTTCTTTTGAATTTTGCCAAGGTGGCAACTGGACAGCCCAAACATAATAACGAAGGGAGAAGGAGCCCACGAGGTCCTGATAATCCATAAAACAAAGTCCTTGCCTCCTCCCTGTTTCATCTCTGTCTTTTGGAACCAAACGTCCAGGGTGTGGTCGCCTTAGCCCAACTCCAAAGGCCCCCGGTTCCTTCCTGAAGCACCAGTGCTCAGTGGACTCATTGGCTCATGGTGACATCAATGATTCCCTGCTTTGCTTTTTTAATGTGGTAGGTGAGATGGCTAAAACCCATGAAAGTTGAAAAACAAAATTCAACTGCCCCTTTTTACTAGCCCAGGATCTGAAAAATCCATTTATTCCTGTCATGAGGTCTCTTTTACCTTTTGCTAGGGAAAAGCTTCAGGGAGGGTGCATGCCCTTTTGGCAGCCACAGCTGCTGACTGAGCTAGAAGGAAACTTCATATGTTTTGCAAGGATATTTGGGTTGTCGAGCATTCACATTTAGGAGGGAATACCGAGGAACAGAGTGGAGAAGAAAAATAGTTCTTCAAGGAGTGGGCAAGTCTCCTCCCTGCTGAAATTCTGAATCTGGCTCTGTCAAGAAAAGCTTGGAAATGTGTTTTCTCTGTCTAAATACTTTTTTTTTTTAAAAAGTATTTGATGCAATATAGACAGCCGCTGGGATGCAATGAGAGATTGTGGTTGCTCATTGGCATGTGACACATGTTGGAGGATGAGAACCCAAACAGGCCAAGTGATAACCCAGCATAAACAGCATGTGAAGGGAGAAACCCAACTCCACTGACCTCATCAAATAGCAGTAGCTCCACCAGTACGACTTTGCCTAAGAGGAAAACCTCATTTAAAATATGTAACCCTTGGGAATGAAACTTCGGTATGGATAACTTCGCAAGTGTTGCTTCCAGCAGACATTAGCTTGTAGGGAATGGACATAAATGCAACTAGGGAAGATAATTTAAAGCACAGATATTCAGTGGGTAGGAGCAGCCAGCTGAGAAAGGCAAGAAGGGAAGAAATGTAAGTGGGAAGGCATGGCAAGAAGGATTCACTGTTTATAATGGGATGTGCTAGCAAATTCCAAAGAAAGCTCTCAGAATTGGTCTTCTTGGCAGGGGTGGATTGTTTTGGGGATCATGAAGAGGGTGTTTCCCTAGAAGATACTCTGAGAGCTTCTGGCTAATTCCGCAGGAAAATAATTTAATGGTGGAATTACGAAAGTTAGAGCTGGGAGGGATGTTAGAGATCACTTAGTATTTTTGACCTCAGGGGATGATGAGATTGAAAATCTAGCTAACGTTGAGCTAAATATTTCACATGTGTTAATTCTCAGACCAGCCCAATAACGTTTGCACTATTACTGCCCGCTTTCTACAGAAGAGGTTCCCAGAGGTCTGGACCTGTTTGAGGATATGCGGGCAGATGAGAGGCACCCTGGGGAGAGCCCAGGGAGTCTAATTCCTGAGCCCGAGCTCACCTATTACACAGATGACTTAAGTGCTCACACCCAGCAGACTGTTCTTTTTTTTTTTAAATAACAGGCTTTTTAAAAAAATTATACAAGTTGTAAGCTTAAAAACAATCGTGCATAGTATGCAGAATTCTCATACATCACCCCTCCACCAATACCTTACTTTGTTTTGGAACGTTTCCTACAGGTTATGAAAGAATATCATCAGACTGTTTACCAGCAGACTGATTTCTGATGCTGATACACATCTATCTTGGCAAGGAGTTGGGACATATAAAGGGAGAGAGAGCCTTGCTTGCCTCAGTTTTGGTGCCACTGTTGACTCTGTCTTGGCTAGCTGTGGTAAAGAGGGAGATGGAGATGGTATTCCTGCAAACCGGCAGCCATTGAGCCAAAAGTCCTGCAGTATATAGTAGTACATGTGCTTGAAAATGTTTTGAATCTAAATGCCTCTGGATAGGCTGTGCCCCCTCTATGGTCTGACACGCCATCTTTTCAATTTACATGGTTATGTTACCTGCTAGTCCAGGAGTCCTTAACCTTTTGTGTTCCATGGACCCCTTTGCCAGTCAGGTGAAAACCACGGACACCTTCTCAGAATCTAATCGCAGATAGTTTTATGACACTCAACCAGCATCGAGTCTAACAACTACTGTAAATTCGAAGTATGTATGAGTGTAAGCGATTTTTCAAGATAAGCAACAACTGTAATAGGATATGAAATGAATACTAATGTCATTTGTTGCCTACATTCATAAGTGAAGGAAAGGCTAGGTTTCAGTTAGAGGTCAGAGAAAATAAAGATAGTAAGTTGACTTTTTTCAGTTCAAGCTCACAGACCCCCTGAAATTTTTCCATGGGTCCCTTGGGGGTCTGTGGACCCCTGCTTGAGAAGCCCTGTGCTAGTCCCTGTTGCCTATATTTTTGGCCTCCAGTCCCTGAGTAGAAGGGGGCAGGAAGGGAGAGTGAAAGAGAAGGTAGAAAGCTGGGTGCAGAATGGGGTAGAAGAGGAGAGATGCAAGTGAGTAAACTCCTAAGTATCGATTGGCTGACGGGACTTTTAAAAGCAGAAGCATTTAATATAGTCAAAGTTGCTCATTTTGTGGAACATAATCTCACCCCTCTCTATGACCTCCAACTCTTTGGTAAAATGTTTTATTCTCTTGAGTGCCCTTGAGAGTGATCTTCCTATGGAAATTGAGTAAGAGGCTGGGTGTTATGTCTGTATCAATAAGTTGTAGACAAAGACTGTACCTTTGGCCCAAGAGTCCAGAGGCAGGGATAACCTATAGCCTGTAAGTCCCTTGGGAATATGCTGCTGTCTTGGGGAGGACATTGGAATGGCACTGGCATGGACTGGAGGTTTGACTTCATGTTATCTATGTCTGGGTTGCACTGGCTAGACAGAAATGGCTGAGAATGGAATCTGGAGCAGCCTAATGGCTGGCCCTAAATCAGAAAATTATTTCCATCTGCCCTGCTGTGGGTGACCACTCCCAATGCAAGAGCAAACATCTCTACTTCCTTCCCCCGAGACCAGTTCTAGAAGCTGCAATTGATTTGGGGGGTGTGCAAAATGGGGAAAGTGACATTTCAATGATAATGGAGGAAAGTTTATGTGGGAGAACCCGTCGCTCTCAATCAGTGGATATTTGACAGTCACAACAGTTCAAAGAGTTCAGCGCCACTGCCCTCTTGTTTTACTTTAAAGGGGGAGTGGAATGCAGTGTTTACATTTTCCAGTTCCTGAATTCCAGGGTAGAACCAGGGCACAGCTGGAACATTGAAAGCTACCAGATCGGTAGCAGAAAGTATCTCAGATCCCAGGCCCGGTCCATATTTAAGGAATTCTGTTTGTCATTTGTCACAAGAGCTTAGCCAAAACATGAAATGTATAATGGAGAGAAAGAAGCAGAAAAGTAGGACAAACCAAGCCTCATACCTGTAAATACAACCACTCAAGGAAGGCAGGGACTTTGAGTAGGTTGGAGACTTTAGGCTTTCTTAAGTAAAGTTTCTTTCCACTACACACCCCACCCCTCTACTCTTTTTTTTCTTTCTAGGTTGCAATTATCTGAGACAGACAGTGAGACCCTGTGGGTTGAGAGTAGAGTAGGCAGGGGAACACATTTAAGTCCTTTATAATGGAAACTCCAGCTGTGTTTGGGGAAGGGCTTCGAGCTTATCATACCTAAGAGACCTAATATCAAGTCTGGCCATGCAAGAATTTATTGAGTTTGTGGATTTGCCAGGCATTCTTCTATATGCTCCACATATATTTATTTAATCCTTACAATAAACTTAGGAGGCAAGTACTGTTATTATTATCCCCAATTTATTCATCCATGAAGGAACTTGGCAGACAGAGGTTTGGTCCCGTGACTGGATGCTTGCTTTTTGAGCCCAGGTAGTCTGACACCACAGTGCATAACCTGAAACACTATCCAACATTGCCACAGTGAGCAGCAGGTCCTGCCGTGCCCTGCTGGCTGAAGGAAAAAAGAAAGCTAAATGGGGTTGTCCTGACCAGGTGGTTAAGAAAGGTGGTTATCTCTTGGACATTCCAAATTCTCAGAAAGCCCAAAGCAAGATGCGTCTACTCTGTGGAGGCTGAGTGGACAGTGGAGAAAGGACAGGTCATCATCAGCCTGAGTGGGGCCACGGGGAACTCAAGAGGAGCCATTCCCCAAAGGAGACAGAGGTGCTAAGCAGACCAAAAAACCCTGCCAGTTTCTGGAATAGCTGTCCACAGTATCATGCCATCTTACCGTGCTTAGCTGTGGCAAGTGAGAACTGCTTTGTTCCACGGCTCAACTTTTATAATCAAAATCATGTGTCTAGTTGCAGAGGGACAGAATTGAGGATGAGACATATTTCAGGTCTGCCTTGACAACCTGTATCCTTGCTCCTTTATGGATTTGTTCATCAAGGTCATCAATGTATAAACTCTTAGGCCATGGGATGGGAGGAGCAGGCC